>NC_141539.1:13791250-14100625 GCF_021556685.1 Rattus norvegicus | reverse complement strand
TGGTCATGAGTTTGAGACCAGTCTACAGGACTGGATAACGATTCTGTCTCGAAAAAGCAAATCGTGGTGTGAGAAACAGCAGGACAGACGGTCACTGCAGCTGCAGTTGTCCTATCCTTTAAAGTGCCCTGGGCTGTCGCATGTGACCTTGTCTCTGAGTTCGGGAGGTAGAATGTTTCCTTTTGGAGGAGGGAGCTGGAACTTGGACACAATAGGGAAAACTTGAACCTGAAGTAGAGGCAGAACTTGGGCTGCAGGTTTCCAAGCTCCAAGCTCCATGGACTTCTAGGCCAAAGGAGGAAGACGGGTGTGTAAGGTGCTTGTGGCTCTGCGGCCAGCCCTGCACTCGGTGCCTTGACCTCCCCAGACTTGATCTGCCCAGTTTAAGCACTTTCCACTCTTTCCAGTCCTTACTAGTTCCTCCTCCTCTGTGTGAGGCAGACTGACTTCCTTGGGTTTAGCAGAAGCAGTGACTTCAGAACAATAGGGAGAGGGAACCTTCTCTCCCAGCTCCTTGCACTTTTTTTCCCCCTCTGGCAGCCCCAGACTCCATGCCTCCTACCCTAGTGCCACCAGGAGGCCCAGCCCTGTCATCAGTAGTAACCTGAGGGACTTAAGGCCACAAAAGCTAGCTGAGAACACAATACCTAGCTGTCTCTCCCCCACTAGTTCTTCCTACACTGAAGCTTGGTGAACTCTGCTGTCTCCTGTGGGGAAAAAGCCCTGGACACTGAACACTTCCTTATCTGTGTGATTAGCAAGGTTGTAAACAGTGTGCTTACTGACACCTTTCAACTCAGTAGAAACTTCTGGAGATAAAAAAGATACTCAGTGGGAAGGAGGAAGAAGAAAAGAGAATGAAGAGGGGAGAGGGTGTCAGGGAAAGAAATTCATCAAGAGGGCAGGTCAAGGTGTGTGTAGCCCAGTTAAGACTGTGATAAAAACTTAGAGGGTTCCAGGATGCCCCCATGTCTCTTCTTCCAGCCCTTGGGCACCCCTCACTGTGCATCCCGTGTGTACAGTCTCTTGAGTTGGACTTTGGAGAGACTTGGTTTTGCCTTTGACCCACTTAACACCTAAAACGTTATACAAGTGCCTAGACCTCAGCGCCATGCGTCTATGCTCGGTGGCAGACACTGGTGCTGTGTTCAGAGTGCTTGGCCCTCAGGAGGCCAAAACTCATGGAACATCCTCTGGCGTGAATGCCTATGGTTCAAAACGCCACTGGGTTCGGTCCCCAGCTCCGAAGGAAAAAAAAAAAAAAAAGAACCAAAACGCCAGGGGAGAGAGAAGAGAAATGGGTTTGTAAGACCTGTGCCGAACAAGAAAAGATAGACGTTCCTCTTGAAGGACGTGAGATTGAGTTCCTGGATAACTGAGCAAGGAGCTGCAGGGCTTGAGGACAGCTGCACCTGGCTGCTACCTGTCAAAGGAATGCTCAAACACTGTTACACTTAGGTGTCATCATGGTCACTAAATTATCAGAAACAGACCCAAGTGGGTTAGGCCTGAAAGGTGCCGGCCATGTCCAACTCACCCTTTACTCTCTGTGCTCCAGTAGCCACTGGCCTGAACGTCCTGATCAGTAAAAGCGGGAGATCAGGAAGGACAATAATTATAACACTACTGAAGGTTTGACTTGCTTCTGGAGGGCTGCTCCTTGGCTTTGAATCTGAAAGAAAAGACTTGGGTGTCATCCTCTACCCAGGATGCTCTTCTTCAGCTTCTCTCACTAGGAAACTCCTGATCACCTGTTAAGATCCAGTCAACGTGTCACCTTCTCTGAAGGCTTTGCCTGGCTTCTCTCTCCCTCCCCTATGTCCAACCAGCATTTTTTCCTGAGCTCTCAGAAAGCAGGCTTTTTAACTCTGTCTACACATCCATCTCTAACAGCAAACCAAGAGTTAGCAGGTATGGTTAGATGTCACTTGGGTGAGTGTCCACCACAGAGATGAGCATGGGCAGAACATGCAAAGGCTGAGATACAAAGAGAACTCATGAGACAAATAGATTCAGCAAAGATTCACATAAATGCGGCCAGGTAGGATAATGCCTCGACAGAATTTGAAGGGAAGGGGGAGTCCTGTGTGGCACCAAAACCACTGTTAGATTAGTTTTTAAAGGAGCTGTGGGTTCTGAATAGGTAAAATCGTTTTTCCCCAGCAGTTTCGTATTCACAGCTCTCATTGTTTACAGCCTCGATGTATGAATATCACTCTGTAATACATAGATATACAATGAACTCTGGGCTGTCTATCCTGGAGCTGTGTGTTCAGAGGGGTGTGTCTAGCGTGTTTCCAGGCCAGAAACATCTTACCTCCGTAAAAGACTGCCTGAGCAGGAACCACTTCAATTCGACCAAATTAGAAAATACTAAAGAAGCACATGTACTCTGATATAAAATCAGCAGTCAACACAGAGCACGCCCTGCCATCTGAAGGCTTTGAAACGCCCATGTCTACTTTTCTCCCACTGGGACAGGACACTGGGCACGCTGGGCTTAGCTGGCCTTGAGCTCCCAGGGTTCATAGACCAGAACCTCAACCCTCTGAGCAAACAAAGAAAAAACCCTCAGGGTTTAAAATCTTAAGTATTTACAGACACATTCTCAGCGTTGCGTCCCTGGTTTTCATCAAAGGGCAAAGGCAGAGGTATATACTTGATTTGTGTGGGAGCTCATTTCCTGGTGTGGCACCTGCAGGGGACATGTGTATGAGTGAGAACGAGTGAGCATGCGTGCACACGTGGTTTAGGGGTCTGTGGTGTGTGCCTCAGTAGTTGGCCTTGTCCCCACAAGACCCAGTTTCCATGCCCACTGTGATGCAGTCACCAGGGTTCTTAAACAAGTTACTTACAACGCGCTCATTTAGTGCCAGGTACCTTCCCCCAACCCATTCTTTTTGAGCATAATTACAATTTCCCTCTGGTTTTCTCTGGCCACAGCAAGTGCTTCTCTCTTCAGTGCCCATGTGCTGCTACCCTTGCAGTCACCCAACTTGTCCCTTCCAGCTGAAATTCCTGTGACTCCAGAAGAGCCTCTCCTTCAGATGGCCCTTTCGATTTCCACCCATCTTCTGCCTCTCGTGATGGGTTTACCCTTTTCTTCTGAGGACTTCTAGAGTATATTTGCGTAGACAGCCACTCATTAAATACTCCAGGGGAAGTTCAACTTGTAGATTCCATATCTGGTCCTGAATGCCATGCTTCATCAGTATTCCAGAATAAGAGACATACCAACCTGTCCACCCACCCACCCAGATGGTGTTTCCAAAGGTCACGCACTTCAGGCCCGTCACTTATGTTCTCCCCTGCCATGGGAAAACTCTGTTGGACCAACCCAGCTTCAGAGCAGCTTGTGAAAGCAGCACTCCTGAACCTTTTAGAGGGTTGAATGACCCTTTCATAGGAGTCACACACACACACACACACACACACACACACACACACACATACAGTGTCAGGGAGGCTGAGAACCACTTCCCTAGGGAGTTGGATGAGGCCTTTATTGAGGCTGCCTAAAAACGCCACTGCTCTCTCTGTCCGGTTTTATTTCCTCTGTTATATCACTAAAGTTTCCCTTAGTAAGACCCCCCATGTCTTAGTAAGGCTCCCATGAACTCTCATTTATTCTAGGGGATTCTGCCTGTTCCTTTGTGGTGAAGCAAGCAACTGGAAGCCCCTTCTAGATGAGGATGTAGCCATTTCTTCCTGCACTTTCTTGCACTTTCTGCATTCCCAGCATCCTTGAACTATAGGCATGTCCATGCGCTCTCTATGTGGTCTCCCAGAGTCCCAGAAACTAGCCTTGGAGAGGAGAGTGAGTGCTCTCCCTTGGTTGGACCATGATGCTGAGAACTGCATCCGGGACATCTCCTTGTGAGTTTTCCTCAAGGGAAACCTCAGGCTCCCCGAGGTGGACCGTGGGTAGGGAAAACACAAAACCATTCTCAAAAGCTTTCTTGTATCCCACATTTTGGAAATGGGAGCAGTGAGACCTATCATTGTTTGGGACCCCCATTTCAACAGAGATATAAAGAGGCCCATTTTAATACCTTGATATAGGTCAAGGCTACTCCTGCTGGCTGGGGGGTGGGGGGGGTCATTCTAACCCCCCTACCCTGCCCCATTCTTGGTCATCTAGGCTCCAGGGCTGGGATAGTTGGGCCCCAGTGTCATCATTCTTAGTGACAAGAACAGTTTCATTTCTGCTCATGCTTTTTCCAAGGTGGGGCTAGCACTTCTTTCCCAGTGACCTGTCCTCTCACACAGGTGTTACTTTGTCACCTCCGAAGTCACACCCACTAGCCTGTTGCCTGGCCAGTCTGGGCTGGTCTTTTCTAGGTCCTAGGAAGTGACCCAGCTGGGTTTCCAGAGTTGTCTGCTTTTCACTCTCTCTCCACCCACTCTCCACCAACAAATCCTTACACAGCTATTGTTCAGAGACTCAGAGCATGATTCTGTGTTCAATTTTCATATTTAAGAAAATCTTAGGAGTGCTTTCATTATTGTTCTAGCTTGCTTTCTATTGCTATGATAAACACCATGACCGAAAGCAACTTGGGAGGAAAGGGTTTATTTGGATTAGACATTAGCCAGCTCACAGACATTCACTGTGGAAAGTCAAGGAAAGAGTTCAATCAGGGCAGGAACCAGGAGGCAGGAAATGGAGCAGAGACCATGCTAGAATGCTGTTTACCAGCTTGCTCCCCACAGATTACTCATCTCACTGTTTTATACAACCTAGGACCACCTGCTTAGGGATGATGCCGCCCACAATGGGCTGAGCACTCCCATAATCATTAATTAAGGAAATGCCCCTCAGACTTACCTAGGGGGGGACGCTGATGGGAACATTTAGCTTGTAACAAGTAGATTAAAAAAAGAAAGAACTAACTAACTAATGGGTACAATGTATACATTTACCAATATTAAAACTATTTGGAGGAAACCAAATGAATCCTCACTTAAAAGCTGTCTGCTGGTGTCAAGGCTCTAACAGGTGAGAAAATGTGCACTCATAGTCTAAGATAGGCAGTGTTGTGTAAATGAGTTGGGTCCTCCAGGAGAGAGGAGACTTGACTGACTTTATGTTTTCCATGGAGTAGCACAGCAGAGTGGCTGTGGATCAATGACTCCTTCATTGGCTAAATGACACAGGGAGAAACATGTACAGCCTCTCACTGCTACAACCTTATACCTAGATCCAGCAACAGAAGCCACTAGCTTCTAAGTCACTGGCAATCGAGATGTGAAGGAAGAGGAGTGGGATTGGTTGTATCCAAATGGCTCTATCAAGAGTCAGACAGTCCAATGGGGGAAAAAACACTGTTTGACCCTTTCTTCAAAATCACAGACCCTCTTTAGAAAGATGACAAATCTTGAGTATATAAGCCAGAAGTCATAATGTCTAATAGCAGGTATAGAGCATGTGAGTATGAAATGATCTCAGGATGTCAGCCAGGAGCCACATGCGAGAGTAGGATTTTCTGGTACCAGAGTTCAGGGTTAGAGAGCCAAGTCAGAAGATAGGTTTTGTAAAGTTACAGAATGGGTTGACTTCATTAGGAATGGAGGAGTGTGTGTGTGTGTGTGTGTGTGTGTGTGTGTGTGTGTGTGTGTGTATGCCTTTTCCTGTTATTGTGACAAGATAAGTGGCCAAAGCAACTTAAGGTAGGATGAGTTTACTTGGACACAGTGTGAGGGCACAGGCCACCCTGTAGGGGATAGTGTGGCGGGAGAACCAAGTAGCAGCTTGTGACATTGTGTCCATCTGCAGAGGAAGCAGAGAGATGAGCACAGGTGTCCAGCTCACTTCCTTTTCCTTCAACCTGGGATGGTGGTGTCTGGAAACACCCTCACAGACAATCCTGGAGTTGTGTTTCCAAAGTGATTATAAATCCAGTCAAGTTGATAATTCGGATTAACTCTTGGGGGTGACTGAGAAAGGAGGAGCAATGCCTTTTCCCAGGTAGCCTTTCCTCCCTACTACCTCCCGTGTTTCTGACAGTCCGAAACCAAACGGTCAGTCCAAACTGGTCAGACAGAGACCAAAGAGGTGTTATATGAGACAGAATATCCATCGACCAGTGGCAAGTGCATTCTTTTTTTTTTTTATGACTTTGAGTGTCTCCTTCAATTTCTGAGTTCTAGGGGCCCTCTCTTGCCTCTTCTTGATCCCATTGTGACAAGGAACTGAACATCTGCCAAACAGAAAAGCAACAGCCCAGCATTCGATGCTCTCTCTGCAGAGCCCTATTCACTCCAACCTGATGACAAACCAAACTCTGGGCCACGCCTGTTAGTCTGCTGGGGACCACTGAGTCACCATTCTCCCACCTTTCTGCTATATCCCAAGTGGCAGCTTTCTGTAGGTCTGGGAAGCTTAACCCCTTACCAATAGCTCATCCTTCTAATGGGATCCTCACTCCCCCCACCCCATCCCTTTTTGTTTTTGTTTTGAGATGGGCTATCACTGTGTAGCTCTGGCTGTTCTGAAACCCACTCTGTACTGGGCTGGCCTGCCTCTCGGGTTCTGGGATTAAAGATGTGGGCCAGCACTGTCTGGCCAGTCTCATCTTACTGAAACGACTAGACAACCGTTCCTTTGATATCATAGCCTTTGACTCCAAGCAGTACCTCAGGGAGCCAAGACACAGGTGGGAGACTTCCTAGGAGACAAGTGTTCTGCATCCCCCTCTTAAGCAGCCCAGGAGCTTTACTTTAGTTGCATTCTGCTGCTATGTGGGCCTAACACCGATGCTTCTAGAGATTCCTGTAAAGCTAGGGCCCCAGCTCCCTCCCAGGCACCTCCCATCCTTATTCAGAGCTGTGCCCTTTAGTATTCCAGGGATGCCAAAACTTCAAAGGATCCCATGTCTAGCTTACACTCTCAGGTCCTTACAAAGACTGTTGACCAAACTCTGGAAGACATTTTAAGAGATCTTTAGGCCACCTGGCTCTGCTCTATGCAAGACCGAGTCTAGTCCTTCTGGGGATCTTATAGGCACACTTAATTTATAGGTTAGAAAGAGGGCATGCAACCAGCATAGAGAAGGGTGAAGTGTTCTTGAGTGACCTCTTACCGCCCCCCCCCCAACAGGGTTTCCCTGTATAACCCCAGCAGTCTAGAAACATATTTTGTAGCCCAGGCTGGACCGTGTTGGGGGATGGTCTTGTGTTCTGTGTATTCAGATGCTGATTTCCACGGCTGGACATCTGGTTGCAGTCCTGACTTGGCGTGGTCAAGCATCTCCGGTCTTGATGTTATGCAAAAATTGTTTTCCCTCAGGCCCCTAACTCGGACATCTGCCTGCCTCTGCCTCTGGAATGCTGGGATTAAGGGTGTGAGCCCCTATGTGCAGCCAGAACCCTTACTTTACAAGTGACTGTTAACCAGGGCCCTTACCTTTTCTCTTAAAATCAAAAATCTCTCAAACGAATTTCATAACCTCAGGCCTATTGAAATATCCCCTGTGGGTTAAAGATATCGCTCAGTCACCTGTCAAGTACAGCTCAGGATTCAGAAGCTCTAGCGAAAAACAATGTTTGGGGCCTCGAAACCACCAAAGCGCTTGTGGATTTTATTGTCTGGTCTTTTCTCCCCACCACCCTCCATTCCAGTCTCGAAGCAATATACAAAATGATGCCAGTCTCAAAAGAATATATAAAGCAAATAAAATATGCTTTTATTTTATTATAACTGTGTCTACCAATTTGAACTTTCCATTAAGACAAAAAAATGGGTCACCCAGCCCATTCATCTAGATACCTTCCGAAGACTAAAAAAATACCCACCTTCTTGGTGCCTTAACAAACTTAAGATCCGCCCCCGTCCCAACACATACACGCACACCGTCTCTGGTTATAATTTTACTAGGAAATTTGGGTGCAAAAATAATGCGGGAAGCACAGACTTGGGTCCCAGGGCAGCCCAACTGAGGGAATGTGCTTTCTCTGCAATTCACAACTACGCGGCCCATTGACTCTCTCCCTAGCCTTCAAAAATCAATGGCTGTCTTCGTCTGGAGATTTTCCTGCAGGTCACCTAAGTAGGGAATGGGAAAGTGTCTAAGATGAGGGCAGGACTGGAAATCTCATGGGTGGAAAAAGCCAAATCGTTCTCTGCCTGCGTGTGGGAGAAGAGACTCCATAACTACTACGTCCCGCAGTTGGCGGTATCCTTGGAACTCCAGAAGGGCAGATCCAGTGACTTGGAAATAAGTTATCAACACACTCGCTGAGGTGATGCTAGGGTACTGAGAGCGGGCAGAGGCCTGCGGGGGCCTTCAAGACCCTCCTCTCAGGCATGCGCTTAAACCTAACAGCGCCTCAAAACAATCCATAAATCGGTTGAGGAAAAGACACGGGCAGGAGAAGCCCTAGATCATTTTTGTCCCAGATTCTCCCACACCTTTCTGCCTCTCCGGACTCAGAAGTCAAGGTCAGTTCCGCCAAAAGGAGCGCACCTCCAAGGCAGACAGACGCGCAGCACTGCAGTCCGGGTCCTGGGAATTATTCCCGCCGGCTGGCCGAAGGGAGCCACACGGCTGGTTTAGGGACCGCACCCGGAAGCGGGGGTGGGTGGGTGGATAAGCGCTGCACTCCCTAGCTGCGCTCGCGACCTCCGACCCAGCGCTCCTGCCCCGGCTCTTAGGGGGAAAGTGAGGCTGAAAGGACGCCGACGCAAAGTCATACGCCGAACTTGGGTAGCAGATCCCCGCCACTATTCAGCCCTGCGCTAACTGCGCCTCCATTCGGAGTCCCGTATAGTTACTCGCCACCGGCGACCTCACAAACAAGTCGCCGATCTGCGGAAGGAGGAGGAAGGGCAGGCAGGGCAGACGGGCGCTGGAGGAGCGCTGCCGAGAGAAAGGGGCGGTCCGGGGTCAGGGCAGAGGCTGTGGCCGCGCCTCCCCATTGGCCGGGACGCGGTGGGAAGCTGGGGCAGGCAGCCAGTGGCGGGGGCGGAGCTTGCCTGGAGCCCCGCCCCGGCCCCGCCCCCGGCCCGCTGTCCCACTCCCGCGCCCCTCGGGCCCTCCGGCGGGCGGGCCGTCCGAGTTTTTAAAGTGGGCTGGAAGCTGCGGAGGCCGGACATTCGAGAGCGGCCGGTGTACAGCTCCGGAGTCCGCTGCGCTCCGCTCCAGCTCTCCTGAGGCGGCCGTACAATCCTCGGCAGTGTCCTGAGACTGTATGGTCATCTCAGCGGCCGCACTCGCCTGCTCCCGGATTTTTTCCAACCTGCTCTCTTCGAGACACTTTTTTTTTTTTTTTGGTTGGTTGGTTTTGTTTTGTCAGATCCCAGAAAAGTGACTCCAGTTCGGGGATAAACGGAACTTCAGGTCCCTTGTCGCTGCTCTCTTTTGGCGTCTTGCAACCTCCTCCCATTCCTTTCCCCAGCCCCGCCTCCTCCTGCAGGTTCCTCCCCGTCACCCCTCTCCTCCCTCCTCCTCAGCACCTAGCCAGCCGTCCGCAAACTTCCACCTGATTGTGCGGGACTCTCGGACCTGCGAGCACTGAAGACCTGTCTCACCTGCCGGGGCGACAGAGAGCTGCGGAGGGCCACAGCAAAGAGAGCGGCTGCAGCCCCTACGGGGTTAAGGAACCCAGGTGCTCCGGGTGTCGGAGGGCCGCGGCGACAATGACAGCTGACAAGGAGAAGAAAAGGTAAGCGGGCGTCAGAGCTGAACGGTCCCCCGCATTGGCGGAACTGCGCGTGGCGGGCGCGACCCGGGGCAGTCGCGAGAGGGGTGCGAGAGGTCTCGGAGGCCGGAGGACCGCTCTTGGGGGGTTTTGAGTAAGCGAGCGGGTGCTGCCTTTAGGGACACGGAGCTGGGGCTTCGCAGTGGAGTTGCAAACCGGATAGTTCCGAGGCCTTGAGACGCGGAGAGATGGCCCGGAGGTCAGGGGTGCTTCCGCGGGGTCTTCCAAAGTCTGTCGTCCCTAGAGCGCGAAGCTTCCCCAGCCAGTGGTTTGAAATGTTTCTGGGCCGATGCCCTCGAGTCTCAGGGTTTCCATGCTGGGGCAGCAGACGTACCTTTCTTTCCTAAGACTTTCCAGGTCTTTTCGAGCGCGCTGCTATGCGGTCTTTGCGCCCCAAACTTGCAAGGGATAGAGGGCAAATCGCAACTCGGGGGCGCGCCCTGCCCGAGAAGCAGGAACACGGCCAAGGAGCCTGCTCCAGACAGTACCCAAGTTTGTTGAGCCCCCTTAACCTTATCCTGCACCTAGACTCCGGCAGAGTGCGGAGTGAGTGACCTGGATTGCCCTGCGGGGGCAGGTGTCCTAGTGTGCAGAGAGAGGACGGTGACACCCAGCCGCTCAGAGTGTCTGATTCTTAAGACAGGGAAGGGCAGCCACGAAGGCGAACCTTTCGGCACTGGGTGAGAGGCAACTCGGGCCAAGTCGCGCGGCCCTCGAGCCTCCTTCAATCCGCCCCGATCTGGTGACATGACCCCCAGCTCTCGAAGCCGAGATGGGAGCGCACCATGCGTCCGCGCAGACCTGGGTACGTCCTCGCCTCCTGCAAAAGTTTATAGCTGCTTGCCTAGCACTTTGCTCCTGTTTCGTCAGTGCGTGCTGTGGCCTAGAGCTCCCAGCGCTGCGCTCGGCGGCGACTTAGCTGGGGAGTCCGGAATCGAACGCATGACCGCAGAGTGGCGCGAGCTGTGGGAGATTCGCGGCCAGGCTGGAAAAGACTGGCGGTGAGGACTAAGCCCCGAGCAGATTGGCTTTTGTTTGGACTTCCACTTAGGGACATGAGCCAGGAGCTGTGTATCCTCTGGTCGAAAGCGGCAGCTCCCACCTCAGGGCACCGATAAGGAGTTGATAAACTCCAGCGAATCGCACCCGTCCTGGCCGGGCGCCCGCGCCCTGAGCTGGCGGATCTCTAGTGGGGGAAGGTATTGAGTCCGGCTCCAGATTCCCGATGATCGGCCACCAAACAGCTCTGAGATCTGTGTCCTTTGAGAGTAGAGAAGGAGAGGCAAGAGGGAAGACTAAGATTCCAGCTCAAGGTGTAAAACCAATCAGAGTGTAATCACAGACAATCAAAACCGCGAAGTCGGACAGCAGCCAGCAGCCAGGGGAACTTACTGAATATTTTATTACTGTGGTGCCTGTGGGTGACTGTCGCATTTGCCCGAGATGAGGGCTGGCAGTAATCAGTGTGAAGTGCCTTCTTGTTCTTAGGTCTATCAATCCTTGGGAGAATCGGGACAGCGGGGACAGCTTTTTCCATACCCGGCTTGCAGAGTCTTTGCTGTGGCGGGGAGTATAGTCTGAGCCGCGAAGAACGTTGCTTAATGACACTACAAATTATCATCAAGAGAGATACCAGTGTAACACAGACTGTGAACGTCCTAGGAAACTGCTGTCTGTAGTGCAGTGCCCCAGTGGTAGCCGGGACTGCAGGGTGTGTGTCTGAGTGTGTGTTACCTAAAAACAGGGCAAGCAGTGTATCGTCCTTCATGATCCATAGTCCTATGAGTAAGTTAGTCGCCCAGTACCTGTTAGGATAATGGTTTCGAGACTCTGGTTGAGTTGGTTGGTTTCTTTGGGCATCAAAATATAGTTGATTGTGAAGCAGGGCATTGAAAGTTGATGTCCCTTAAATGGCTGCCACAAGCTTCCCAGAGCGCGCGCCTCAGGAAATCGTTGTGAGCAGCAAGGGTTCCCGGATTGGTGATACCACCCACTAGTGGTTCAAGGGCCATTTCTTCTCCAGAGCACAACTGAACATTTGTATTGTTCTTTCTGGAAGCAGCCCTTCACGAAGCCAGAAGGCTTGTTTTAGCCCAGAACATCCCGGTGTGGGTGGATCTATTCGTTCACAATAGTTAGGAGCCTGACTTTTCATTGTTGTCTGGTTAGCAGACCGGGGGAGCCACAGTGAGCTTTCTTTCTTGAGTTTTGATGAGGCTGAGTTCTCATCAATATAGCAGGGTTCCCGACTCTAGGAAGAGCTAAGTGTGGATGCTCTCAAGAGGGGATTTATAAAGCAGAGCAATTAAGATAAATGGTAGTGAGTCCTTGGATGGCCAGGAGTCCAAGTCCAGCCTGAAGCCAGACTCTGGTTCAAATATCGTTCAGGAGTACTTCGGGTACTTGGTGCCAGGGCAAAGATGGGCAAGGAATTAGAGATTCCTGGACCTTCAAGTTTCCAACCGTGGCTGGCTTCTTATAACAGAGGGTTTATTGTTCCTCTGTTAAGATGAACCCAAAGTCCATCAGTTTTCCAAGCCGAGGAGGCCATGCTGGATGGGCTTCTCAAGTGAAGCTTATCCTCTAATTAGTGTTCCCTTAACATTTGACAGCAGTTTTCATAGAATTACCCAAACCTAGCCTGTTAGACAAGCGGGGTCAAACACAATCAGCCTGGCATCCGGACTGTACTTTCGATGGCTTTCTTAAGAGTTTTAAAAGCGTGGTGACTTCAGGTTTTGTTATTGTTATTGTTGTTGTTGTTTTCTTTTGTTTTGTTTTTCAGGTTTATTGTGGGGCTTTAAGATTATTTTATGAGCAAGCATGGAAGGCATAAACATATTTTCTCTTTCTGGATAAGGCCCAGGGAAGGTGAAATGAGTCCTGTGCTAAGAGGAAAACTGGGGCTGACAAGAATCAGAAAGCTGCTTCACCACAGTCAGTCAGCATGCGGCCAGCAGAGCCCCCCAGCCCTCACAGGCCTCTGGCCATGAGGATTTCCAAAGAATTAGTGCAGCTCACCACCACCACCAGCAGCAGCAGCAGCACCTCCTCCTCCAGACCCCTGAGCCTTCAAAATGGAGGTTTACTTTCCCATACAATTGTAAGAGCCTTGTTCTGAGGCAGGAATGGCGTCAACCAGGCACTGCTCTTGATAGTTATAAACGTTGGGGAGTCTGTATCCACCGTTGACCACTTTTATTTCAGTTAGGGGAACCAACAACAACCAACACACCCCACTACTCTAGGTATTAAACCCGTGCAAGGACCCTCCCCGGTTCCTGGATGTAGCACGTTGCTTTGTGAAGTAGAGAATGTTCCAGAGCTGCGAGATTGTTGCCTGGCGTGGTCAGACTTTTTCACAGGGATGAAAGCTGCCAGCAGGGAAACAGTCTACTTTGCTTATGTTGTAAATCAGCCTCTCTGCCACTGTTTCTCTGCCTGTGTGTGTGTGTGTGTGTGTGTGTGTGTGTGTGTGTGTGTGTGTGTGTGTTTATATGGTCGTACCCAGTGTTCTAGGAATCTGTGTTGTTAAGTGTTTAGAAATAGAAGGAACCCAGTAGGCAACTCGATGCTCTAGCCATCAGCCCACTGTGTTTGAAGATACCTCCTTCAAGACTGAGGCTTTTCCATTTTTGAGGACACGTTTACTTGCTTTAAAAACAGTTCTGTCCTATTTCAGTATAATAGTTTTTCCTCTTTCGTCTTTTCCGGATGGGCCTTTCCTAAGTTTTGAGTCCTAAGGAAAGTTTTGTGGTCCGTAAACTACCGAGCTTTCTACCATGTTACTAAGTACTGTTTCCTCCCCGGGCCTCACTGTTCTGTACTGCATACTCCAGAACCATGCTGGCGAGTCTCAGAATGATACTCATACCAAGATACTAACCAGTACGACAACAGATAATCCGGGTCTGGAAAAACAATGCCAAAAACTAAGAGATGGGGACTCTGTTCGTTACCTTCAGTTGTGTGGTCTGATTGGGGTTGGGGGACAACACAAGAAGCCTCAGGAGTCAGCCACTCGTGGCAGTTTTCTTTTGTACAGTTCAAATATTTGAAGCTAAAGAAATTCTGAGTGGCGTTTCACTTGGTAACTATAAACCATTACTGAAATGCATCGGTGTCAGTGACGAAGCTGGCCCACAGTGCCCTAGGTAATAAAGGGTAGATAGATGCTGGACACCAGCATAAACTTGATCCCAAAGACAGTGTGGTGATAGAAGTTAGGACTTGGGGATGGTATATGTAAAAATGTGGAGGCTTCACGGGCTGCTCTCCACCACGAACTTTGTTTTGACACATGCACAAAATGACTACCAAGTTTAATGGCTTGATGTACACACTTGCTCTGGGTGAAGAATTTGCAAGGAGGACACTTGCAGGCCTCCAGTGTCAACCAGTGGTTTCTGTTTCCACTGGGGACAACAGTGGCCTTGACTGACTCCAAGGAGGCTGAAAAGGGGGTGGGGCGAGGGCTCTCTTCCCTGAGCCTTGTAAATGGGCTTCCAGGGTAGTTAGCATTCAATCTCTAAAATTCTATAGAGTGTATGTTGTGTTCTTTTTTTTATGTTAATCTCAATCTCCCCTCTTCCTGAAGAATGAATCCGGAGCTTTGTGGGGGTAGGAAAGCATTCACTACCACTGAGCTGGATCCCCACCCATTTGCTCAGCTCCTAGTAGCCTTTCAGAGGTGGTGTGATCTGAGAGAGTCAATGCCTTCTTCCTGCTTCTCTGTCTAGCAGCCAAGAACTGCCCTCCCTGAGTTCGAGGCTACAGGCTGACTGCTCCTACATTTCAATGCCAGTGTCTTGTCTTGTCTTAGGGAGTGCCTATATAAAAAGAAATTTACACTCACATTTCCCACTATCCCCTGCTATCTGGAGATTCTTTTGAACCCTAGAAATGGGTGCGTTCTCAGGAGAAATGAGCTATATGGTCAGAAGACAGGACAGAAAGCTGAGCGCCCAGCCTTCCTGTGCCAGCACTGTCCTCAGAACTTGACGGATTAACTTTGTTAATCCTTGTAACAACCCTGTGAGATAAGCCCTGTTATTATCCCCAGTTCACTGATGGGAACTCAGGTGCAGCCAGGTCTGCCCGTCGTCACAGGCAGGATAGCAGAACTCAATTCTACCTGGGCATCCTGTCTGCAGAGTCCCCACTCTCACCCACCGTTCCATGCCTCCTGGGCTTACCTCAGAGGCCCTATAAAGCATTTAATACCATGTCTGAATGCGGTAAGCATTCTATAAATGATAACTTCTTTTGTTGCTGTGTTTATAATTATTATAATGACTTTTCTCGTGACTCATCCCTTGTTTCAAACCTCACACATAGGCAGGAACTGAAGACCCAAAGCCTTGACTGAAACTCCTGGAATTTCTTCTTTTTCTAATAGACATTTCCTCAGCTAGAACAGGAGATAGTTCTCTACTGCCCCTAGAAGTTCAAAGCTTCCTTCCCACCCTCTGCTGGTGGCAAGACTTCAAGTGCAGTGCAGTCTTTGGACTCCATTGTGCAGAGGGACCTGTTAGGAGCTCTTCCTCTGTGGCTTCTGAAGAACCATCGACAAATCAAGATATACAGGACTTCCTCTGGCTCCTTTGATCTTTTGAAATTGCAAGCACAGGAAGGAAAGAATGGATGGGGGGGGGGTAAAGAGTAGTCATGATTGTCGGATCATATTTTTATAAAGCCCTTTCTCTGGTGAGCACCCCAGGCCATATGCTAAGAACCTTGAGATCTTCTTGAGCTTCCTTGCCACAAACCTGGATGGCATAGAAACATCAGAATAGGTGTGGGATGTGAGGTGGGATGGGGTAGAGCAGGGTAGGTGAGGCATATATGGATATAGGCAGCTAGCAATGCTTGCACTTTTCAAGTAGTTTGTGTACAATTTGCTAACACTTTTCTGGTCCTGTTACTGAAAGACAGAACCGACCTGAAAGTCTCAGACTGAGGTAATCTGGATGGAGGTCCTTTGAGATCCCCAGAGCCAGAGATAAGTGTAGCCGTGACCAGAGTGTTTTGTACTTCTGAGTGGCTTTTCTTTTCCCTAATAGCTCAAGAAATACTGGTTTGCTTATGGCCTCAGGCTGTTTCTAGAGGCCGCCAGTACATCCTCCAGGCTCCTGTTATTCGGTGCTGCCTCCCCAGAAAGCACAGATTTTTTTAAAGTTATGAGTGGTCTGTATGCCAGATCCTAGGAAGCGCAGATAACTTTCTCATACAGAATGAGATTTCAGAATGACTGGCTTGTTGGTAAGTAAAACTAAAACATGAAACTCTCTCTCTCTCTCTCTCTCTCTCTCTCTCTCTCTCTCTGTGTGTGTGTGTGTCTGTCTGTCTGTCTGTTTCTCTCTCTCTCTCTCTGTGTGTGTGTGTGTGTGTGTGTGTGAGAGAGAGAGAGAGAGAGAGAGAGAGAGAGAGAGAGAGAGAAACACACGATGACTCTGCACTTAAGAAGACCTGGGTTTGGCTCCCAGCACCCTTGTGCCATGACTGCCCTTTAGTCCAGTTCCTGGGATCTGACACCCAGTTTCCACAGCCACTACAGTCAAACACACACACACACACACACACACACACACACACACACACACACACACAGAGAGAGAGAGAGAGAGAGAGACTTAAAAATAATATATAGACATATATTAAAAATAATACACACATGTATATGCATGTATATCTATATGTATATCTATGTATACACCTGACATGTTTTTAATTCCACAACGTCATGGAAACAGACCTTTAGAACTTGCCTAGTGGCTCACTGCATTCACCGTTCTAGTGGCAACTTCTGGTTTAAAAATGTAAATGTCATAGGTAAGAATCAGATGATTCATGGTTTTCATCTGGTTAAACTATGTAACCAACCATGTAGATATACAGCAGTGTACTGTGCTGCCCTATTGACCATGATATCCTAGAGGTTGACCCATGCTGCTATGTTGGCACCCCCCAAATGCCAGGCTGCAGCCACTGGCAGTTTTAGATGTTAGCGAGTAGTGTTAGTGGCCTCTTGTGGGCTCCCTTTGGTTTGAAGTGCAGTTAGTTGCCCTCCGAGTGGGAAGTGAGTAGTTTGCTAAGAATAAGAGGATACAAGGTTCCATCTAAGAAAGTTTAGAGTGGGACTGGTAACAATGTAACCACTGTGCTATGTGTCTAGCCATGAAGGGTTCTGACGGCATATCACTGGTAACAAACGCGCAAACTTTACTCCTGACTGAAAACTCCCAGCCTCTCTTCACTGTGGAAGGTTTGCCCTGACTGACCACCTCCTGTAGCGGGTGGGGAAAGAAGGCAGCACATTAGCATCACCTTGCGTTTGGGAAGTGGAGCTGCTGAAAGAACCAAACCACTTCATCTGAAGCCAAACCTAAGTGGGTCTAGGTGTGGAGAGGCTGGGTCCAAAACACCACCTTGGGCTCCTGGTCTTGTGTTGTGTTGTTTTGTTGGGAGGGGTCAGAGCCAGGAACTCAAAGGAGCAACTCAAATGGTAGCAGTAACTCCTCATTACTAATGAGTAATTATGGCAAATATTTACAGGTCTCCTTCCTACCTTTATGACTTCCTGTTTCTGAAGCACTTTGGAGTGTTGAGAAAGATTGTTCTGGAAAATACGTCATACATGGTTGCAGGGAAAGAGTACCTTAACACACACACACACACACACACACACACACAGACACACACACACACACACACACACACACACACACACACACGGAGTTACTTGGTTTTGTTTATGAATTCCATGTAGGAATAACAAAATTACACCTTGTGGAGGCTGAGAATCTTCCTTTTGAAAACAAAGTTTTAAAAATCAATCCTCAACTACTGGCTGGAGAGCAGTAGGACTGTGTGTGTTTATAAAGTGAAACTTGGGGTTGAAGCATAGCCATTGCAAAATACTTCTATGACCACGTGATCACTACCATGTTTTATGAAACTGTGACCCCTCAGTGCCTTCTGAGTGAAAACAGAAAAACTTAATAGAATAAATCAAGATATATAAAATAAGCTTCAGAAGTCCTGATAATGCTTATTTTCTGTGTGTTTAGCTTTTTTGTTTTGTTTTGTTTTGTTTTTCTGAGTAAGCTTCTGTGAGCCACTGTGCCCTGCGTTTCTCTCTGCTGTGTCCAAGAGTTCCCAGGTGCTATTTTAGAATGGCAGCCTTCACTCCAGCACCGCCTGAGGTCCATGGAGCTAATTTTGGTGTCTGGGGTAAAGGGAGCAAGAAAGCCCGTGCAGAGCCAAAAGGCTTTCTTGTCCTGGGCTTAGAGCAGTGTGGTGTTACCAGACACGCCACATTTCACCTTTAGAACCTTTATTTGTGGACTCGCACAACAAATGTTTACCTAGATATTAAGATAAGGAAAATATGAAGGTCGCATTTCACTGGCGGCAAGGGAGCATCTATAATTGTAACTATGTCACAGTGTAGCAGCAGTCTTTTTTTCTATACCCAGGACTTGAGGGAATTAATGGGGAGTGTGGCCTAGAAGCCAAGGCTCTTCTCAGTTTCTGTTTCTAGCTTTATTACTGCTGCCATGCTTTCTTGGCTCAGCCGGTGAGCCCCACCCATCTGGTGAAGGCCTTTCTAGTGCCTTCCGTGGCCCCTCTCTGGGGTCATCTGCTGTACTGTAGAAACCAGTTACCAGATCCTGGCACCAACATGATTCCCTAGGCCCTCAGAAGACATTTGCATGCTGCCAACACTGCCCCGTTTCAGGCCTTCTAATTGTCTTGGGAGCACAGCAAATTGTCCTTGTGACAAGGGGGGAGTCCTGTGTGGACTTGGGGGTTTCTCTGAAGATCCCCCCAAGGAATAGCTAAATACTCAGCCTAGGACCTAGGAACCTGACTCAAGGTCCTTCCCAAAGGGAAGCTATGAGGCAGGTGACTGTGCTGGAAATGAGGACCCCCCCATCCTCCAGCTCTCCCACCTGTCCCACTGGCTGTCACTCTGAGCTCCTCACAAGCCTGTCCCTCTGCCTCTCAGGCATTGTCCTGGTGCACATCCCTGGTCAGTCCCTGTCAGATGCTTCCCCTCTTTCTCCCCAAATAGCTCACACCTTTCCTACCAGGAGCCTAAGCGTTCTGCCTTTAACAGAATCCCACAGCATTCCCACCCTGACCCATCCCCCTCCATTTGCTATTTTATATTTCCTTGTTTTCTTATGACATTTTATTTGTTCCTGGCTTTCCAGCAGGTTGCACGTGGCTCGAGAGCAGGGATGTCTCATTTTCTGATGTGGCTGATAAAATGTTGATCCATTTCATTTCTCTCTGAAATCATGGCCAATTAAAAAGATAAATACAGAATGGGTTTGCTGATGTCCCGCTTTCCTGGGCTCAGCTTCTCCATCCACACGGCTTCTTTTCACCTGTTTCTGTTTAGAAAGAAAATAATGGGAGGGCGGCAGAGCAGGGACCAGGTGAGCATTCTCTGTTACCAAACACAAGCAGGTGGTCACTGCTTTACATCAAGAATGCATAGCAGTCTAGGTAAATTCCTCAGCTCAACTCCAGAGTTAGCAAATACCAGCTCTCCGAAAGGGGCGTCCCTGGAGAGCCTCCTCCTTCTGTCAGCAGTGAACCCTGTAGCCCTGTATCAATCTGATCTTCTGTCTGATTTTTTAAAATTTGCATAATGAGTTTAAAACTTGTTTTCTATCTCCATCTTAGGTGTTCTGTAGTTGTTTGTAGGTGGAATTCAGGAATATGGGAACCTCAGTTCAGAGAGATGGAAAACACAGGCAGAAACCTCGCCTCGGATCAGATTACCCCAATCTTATTCGATAACCATCACTCGAGTCAGAAGAGGCTTGTGGTGATACTGGCCTTGAGTGTAAGCGCTTACAGGTTATCCACTAATTTGGGGACTGTGCTACACAGAAAGATCACAACGAGGCATTTGATGACCCTGGTCTCTTCAAGTGACTTGTTTAAACCAGTATGTGGCAGTGTGTGGCATTGATGAGTATCTTAGCTGCATCTTTAGGATGTCGCCATCTTGTTGTGGAGTAAAGCCTAGTCCAGATAAAGCACGGAGCCAGGAGCAGAAAGTGGATAGGAATTGAGAGCTCTGGGTTGTATAAAGTTATAACGGACAGGGCTGGAGACAGCCGGAGGGAGCTCTGAGAGAAGAGCGTTGAATAGACTTCAGTCCTGAAGATTAAAATTTGGGTTTGCACAGGCAGCCACTGCAGGCTACACCGGGAATGGATGAGGCAGTGCAGACCCAAGGCAGAAGGACGGGACTGGTGAGAGCGCCTTTCGATGGGGAATCAGTAGCTCTTACGTTAGAAGAGATGGAGCCTGGGCCTGGGCCCTCTTCAAGTCAGTTTGATGGAATCTTGAGCCTGCCTCTTTGGGGACATTAGAAGCTATTGAGAGCACAAACCTAGCTAGAGTGATTGGCAGAGGCCCTGGTGGTCTCCATAGCAATGACCTCAAAGCGCTGAACCTCCAGATCTTAGGAAAGTGCCTATCATTCCTCCAGGTACATGTTTCTTTTTGGCTTGCACAACTACTTGGGAGTGAGAGGTACTAGAGTTCAGAATGGGAACCCGAAGGGGGACAGCTTGCTGCTACCCTAAGATGGCCTTGCTCTTCATTCCCATGTTCTTTCCCACTTGGAGGGCAAAGCCTTTGTTCCCTTGGGGACTTGATAAGGACATTTGTCATGTCCTTCCTTGCCATTGCTCCTTAGAGAATGGTAAGACATCCTGTCGGCACCTAGCACGTGGAGGGAGTTAGACAGCCAAGGCTGAGTCAAACCTTTAGTCCCTGCTGGTAGCTCTTCATCCTCACCCTGCCCAGTGCACTGGCCAGGCTGTTCTGTGACCTTCTCCTTAAGACCCAGATCTGCTGTTCTGAGTCTGACCGTGCCAGGAGAGTGGGGCAAAAAAAGAATCGTCTTTCGGAGTCACCTGGGTAGGACAGGCAGAGCCCTTTCCTCTCCACAGGCAGGTGTAACCTTTTCCCTGGAGGAATTTAGAAGCACTAAGATTACAGCTAAACATTTGTGGGCCAGGAGTTGGTCAAGGATCCCCAATCCCTGGACAAGCTCCCAGCCAGGGACAGCAGAGACCAGCAGCTGATCCTCGTTACTTTACTTTTCCCTTCCCAGTGCTACTTCAACAGAGGTAGCAGCTCCTGAATGGTTTTGTGTTAAAATTTAACCCCGCCATGGCAGCTATTAGGTCTCAACTGTTAGTTCTGCCCTCAGTGATTGTAGAATGGAGAAACCACTGCTCAGTCCTGGCAGGTAGGGTTGGTTAGGTTAGTGGTTTGCTCAGGTTACCCCAGAGAGGAGTCTTCTGGAGCCAGGGAGTCGTAATCAAATCACCCTGTCAGAACCAGATAGGGACAGGGGACAGTGGAGCTTTGCAGCACAGTGCAGACTGGTCCTAATCGAGGGGCTGAGACCTCATGCCGTTCCTCTGGAAGCCTCAGGGAAGTTCTAAGAAAACCCAGAGACCACGACCAGATCTGACCACCTGCACTCAGTTCTCTCCATGCTATGAATGTGAGTGTAGCATCTACGTTCTCATGGCTCCTTACAGGCGTCAGGAAGGGAAAAGGAAGGTGCCTTCTCCAAGTTCACCTGTGATTAAACATCCGCGAACCTGTAAGTGGATGGCCCCACGTCTGTGCCCCTGTGTTTTCTTTTCTAAGTGTGTTTTTTAATGTTTAAAAAGATGTATGTGTATGCACATGTGTTTATACGTGTGTGACACATGTGTGTAGGTACCTGCAGAGACCAGAAGAGGGCACTGTGCCTCCTAGAGCTAGAATTACAAGTGGTTGTGAGCCATTAGGCATAGGTGCTTGAAACTGGGCCAGGACCCTCCACAAGAGTAGTATGTGCTCGTAACTGCTAAGCCATCCTGCCAGCCCCTGTGTTCATTTTCTTTTCCAAAGTAAAAGGTCCTAAAAAACCACCACCACCAACAACAATAACAACAAAATACAACAGAAAACCCAAGAAACGAACAAACAAAAACCCCACCTTTGCTTCTCCTGAACTCATAGCAAGTTCTGCCTGGCCTTGGTCAGTGAGGTGCTAGGGCTTGGGCATATCTCAAGCTACTGTGGTTCTCGAATTCTCTAGCTCTCTAGGCCATGGGGAGATCCAGAGGACTAGAGGCCCCAGACAGCTCTCTGAATGGCTGAACTCTCAACCCTGAGCCATCTCTTAAACACATCAGAAACTCTTCTTTTATCTAAATCAATGGGTGCCTTCTAATTCAGGCCACCTGTAGTTGCTTGTATGGGTACAAGGGTGGTGACTTCGCCTTAATTCTCCTGGAGTTAGGTCCCAAGGCCCTTGTTTATTTTGGGGGGTGACAAACTTTCACCCACTTGAATTCCTTTGCTTCCAAATAGCGTCAGAATGACCACAAGCCTTCTGTGTTTCTTCACTTTGGTTTTGCCAGATTCTAAATGCCGTCAGGGCCAACGGCTCTTGTTTTGTGTCCCTGGCAAAACAGGTCTTCCCATAAAGTTCAAAGCCGCTTTCAGGAGTCTTAAGGAGCCTGGAAGGCTGCTTTAGTTTGCTCTCTGGTTTGTGTGACCTAGGATGGAGATTCCACCTCTCTGTGTCTCCCTTGGGTGCTGGATGCATGTGCCGCTGTCTCTGAATATGATTCAGGGATTAAAGCCAGGCAATGTTTTAGTAAGACCACATGTTTTAAATGGTAAACTTTGTGAGCATTATCTCAATGGAAAGAACTTTGAAAAGTATAAAGTGCAAACCTCGAAGGCATTGTCATTAACAAGGAGCAATATAGTCATTAGGCCTGTTATTACCTCTTAAAGCGAACCGACAGGAGGAAGGTTCGAGAGAGGCTAACAGGAGACTCTGGTCTCCAGGTTCCTATGGGTGGGTCCCTCTGCCTGGGCTTTTGGGACCTATGAGTTTTTGCCAATCATGGCATTGAGTCTGTACTCTACCCCAAGACTGAGGAAATCTGAAGCCAGTCCTAAGAGGTACCAGGTCACACACCCTTCTCCTACTTGGTTTATTTCCCCTCACCCTGTGGAGAAGGAGAGGGCACAGGCCAGCGTCCATGTCGAGGATGACGACTCCTTTGATGTAGCACACCGAACCAGGGCTGCGTCTGCCATAATCATTCGCCTCTACCTTGTTGCATTATTTTATGCCAAAGAGAGTCAATGACAGCCGAGAAATAGGTGACGCCTGAAAGAGACCTTGGTCTCCTGGAATGCAGAGGCCTGGCTGTGCTATACGTGGACCCATTGTCAACCATAACATACATGTCTCACATACCTCTGAGCTCGCACTTCCCTCAGCCACACCCGGGAGACCCGGCCAACTGACTTCCAGCCTTCAGTCTCAGCCTAAATATCACCTCCTCAGGGAAGCCTTTCTTGACATCCTTCACTTGACCTCTAACCCTGTTCTCTTTCTCTTCTAAACATTCCCCACATGCAATTTACATGTTTACTTATGTCCGCCATGCCCTCTCCTGCCAGCACCAAACTGAAGGTGCAGCCTCCACGAGTGCTTTGTTTACCACCGAGCCTTTAGGATGGGGCCTGGGATATTGGTGCTTCTTCTACATCCATTCAGAGGTTTATAATTGTCCGGTGTTAATGTTTTCCTTAAGCTGATTTGTTTCTGTTTTCCGAGGTATGTAGCCTGTGCTGCTTCCCGCGCCGAGGCCTGGGATTACATGAACACTGTCATAGTTGTTCTTTCCAAAGCTCTTGATGTAAACACCAAGGAATTGTCCCTTTTGGCATATGGATGAGACGCTGGAGGGTAATGACCGTGGCAGGGATTGGCAGTGCCTACCTGAACACGTACTGTTTGCAAAGACCCACGCTGCCTCCCTTGGCCCCCGAGTTTTCTGTTGTGGCCATGTTATTGTTTGTCATATTTGGCAATGTTTACGCCTGAGAAGTAAGGGCCATTGTGTGCTGGTATCGTCTGGGAATGCACAGCCAAGTCCCAGGGGAATGGCCACTGATGTTCTTACCACAATTAGAAATTGTCAGGCCGGGAGCAGCGGCAGGGCGGGTGCTGCCTCTCTCTGCCGGTTCTGTGTCTCCACGGGGTCGGGGTGAGGGTCCTAGCTCTACCGCCCTGATCGTGTCTTACTGTGGCTCGCCCACTCACGTTGGAGTGTGGACCTTCTGCAGGGCGGTGTGCTGTGTTTAGTAAACTTTCTGAGAAGAGGTAGGCATTAGCAGGCTAGATGACTATCTCTGCCCTCACCACCTCCGAAGTGAACCAGTTGGTGGGAAGGAACCAGACCAGATAACCTCAAAGCTCTCGGGGTTCTAGCTCCCCTCTGCAGGGGATTTCCAGTGGTCTGGCCTCCTGTTTGCAGATGCTGACTTGGGAAAAGGCAGCGGGAAGTTGGAGGTTATTGTCAGGGGCTGCAGGATGTCTTTCCAACTCTTTGTAACTCTTCCTCTCCTGAAAGATATTCCACTCCATCAGGAGTTGCTGTTGGGCCTGGCTTAGTCCACTGCTGTGAATACAGCAGGGCTAACAACCGCCCCAAAAGTCAGCCGAGGTCCAGTATGTAGAGTGGTAAGAAGTTCCCAAAAGGAGACCATGTCTCCATCTCCCATGAGGCAGGCTTCTGGGGTGTCAGAGGGTGCTCTGACACCATCACTGGATGGGGGGGTCAGACACTGCCTCTGAGGTGACTGTTCTAGGCCCTGCACTGCCACAAAGGAAGGGCACATTGCTGCTGTGGCTTCTGTGTACAAACATATCTGGCGTGCTTAGACCTGGTCGAGGCATGAATTGATTGACACATGCAGTCTGAAAATACAGTCCTTCAACCTGAGGCATCAAGGGAGAAGTCAGCTAGAAAGCCAACAAGGCCTTAAATTGTTGAATGAAGTCATGCTGCACCGGGGGAGGGGGGAGGTGTGTGTGTGACGTGCTGTAGGGCAGAGGTGAGTCACAGTGCAAGAGTGTTGGGGAGTCACCTTGAACTTGGGCCAAAAAAGCAGAAATATTGGGACTCGTTTATCTGCCTTCTATCAGGTACATCAAGTTCTGGATGGCCACCCACTGGCCAGAGACATGATGTGGACGGCTCTGCTCTGCCGCCCTGGGAAGGTTCTCTGCTGGCTTCAGCCCTGCTGAGCAAAGTCCGCTTGTTCGCTGGAGTTCACACAGACTCCTTGCCAGGCCTGCCCAGAATCCTGTCTCCTCTGACTTCCTGTGTTCTTGCATAATATTTCCTTGCCTCTTGAATGGCTGGCCCCAGTGCGGGGGCAGCTCACCGGCTCCGCTGGACGGAGGCTGGGATGTGGAGAGAGGATGGGTGATATTTGGATCTAATCTGCTCGGGTTCCTGTGGCAGAGCCCCTCAAAACTGTTTGATGGAAGCTTTTAGCAAGAAGGGAGCATTGCAGACTCTGTAGGCACTCGCTTACTCACGAGCAAACCTCCTGTCTTTTTATATTCATGAATCATCTCTCCTGAAAATTAATTGTTCAAGAAGTTAAATTGCTTTCTTCTGATCATAAGAAATATGAACTATTCCCATAAGTCACTGTAGAGGAAGCCTAAAAGTAAAAAACAAAACAAAAGCAAAAAAACCAAAAACATGAGTTCCGTTAGCACAGTGAGTATGGCCTCCCCTATGCCAGAAATACTGGTCCACGGCTACGGGATGTCGGCCATATTAGCAGTATTAGTTCTGCTTAGAGAGGCATCTTCATGAGATGCCCATTCACTTCAGTCCAGGCTCAAAAAGCAAGTGGTAACCGGCCCAACAATTATTTCCAATCCTGAAGAGCGATGTTTCCCCTGAAGTTCTGACCAGTGTGCCCAGGAGTCCCAGAAATAACTGCAAAATAAAAGGTTATGTGCCTGTGTAAGCCTTTCTGTGGACTTAGAATAATTCACATGATTACACAGGAGGAGGCTGCTTAGATGACAGCTCTAAGGACTAGGCCTCGCTCTCACTTTGGGGACTGAAAGTGATCTCTGGATCTCTCAGTAGGGCCCTGTGCACGTTGTTAAGCAAGGAGCCCACCAGCTGGTAGAACAAGTTTTACTTTGGTGGCCTTCCCGTGCCCAGTGCCCAGGATTTCAAAGAAGCTCCATTTAAATTTCACTTGTCTATCACCCTCCTGAAAATGTGTAACACTGTTCATATCTTTAAGGAAGTGACCTTTCATTCCTTGTCCAGTGTCGTTAGCCTGACATGAGAACCGGGAAAGATCCATAGTGATGTTCAGACCCGCTTCCGATTTGATTATTGAAAACAAAACCAAACCATGCTATAGATGCGGGGTTTCTGACTTACCCCTGAAAAGCGCACTTTTTACAGGGTGGTCATGAGAGTTTGCAGGCTGAGCGCTGAGTCTGCAGTAGACGACACACTAGTGAGCGCTCTTGTGTTGGATCTGAGTGTCCACAGCTTTTGCCTGCTTTCTTTGATTTTTCTTTAAACTGCATTAACCCCAGGGCCTCACAGAAGGCTAGGAAACTGCTCTAACATCCTCTGCCTGGGGTGTGTGTGTGTGTGTGTGTGTGTGTGTGTGTGTGTGTGTGTCCGTGCGCGCACGCGCGCAAATGAAACTTGGTTAAATAAGTGTCTAACATAATACACTTAGGTCTCTAACACAGATATCTCTCTATCCCAAAGCTTCTGTTTGAGACTGAACTTAATACTCCCCATTGGGAAGTCCTTGTAAGATTTACTTTTTAGTAAAGTTGTTTCCTAAACTCTCTGGCTTAAAGAGAATACCTCTCAGCTTGAATACCTTTATTTTTAAAGCTCAAGAATCTTTTAAAACAAAAGCTTGCTACAGGATTTGGCTTGGCACCCCTAGGCTTCGAGGATTTACCTTATTTTGTTGATAGCTGCCTGCAAACGATCTATTGGAATAATTTGCATAATTACAGTCTCTCCTTCAGTTTATTCAGCCTGCACTCCCTAGTCTAGATTTACTGGCCAGAGTTATTACATCAAATTCCTTGATGCTGTATTCCCGAGGAATGATGGGACTAAAAGTTAAAGAGAGGAATTCATGACCTTCATCCGCTTTTCAAAGTATTCGAAACATACTACTTCGGCAAGGGGCTTTTGAAATTGCTCTCTTCTTTGTTACGTCAGTACCTGATTTCGCTGACTTTCTGGCCACACATGTGTGATTGGGAAGCAGGAAGGGACGAGAAGCCTGAATTGGCAGTCAGAATTATGAAACAGGACTTTGTTAAAATTGATAGGTCTGTACAATGAACGTGCGGCAGCTGTTGGCATGGTAACTCCTACGTGGCCAAGTGCACGGAGCCTGCAGACGACGTTAGCAGCACTCCGTGTTAATTTGATAAATGGCTTTTTTAATAGTAGTTTGTGGGCTAATGGAAAGATTGAAGCAAACCCTCATTAAGGGAAGGGAGGAGGGAGATTCTGAAGCCACCGGGTGAAGCTAGAGAGTCCCAGCCAAGTCTCCATTTTCAGCTCAGCGTCTCTTTTCATGGGAGATGTGCTTGAAGTGTGGCAAACCGAAGTACAGTAGGGACCTGCCTTGAGCATGGGCATTGGCCCTGATTTCCAGCTTCAGACATGAAGAGACTTCCTTACTCAACACATTTACTTTGTACAGGAGGTTAGCTTAGGGCCATGGTAAGAAGTTTTCATTGTGTTTTCTTTTTCCTTAGTGGCAATGAGGCAGGGGATATGGTGACTGACAGGTCTGGCGTATTTAGCCCTGTTTGGTTGTTTGTGTTTTGGTTATTTGGGTTCTGAGAGAGGCTGTTTGTTTATTTTTGTTTCTGGTTTGTTTGTTGACATAGGGTCTTGAGTAGCCCAGGCTGGCCTCAAATGCCCTATATATGGCTGAAGATGACCTTGAACTTCTGATCCTTCTGCTGCCAACTCCAGGGTGTTGGGGTCATGGGTATGAGTCACCGTGCCTAGCTAATGTGGGACTGAGGATTAATGCAGAGCTTCTGCATGTGAGACAACACTCCATCAATTAGCTGCACCCTCTCCTGGTTTCAGCCATCTTTAATTGTGTGAGAATACATAATCATACCACGCTATGTTGCCATCACCACTGTCCACCTCAAGGAGCCTCTCCTCATCCCACATTGAAACTCTGCGTTCCTTAAACAGAAGTCCTGCCCATGCCTGCCCTTGGTAACCACAGATGACAATGGAAAGGCACCTCGTACGAATGAAAGTAGAGAATATCCTTTTGTGACTGGTTTCTATAACCTAGCATGTTCCCATCTCACCCATATTCTAGTACTGGTCAAAGGTTCACGTCCTTTAAAACCAGATTCCATATCAAATCTAAGCACCACATCAACGGAAGTTTTGGTTGTTACCCCCCTTGGCAGTTGTGGACAGTCCTCTGTGGTAGCAGTTCTCAACCCATGGTCGAGACCCCTTTCAGGTTTCACATCGGTCACCTGAGACCATCAGAAAACATGG
This sequence comes from Rattus norvegicus, assembly GCF_021556685.1. Lineage (NCBI taxonomy): Eukaryota > Metazoa > Chordata > Mammalia > Rodentia > Muridae > Rattus > Rattus norvegicus. Next base: position 14,072,471 of record NC_141539.1, on the reverse strand, counting down.
CTGTTCATGTTAAAATTCATAACAGCTGCAAAATTGCAGTTACGAAGAAGCAGTGAAAATAATTTTATGGCTGGGGGGTCACCACAACATGAGGACCTGTATTAAAGGGTCACAGCATTAGGAAGAGTGAGGAGTGGGTTTACAAGCATCTTCCTGAGTGCCCGTTTTAGCTCTTTAGGGTGTATTAACTTCCCGTGAAACCCTGGGTCACATAATAGCTGCCTCTCCGATCTCTGAGGCGCTTCCGTATTGTCCTCCACAGCAACTGCACTGGTTTGCATTCTGAACAGAGCTCAAGGCTTCTAGCTTCTTCACAACTGTGGAGCAGATGAAGCAGTCTTAAGTGGAAGGCCTTGGAGACTTAAAACCTCTCAGAATGAGTTTTATCTGAAGCAAGCACGCTGTAGGCCGGCTTTAGAGAAGCCTTTCTGGTTTAGCATGGCAGGTAGGTTCTAGCCTCCTTCTGCCCAGAGAACAAGCACTGTTGTCATCTGCTGTAGGAGCCTGGGCCCAGTCTCTTTCCTCCCCTTCACCCCAACATCATGCTGAGCACCTGCTTAGGGCCTTGAACCACCATGCTATCTAGTTTTCCTATTGAAGCAATGTATAAATCTCTCCTCTTCCCCACCCGAGGGTGTCGAGTTAGCAGCCTACGTTTAGAACTTACAGTGCACCTGCTACGAACTTGAAACAACTTCTAGCCCCTCATAGTAGACGGAAACAGCTCTGTCCTTATACAGAAGTGCCACTTGTAATGTCATATATCGCTTCCTTAAAATGATTTGCGCAGTGAACACATTCAGGCCATACAGGGGTGATCTAATTTCAAGAGTGCAGGCTGGGGACATGGCTTGGTTGTTAGGAACACTGTGTGAAAACATGGCGATGTGTGCCTATGACCCCAGCGCTGGAAGGCAGAGACAGGCAGATTCCAGGAGTCCACAGGAGTCCACCGCCAATTGGCCTAGCCAAAAAGGCTAGCTTCAGATTTAGTGAGAGATACTGTCTCAGAGAACACAGGGAAGAGTTACAGAGAACGATCAGAACCCATGTGCACATGCCCCAAAACACCTCTGGGTGCTGGATCTCTTCAGAGTTCGCTGTTGCTGGAGCCAGGGTTTTGTTTGTTTGTTTGTTTGTTTGTTTGTTTTTGTTTTCTTGCCTTTCTGGCAAGCTCCCAGGCGACATTGCTGGTCCTCAGTGCACACATTGAGAACCTGATGCTTTACACTAATGCTGAGAAAAATGGGGAAGGAGACATAAGGAGGCCAAATGACTTTCACCTTAATCACTGTGGGTGACAGCTTGAACTTGAAATGGGTAGGGACCCCAAAGCACCTGCTGTTTCTATCTCATCAGAAATGGCAGAAGAGCAGAGCATTCCTTTCTGCCACTCCAAGGTGGCAATAATAACCTATCATAGTCAGTCTAAAGATGGCCCGGGAAGCCTGTGGCCCACAGCCCTCCCTACGCATCAGAGCTTGTTACCCCTGTGCAACCTACAGCGAACCCCCCCCCCCCCCCGATGCAGCTAAAACAAAACAAGGCATTGACCAGGCATTAGGCTAGGCTGCCTCGGAGAGAAGGGATTTGTAAGGGATGTGGCATCCCCAATTGTTCTAGGCCTAAATAGATCACAGACGGAATCTTTGTTCATCTTGGGTACTTAAAACGTTTAAAACCAGATAACATTGCTAAAGAGGTTTGTTTGGTTGGCTTGGTTCTTATATCGCCATATTTTTTCTCCTTGACTTGTTCCAAATACTCCGTTACTTGGCACCACATACTGTGGCAGATATTAAAATGGTGCTCAATAGGGGTTGGGGATTTAGCTCAGCGGTAGAGCGCTTGCCTAGGAAGCGCAAGGCCCTGGGTTCGGTCCCCAGCTCCGAAAAAAAAAGAACCAAAAAAAAAAAAGTGGCGCTCAATAAATGCTCGCTAAGAAAAGTCGGCACAGTAGGCGCCAAAGGCAGCTGTGTCCAAATACACGGAAGCATTCAGCCCGAGAGCGGGAGGGGTGGTCAAGACAGAAGCAGAGGTAACAACTGGGATTCTCACAGCACGTTCGCTCTTAACGTCATCTTCCCTTTGTCCCTAAAAACAGTCACAGACGTAATGAAAGTAAGCCTTAAAAGAAAGCTTTGAAAATTCATAAGCTGTAGTGGCTAGTGCTCCTGTTCTGTCTCTAGGATGCTGGCCACAGGTCTTCCACAAGGAGGAGCGGAAGCCACAGCCGGGCTTCGTGTGCATGAGGAGTGTCCTCACCAAGAGCTGCAACTCTTCTGGCTTTAGAAATAACCCACACGATGTCTGTTCCTCATTGCCACCAATAACAAATATTTAGTCTGTGACTGCTGTGTATACAGGGCGATCTCTCATCTCGGCAACTGTTTACAAGCAGCTTGAAAGCAAGGGCAGGGTTAGGAGGTGTAGCTCAATGGTGGAGTGCTCCCTTAGCACACACAAGACCCTCACCTCGATCCTCGGCGTGAGATCAGAGTGAAAGGAGCAGGGGCGAGCAAGATAAACCATGGTGGTAGGGGTGGAGGTGGAGGTCATGGAGTTGTTGTTGTTGCTGTTGTTGTTGGAGGTGGTGAAGGTGGTAGTGGTGATGATGGTGGTGGTGGTGGTGGTGGTGGTGGTGGTGGTGGTGGTGGTGGTGGTGGTGGAGGAGGTGGAGGTGGAGGTGGTGGTGGTGGAGGTGGAGGTGGTGGAGGAGGTGGTGGTGGAGGTGGAGGTGGTGGAGGTGGTGGTGGTGGAGGTGGTGGAGGGGGAGGGGGAGGAGGTGGTGGAGGTGGTGGAGGTGGAGGGGGAGGAGGTGGTGGAGGTTGTGGAGGAGTTGGTGTGTGTGACTGTGTGTGTGTTTCTGCATCACTTAGTAAGGGATGTGTATAGTAAATATTATATGTAAGTCTTCACTATATTGAATGTCATCTGTAAATGCAAATTTAATTTATAAAAAGAGAAAGCTGTCATGTTGGTTGAGGAGGAGAGGTGACTGCAGATAGACTGCCGCAGACAAAACAGACACAGTCTCTACCCTGTGGGAGAGAAAACTGGAATCGGAATGGAAAATGGGTACCCCGGGGTAACGCCCAGGTGCCATGGGTTTTCCACATCACATTTGGTTTTATAGGTAAGATTGTTTTAATGCTGCGGATCTTTCACTGACCCACCCACCCACAACAACAGCTTTTAAAGTCACATACTAAGAACTGCGACATAAATGGGAACCTGCCTGCAGCTTGTAATAGACTTCACAAGAGGGGCATAGTCCGTGATTCAGAGCTGTTTTGTTAAATGTCAAGAATACAGAAGCCAAAGCTGGTTAATAATTCTGCTTTTTGCTGCAAATGGGTTGGGCTGCAGCCAGGCTCACGACTTTCCCTGGTCTTACTCTGCCTCTTGTAGCTTGGCTACAGGCCTTTGCTATATATAGTGCTGGATTAAGCAGAGAGCATCCTCACTATGTATATACGTTCAGGAGCTCTTTGAAAAGAAGGAAATGGTATGGTTTGGAGTGGGCTGAACTTTCCTGATGGAGCGGGAAGATTTTCTATAGTCAGTTCTCTATAAGAGCCTCCTTCTTACTTATTAAAAGCCTGCCACAGAAGGTGTCCTAAGACCCCATGGACTTGGTGTTCTCTGCTGAGCAATGCTTCTAGATGCTTAGGTCAGAATCTTAGAGATAAAGGCTGTAGAAACCATTCGTGAGTTACATCAGAATACTAATATCCTTTGGAAGTTTTTAGGTCATTACCTGAGGAAGGAAAGCTATTTTGCTATTCATTGGAGATGGGAGGAGGAACAGAAAGCATAAAATTCTGCTGATGTGGGTGTTTGCTTGGGGCCAAGGGAGTGGGAGAGGCACTGAGGGTGTGCTTCCTTTATGGTAAAAGCCCTACTAACCTCTGCTTAAGAATATCCTGTACATAAGTGAGGAGGGCATGATTCACTTTGTGCTGTCTTCCTCTTGGTTCAGCAGAGCTCAGCCAGTCAGATCAATAGCAGCTAGCCATCTGATCTAGTCACCCTTTCCGTTGGACAGCAGCAAAAACTGTGGTCTGGGTACTGATGTGCTAGGCCGACCGGAGAGTGAGTTCCACAAGCCAGCTCCTCTATATTTCCAAGGTGTACAAAACCCCATCCACTGGGCTATGCGATCTCACTTAAGTGTGTGTTATGTCCACCCATGGCTGTCACATACATGAACAGTTCAGTGGAATAAAAGTTGAAACTCTATTGCCATGAATTTTCAGGATTCACGTTAGATCTTTTTGTTTTCAAAACAAAGACCCAAAAGGTAGGGACAGAAGCCCACGGTGTATAAGGTTCCCGAAAGTTATACCCTGCACGTCTTCTTAAATACTAAAAAGATAATCTCCCTGAAGAGAAACTGATTATTCTTTGCTGGGGGCAACTTGCGTTAAGATGGGTGCTATTTGGGATGTCTGAGAACCGAAGGATGATCAAGATGAGAAGGAAATGATCCTCCAGGCATTGGCTCCCCCAGAGAGAGCTGTCTCCTGCCCGTGGTGGATTTGGACCCTTTGGAATCTTTGTTGTCCACCACTAGAGAATCAAGGTCTTACTACGGGGATCAGCTGGAGAAGTAAGCATAATGCCTTCTTCCCGTCCGGCTTCCAGTCCAGGTGTGTATTATCCAGTGTGCCCTGGCTTCCTGGAGCAGCTTCCCTTGAGTGTGAGGGCTGAGATGAGTCTGCAGAGTGATGAATGGGTTCGGGAAGGAGTGGCTGCATCACCTGCCTTGGGGATGAGCACCCATGTGACTTCATGGTTGTGCAAGAATTGGGCAACGTTTGGCCAGGGTGGAGAGGTCTTGGCAAAGGCAGTTTCACTGCTAACAGATTCCTATCTCCCCCGTGGGGGGAAAAACAGCTCTCAGGAAATCTATCTGTACAGCATTTCTGAGGACCTTGAGTTGATCACCTTCTCAGCTCTCAATGGCCTTTTATTTGCTAAGCATCCATGATAGGAAGAGCATTGAACTGGAGACATCAGAAGAATAAAGAAGACATCCCTTTCCTTTCTGTGGCCTCTGTGGAGAAGTGAAGGGTGGGTAAAGGCAAGACGAGGTGGGAGATCATCAAGGGCAGAACACAGAACAGGGAGAAGTGGCTTCAGAGCTTCTGCAGAGGAGTCACAGGGCAGAGTGGTAGCCTTGCAAGTTCAAGTCCTGGATCCACCTCTTAGCTGAGGTCTCTTGGTAAAGTACTTTAAACCCTCTGTATCTGTGTGTTTAAAGTACAAGACGGAAGCCATTGTAGTACTGAATCAGAGTGTAGGGCTTAGTCAGCATGAAGGTTGGTCCTAGTTGCAAGGCACTAGAGGAAGGGCTGAGCTAACCTTGGTTTTTGACTTAACTACTCTTCTGGTCTCAGTTTCTTCATCTGTATAGTAGAGTCTAGAGTGGATAAATGCTAAGGTGTAGTCTATTCTAAATGATACGATTCCATGGTTGAATAACTATTAAGAGTCTGCCGTATGCTCCAGTACTGTACTGGGCATGTGTGAACAGGGGTCTCCGTCCTTAAGATCTTGTCTTAGTGAGGAAAAGACATCAATACACAGGAAAACACTTGAGAATTACAGAACATTAGAAATTGGAAACTTGGCATTTTGGCTGAATACACGATTCAGCTGTCAGAAGCACTTGGCTGCTCTTTCAGAGGAGGAGTTCAATTCCCAGCACCCACATGTTGGTCCCAGCTGTCTGGAACTCCAATTCCAAGGAACCCAGTGCCCTTTTTTGGCCTCCATGAGCACCAGGCATGCATGCGATGCATGCGGTTATGTCCAGGCCAAAGATCTATGCACAGAAGACAGAAGAAAATAAATAAAAACCCAAATACCGAGTCATGGATCTGAAGAACATTGGAATAAGAAATAATTCCATTGTGGTCCAGAGTAAGGAGCGTTGACAGCAACTATGTGCCTTGTCACACCCCAGGGGCACTGGCATTGATCCTGAAGCGAAGAAAACAGCCTCCTATTTGGGACTTTGACAGATTTTGTAAGAAGAGTATAGGCTGAAAGTATGATGTGGTCCAAACTGGTTTCCTATATATTCTTGGATGCTCATTCTATCGGAACAATGTATCTGGCACGCAGGAGAATTCACTTTCCAAGGGCTGGGGAAACCTGGGCTCTGCGTTGCTCAGCTTCAACAGGAGGCAGTGTTCTCAGCCCTGCCTCTAGAGGGCAACGCACAGGCAGTACTGGTCACACAATACCCATGGCTTGGAGGAGAACTTTGAATGGCCTTATGCTTCCTGAGCCAGATTTTTCTATGAATTCTTCCAGTGCCTAAACTTTTACTATGTTGTGGGAGGGGAGTATAGACATTTCTTCCCTGGAAGTGTCTACAGTGACATTTGGAGGAAACTTAGCAACCCCTTCAAATTTGTTTCATAATAACCGAACCGTGGTTCCTCAGGGCTCTTGCAAATTGTCTGATGCAGGCAATAAGGGAATACTCCTACTGGCCAAAGTCGGGGAATAGATGGTGGGGAGTTCAAGTAATCCCAGTGTAGAGCTGGGAGGAGTGAGCAAGAAGCCTACACAGGTCTTGAAGAGTAAGAAGAGGCCATACTGGGAGATAAGATGGGTGAGGCCTCAGCTACCTACCAGTTTCCATGCCACCTCTCCCAAAACACACACACACACACACACACACACACACACACACACACACACACACACACACCATCATCACCACCAGCAGCCAAACATCGCAAGGTAGTCAGTGCGTTTGGATGTGGCACTTTACTCTCAGACAGGAAACGAGATGTAAGTGACAGATGAGGTGTATGAACTCTCTGGCCTCGCCCAGACACTGATAATTCCTGCTCATCTCTCGAGCAGTCAGAGATGGCCTGGCTCGATAGGGTGGTTCATGACACCCTCGCTTCAGATCAGCAGGTTGCAGTGTGTCGCTGGGACTCTTCCGCTACAGACCACAGAAATCCCGGTGAGACGAAGCCCACCTCACCTTCCGTGAAGGCACGAGGACATGTCGCTCTTGCCATGAGAACACCCCTTCACTCGGGCACCACAGCAGTGGGCAGGACAGATGGAGTCACGGGGTTCAGAGCGGGACTGTGATTTAATGCTGAAGCCCTTTGCTGGGGACAGATGTCTGTCTGCCTTCCAGGAGTCACTTCTTTCCCAAACCCTTGTCTCATTCCTGTCCCCTCCCCTTTTCGTTCATAAAAAAAGTTATTATTTTCTTCCAAATAAGCAATTCCAAAATATATGAAATGAACGTTAGTTCTAATGAGCCTCTGGGAAAGTGCTCACCTTTGAACTCGGCCAAGGATTATGGGGGAAAGAAAAAGTCGAAGGAACTTGATAGAGTGTTAGAGTTTCCTGGGTTTTTAAGCTGGGATATTACATTTCTTTTCCTTAATAAGGACCGTTCCAGAACTCTGTCCTGGATAAGTGGGCCATGTCCGAAAGCAGAGACCTAGGATTGGTTACTGACCCTAGTTTAGGGATTATTATCTGGGTGCTAGGCAACATAGGGTAGGAGGCCCTGTTTCTAGAATGTTCTTCCTTTCCAAGGACTCAGAACCCTTTTTGATGGTCCCTGTGGGGAGTCTGAGGCAGGGAGGCCTAGGAAGGAACAAGAGGATGTTTCTAGGAGGCCGACAGCTGAGGAGGAATAACACCGAGGAACTGTCCCACTAAGACAAGCTTATTTTCACCGAGACATTGGCTCTTCAAATAACAGAAATCATTTTCTGAAAGAAAGGCTGTCAGTCCGGGCCACCTCTGCCTGATTGTGTGGACTCCACACACCCGAATTTCCCCAGCCTCCTTCCAGATACGAAATTTACTTCCAGCCATCGGCACAAGTTATCCCTGAAGCCGACTAAGGCTGTGTAACAACAGCTTCAGCAAATCCCGATTAAGGTCTCCAAACTTTTATGCCCTGAGCAGTCATCGCCCCTTTCCTTTTCTTTAAACTCTTCCTCCGTGTTTTCATTTTACTGCTTTTCCTCATGCCTAAGTCAAATAATCTCTGTGTCTCATTCCTACCGTGCTGGAGGGCCTGAGCATCACCCGTGGGCTCCTCCTCCTAGGGACCAGAGATCTAGAAACACAGAGGACCTTGGCTGAGCTGGAGTTACACTTCACAGCATGGGCTGTTTTCTTAAACTGCCCTTCCTTTAGTCCTTGCCCACCGAGTAAGGCCTGCACAGATAGCTTTGCTGGGTGGATGATCTCCACGCATGCCCAGCCTGTCTCCTGCCCGCCACCGTTCTGTACACTCTGGCCTGTAATCGAGTCATCTGGCAAAGGACAGTTTCTCCGGTGGCTTTACGGTTTGCTGGAGGGTTCTCTAGAATCGGCTGCTTAGCTGTGACCTCAGGAATCTCGGCGCTGGCAAGACTAGGTCTCTGCACTAACGTGGGCTCAGTGCCCATGAGATAATCTCCTCTTGTAATGGTCACACAATCATCTCATTGTTGAAGCAATAGGAACGCAAAAACAGAAGAAGTCCCACAATAGGGCTGCCCGTGTCTCTGCCCCCCGGCGAGGGCACCTTGGGACACCTCAGGTTCGATCCCAACCGTCACCCTGAAGGTCAGCTGATTCATAAGGTGTGGACTTATGTAGGAGCCCACACCTACAACCCGAGCCTCTGCAGGCCTGACACTGCCCTGTGTTCTGGCTGACTCCTCCTGTTTACTGTTTGAAGACAACCTTCCAACAACCTCCTCCCTTTCCACTCTGAGTTTTGTGCCCTCTTTGCCCCCGTCACTGCTGACTTCTGCAATGGCAGCAGCAGCAGCTCCAACATCTGAGTGCTTGGTAGGCATCAGACACAGTTCGGAGCTTGTGTCCTCCTCTCAAGGGCTCCATGGGCTGCCCAGCTGTCTGCTTGCCTGGCTCCCTCCTAGAGGCAAAATTCCCACCTAGTAAGTAGGGTAGGCATTTGTAGACATTCAGTAAGTGAACGCTTACCGCTCACAAATACCTGGTGGGATTTAATTCTAAAGAGCTGTGCAGCTTACAAAGTCACAGGAATGCACACGAACACTGGCTTTTATTTTAGCAAAGTAAGGGGATGCTTCTCTGTAGATAATGTTTTACTCCATTCAGAGAGATGGAGAGAGAGTACACCACAGTGCATGTGTGGAAGTCAGGACAACCTAAGGGAGCCAGTTTTCTCCTTCCATCCATCCTGTGGGTCCCAGGGATCAAAATCCTCATGGCCTTATAACTCTAGTTGCTTCGGAATGTTTCTTTCTAGGTAGCATAGTCAGCGCTGTGAGATTCGGCAGGCCACCATGGGTGAGAGGACAGTGTGTTTGTCAGAATAATGGTGGCCATTAGAAGCTATTTCAATGAACTCGAAGCTGCATCTGACATTTTAAAAATAATTAAAGAGGGCAGGGTAACTGCAGACTGTCCCGGTGGTTCCAGAGAGATGTGTCTTCGATTCCCACCCATCGGGAGGGCAGGGCAGGAAGTGTCCAAGACTTAGCTAAGTGACAACTCAGGCAAGCCTCTAGGGTCACACAGCCCCCTCCACTAAGATCTCCCCATGCTGGTGAAACACAACACTGCCTCGGAAGGCTGCAGGGTCTTAACAGGCCTTGGTAGCCTTTCTATGGCTCTCCTCATTTGGAGATCCTGCCTGAAGGTTGTACAGTCGTGCCCGAGACAGAGCGGAATGTGAAGGGGACAGCTGCCATGTTGCTGCCACCTCCTGCTGGTAGTCCAGTCAGAGCTCTTAGAGGCCTAGAAATCTGCCCCTGCTCCAGTAGCTCTGGAAAGAGGGTCTGAGTGCTCCGGCCTTGACCAGGGGACAGATGGAGAATTGAGCCTTTTCACCAGGATCTCATGAGAAGCCAGTGCCCTGTCACCTGTCACCATTAATAGATGCAAAGAGTGTTGCACAGAAAAAAAAAATACCAACTTGTTTTCTTTTCAACTGCTGGGCTGGGTAATGATGTAAAACGACATTATCCCTAATAAACGTGATTTGCAGAAACCGTTGACAAGCCCAGGAGCAGAGGTTTGCCTTAGCAGGTAGAGCGATAAGAGAAACAGCTGCTCCACCGACCCCTGGCGTGGCACGTGTGTCTGGGTCTGGTAAGAATTGAAGGTTGGGGGTGGAGTGTGGATTTTTAAAGGAGAATCTAGATGATGGAGAGAGCTTGTGTTAAGTGTTGGCCATCCCATAAATCTACTTACCGACTTTAAGCTTGTCATGTACTGGTACACGTGTTTGTTTTGGTGTTTTTTCCTTAAGGGGTGAGGGTGTCCTTGTGGGGTGTGTTGCTTGTCCTAGTTTCTCACCTCCATGTTACCTCACCAAAAGAGGTGGGAACCCTGGCCAAGCCCTAGCATCCTCCCTACCAAAATGTCTGAAGAGGGCAGCTACCTCTGACAGAAGGGCTGTGGGGCTTCGTTGAGTAGTAGATGGTTCTGTTATGTCAAGGAGTTGGAATCCAGGCAGGAACTTCCCCAGTTCCACAGCTGGAAGACAGTTTTCTTAGAAGGGGATGGGGAGAGAGTGTCTCCTATCTGGACCCGTTCCCAAGACCCCCATGAATAACTGGGAGTAACTAAGAGGCCAGGACCTCACAGCCAAGTAGCATCATCAAGTCCCAGTGCTCAGGCCAGGGCAGGGGAAGAAGGGTCCATGTAGACTGGGGGAGTGGCCAAGAGACCCTCTGCAGGGTGGCAGACTATGCTGGACCCTGAAGCTTAGAAGGGCAGAAGGTCAGCTCAAGCAAAACAACTGGGGACCTTGCTGGGTGGCCGGTGGGATGTGGCATTTGGGGGGAGGTACTATAGTATGACTGAACAGGCACTGGATCTCAGATGAGGGGATCCAAGTCTAGGGAACAAGGCTGGGGCTAGAAGATCTCAAAGGGCATACTGCCTGTGTTCCCCTGAGAGCAGTCCTGAGCCACTTCCTGTCGCAGTGAGGGAAACCGTACTTGCGAAGTGGCTTGGGAGAAAGGGCACTAGGCTCCTGAGCTCTTCTCTGAGGCAATGGGGGGCAATCCATTTGTTGTTGATCCATGATATACAGGTGCGAGGGGCAAAGGGACACACACAGCTGGAAGACAGGGGCAAACATCTGGAATAAATAAAACATCCATGCAGCCTAAGACGGGGGTATAGCCCGGGTAAGGTGTTCTTCACCCCCATGAGTGTCATGTGTGACATGCTCTTCAGCCGGAATGCCTTACCAAGGTCTCTGTGGACCCAGCCGGAATCCAGCCCATGGCAGCCCAGCCATTACTGCCGTATTTGAAGCTTTTAACAAAGACATTCGTTTCTCTTGCCTTTCGTGTCAAAAGAGAGCTTCTCAAAGGTACTGTCCGGTGTGGCCAAAGCAGGGGCAACAGAATAAGCAGGATCAGTCTGGCTGCTGTGCTGCTACGCCCAGCCTCCGAGTGCTTGCGGATCAGTGTGCGTAGTCCTCACCCATCACCCAACTCTGCCTGGCCCTGGCCCCTTCGCTCTGCTGTTCCCTGACTACTGGCCCCTCTTCTTCCCTTCCTGACTTTTTCCTCTCACACTCTGGTGTTGACTGGGGAGCTTCTCTGCAAGCACCTTAAGCATGTGAGGCAGGAACCATGCCTGTGGAATGAGTCTCTTTGGGGAAGACAGTCTGCCTTCCCAGGTTGTTCAGGGTTACCATTCGAGGGGAAGCCTTTGGCATTTCCCCTGGCTTTGGATGACTTCTTTGCAAAGGAATGGAGGAAAGCTTACTAAATATGCACAGATACTCAATTCTCACAGGACCAAGAAGGGACAAATTTGGGAGAAAACAGGAGCCTGCACTGTGGCCATGAATCAGACCCAGAAAGCCAGACATGTGATTGTGTAAACAGGCCACACATCAGAGCTCTTGACCAAGAACCGGCAAGATTCTCCATCAGGCCTTTCCTTTTCTTTCCCAGTTTTCTCTTCTTAAAACAGGGTTAGCCTTGGATTTCCGTGTAGTTAAGGATGGCCTTGGAGTCCTGACCATCCTGCTGAGTGTCAGGATTACAGACCTTCCCCGGGGGTGCTGGGCATCCACCTCTGGATGAGCACTGTACCGGCTGAGCTGCCTCCCCACTCCCTTGAGTGCAGCAGGAGAATAGAGAGCCTCCAGGGTCCCCCTCCCCGCCCCCGCCCCTCGTCTGTACGTGTTTCCAAATGCACACCAGTACGTTGGATCAGAACGAGCTGGCCCTTAGCTTGTGACCACGTGCCCGTCCTGATGAAAAGACCGAACACTTCGTGTTTCATTTTAAAATTAAAGTATCCGAAGCGGAGAGAGGATCGACCCTTACAGTCATGATTTGTTTCTGAGACGTTGCCCTCACTCACCGTCTGTCCATCCACTCAGGACTGCTCCCCACACCGTTCTCCTCTCTCAGTCCTCTCCATTTTCTACTTCCTAATGTGTAACCCTCGTAGGGCCGTTCTGCCCCCTTTTCCTGCATATACCCAGTGCTGGCCGCGAGGCAGACCAACTCTGTTTTCTCATGACAGTGATTATTCTTGGCACTGTGCATGTTTTCTCTAATGTTATTATTGCCTCCTCCACCCCTCTGGGTGCCTTTTGGGGAGCATGCAGTTTTTGGCAATTCCACATAAAATCAGAGGGTTAATTTTAGTTCAGTAGTGAAGACGGGCAGGAGAGGGGCGGGGAAGCCTGCTCCTTTTGCCCCACTGCAGCATCCTACATCCACCCTAAAAGGAATGAGGCTCTCCGTGCCTGCCCAAGGAAGAGCTTGCTTGCTTTCACTGGCTCTGTGCTAGCCATTCATCCACTGCTGGGCCTGGAGTTGAGGGTACACTCTCCAGAGGTGATGCCGAGGGCTGCACCTCGGGGCTGGCATCTTAATGACTTGACTTGGCGGGCTCAGAACAGCCTCATTCAGACCCAGTTCACTCCCTGCACAGTTGGCCGGCTCAGCCTCTGTCCATAGAGTTCTCTTGTTCAGGCTGCAGGAGGAAATGGAGACTTCCAAGTAGGAAGCAGCCTGCCCAATGCTTTAACTCTTCCCTGCAGGGAAGAGGAGTTACAGAGAGCAACAGAAAACCCACTCTGGCCCAGCAGCTGTGCCCCGGGAGAAGGGAGGGAGGGTGGTGGTGGGGAGGGGCTTGAGGCTGGAGCCAGCACAGCTGGGGTCACTTTCTCTTTCCTAGGGAGGTGGGAAGGAAGACAGTAAAGAGCGCATTCGAATTGCCCGACATCAATTTGCAGATATTTTCATAGTTTGTCCAGAACTGAGGCCCTGCGAAAAACATGCAGAAGTAGAATGTGCCATGTGCCACATCTCTGCTGCCACCGTGCTTAAAGTAGCAGAAACATCGCTTAGAAAAGCTGGTAAGATGGGGCAGCCTCTGATAATGGCATTGGTAATGTGGGCAGAAGCGCTACAGGGAGCTAGGACCAAGGCTGGACCAGAGGAAGCAAGAGTCAGAAGGCGGTGACATCCAACAAGCTTAGAGAAGTTTCCTAAAGAAATGTACAAATGAATGTGACCAGCAGTGTCAGCATCAACTAGGATGGGGCCAGAACTGCCCAGATGTCCTGAACTTAAATGTACACTGGATCAAGTTCCCTGGTGACATCACAGGCTAGTTCACATCCCAGTGTCCTATTCAGAGAGATGGATCACATGCCCATGCGTGCACACACGCACACTCACGCACACACATGCACACGCGCATACACACACACACACACACACACACACACACACTGTTTTACCTTTCAGTGTCTCTGTACTAATAACTGTTCCAGGTGGAAACTTCTTGCTCTAATCACGTGCTGGATTAGCATTCTTAGGAAGGATTTCAAACAGTGAGCAACTTTGAGGAATTCACACAGTAGACGTCACTGAGGTGGTTTTTGTCTTCCTTTGGTACTGCGAGTGCTTTAGAGGACTCTGAGTGAGAACCAAGGGTGGAGGCCTTCCCAGAAGAACATGTCCACACGGGGTGAAATGAAAGAGAGAACAGCATGGGGCTGACTGTGCAGTGAGGAATCTCTGGAGCAACATGGAGAGGTCAGGACAGGCGGGGCCTTCCCAGAGGAAACAGACCCCTCTGGAGCTGAACAGAGGACAAGCAGAACAGGGACAGGCTAAGATGGTGAAGAAAGAACATTCTGGAAGGTTGTGGGGAGCGTGAGTGTCTAGAGTGAATCTTCAGGGGCTATATGGAGCTGGCTAGCCGCTCTCCGCACCTCAGAGCCTTGCTCTATGTAGGGCGTCCGTTTCACGCAGGGATCGGCTGTGCAATTTTGTCAACTCTCTTCGCTGAGAGAAACGCTGTAGGAAGAGGCTCCACATGTGTTGTGGTTTGAGCCAAACCACAGATTGTGTTGTTGAGTGCTTGTGGCATCCAGAAGAGGTGACTAAGAGGACACAGGACCCCTAAGGAAAAGCCCCAAAGCCCATCTGGCAACGCCCAGTCCAGGGAGAAAGAAGTGCTCACTACTGACATCCATCACACCCACCAACCACAGCAAGCACAGGTCCCTGCATCACTCTGTCTCTGCTCAACCCCTTTGCTTCTTTCTGTCCTTCCTTCTTTCCTTCCTTCCTTCCTTCCTTCCTTCTTTCCTTGCTACCTCCCTCCCTCTCTCTCTTCCTTCCTCCCTCCTTTTTTTCTTCCCCTTTAAACTTATTGCCTTTCAATGTAGATATCCAAACCAAGGACAACTTCTCCTTCCATTGGGGCAAGTTTGCCTGAAGCAGTGGCCTAGAGTAAAAGGTTATCCCGTTGTCCCCTCTCTTGCCACTTCCTAGCTCAAGAGAGTGTTTCCAATGACTTCAAGTTCAGTATTCTGAAAGGGCTGTACCCTCTGTGTGCCCAGGTCAGAGCAGCCTTCTGAGCTGCAAGAAGGGCCTGTTTATTGGCATTTGGGGAAGGTTGCCCAATTACAAACCAGTGTGGTATGTGGACTCCGTTGACATGGATGTGAGCTCTGAGCACACCAACCTCCAACTCTGGGGGCTACTTCCTCAGGCCATGTGACCTGACGCCATACTCCATGAGAGCTGAGGATTAAGTCAGAGGCAGTGGGGATGAGTGATCCTTGTGAAGTGAAATGCACTGCCTGTGGTGATTTGCTAGTTGCAATAGCAGCAGCATGTCAACTCACTGGTGCTGATTAACCCCTTAGTCCGCACAGCGGCCAGTGAAGCACAACCAATGCCCAATGCCCTCGACCGCTTGTTGGATCTTCTTTACGGGAGCACTAGCTTACATTGAGGGAAGAGGAATTGCTGACCTGCAAGATGGTCTTCATCTCAGCACTGGCTGAGAGCCGAAGGCAGCCTCTTCAGGTGCTTCAACCTAGATGTAAGGAAAAGAGGAAGCCTGAGAGAACGGATGCCTAGGGGGGGAAGCGGTGCAGCCTAGGCTCAGGGCTAGCATGCCTGGTTGGTTTCCTGTCCTTCTGCCGATTCCCTTGCCTCAGAAGTGAGACTACAGATATTGCCACGTCTGTTATTCGTCTGTGAGGTGGCTATGGACGTACAGATGTCAAGGAGTTGGTTACATGTCACTTTTATTATAAGAAATAAACTACAAATCAGCGCACAGTGCAAAGGCACACATCGTGGCATCGTTCACAATAGCTAAGCGTTGGGGATCCTAACCGAGCAACAGAACGGAGATCATCAAACGCATTGGGTCTCTGTTCGCACGCACAGTATGCTGAGTCCTTGAAAATATATCCAAGGAGTTCCATCCACTTCCACCTAGTTCTGTTTTCTAAGCCTCAGTTTTCCTCGTCTCTAAAATGAGAATACCGGCAGCTGTTCCTGCTTGCCTGTGATGTGAGATTTACTTACGTGTAAAGTGCCTTATCACATGTAAAGTAGTACTATTCGCCAGTACGTGAGTGTTTACCTATTGCCATGGGCCATTCAGACGGCGGAGACAAAACGCAGGGAAACTTTCAAACAGCAGAGATTGATTGCCCTGTGTGCTTGAAGTCTGGGCAGCCAAGATCAAGGTTTGAGCCTGGATGTTTGCTGAGGATCCACCTTTTTCTTCACCCAGTGGGGCTAATGGAAGGTGCCAGGGAGCCAACTGGGCCAGTTTTCTGAGGGGCCTCATTTTACCCAGAGGGCTCCACCCTCTCTTTGGAGGCAAGATTTCAACATTAACTTGGAGACATAAAGTTCAGACCAGAACCCTTGCTAGAATGAGGGTAGCCCAAGGACAGTTTGTCACAGCTAAGTCTGTGCATACCCAGCTTTCCCGCAGGGCTGGGGACTCCGTGCATCCTAAGGTGATAGAAGGATCTGGGTTTCTGGGTCCCCAGATGGACTGCCCAGTAATTGAATCTGTCACTCTCTTCTGCAAGGCTGCCTGGGGCAGGGAGGCCTCCTGATAAGCATCTCCAGTCGGCCCCGTGCAGAATTGACCATTAAAGGGGCAAGTGGGGTGAGCCCCCCAGACATTACTGTCAGCTCTGAATGTAGTCCAGGCCTGCTGCTCTGGGGACACTGACCCTCAGAGAGGGTCAGGCAGCTGGGAGCTAACCTCCCCGAGAGGGGAGGCTGGGCTGAAAGACCATTATCAGGACTTCCTTGAGATGGGGGTGTGAGATCCTTGAGCTCACTTCAGCCACTCCTCCCCCTGTGCTACTCTGTTGTTGGTCTTCCCTTCCAGAGCAGAAAGCACCCTCTTCACAAAGCATCTGTTTGTCTAAGTACACTGCTTTCTCTCCCTCTCGTCCAGGTCTCAGTTCTTCCTGCGTTCTTAACTCAGTATCTTCCATTTCAACCAATAACTTTTCCTTCCCTTTAGTATAGATGCCCCAGACTGACCACTTTCACCTTTGGACAGATATCAGAATGCTCCCGGAAAGCAGATCATCGGAACATTGTCTCCGTAGACTGAGCTTTCCCTGGCCTTTAGAATTACCCACTGAGAAATTCTTGTGAGCTGTCTTGTTCTCTTGAGATGTGGCAAAAAGACTTATCAGTTGAGAGCACATTTTATTCTTTCCAAGAACTCTGAGCTGTCCACAGCCTGGTCTGGTGACTAAAAGGGTGGATAAGTTAGGAAACATACAGAGTCAGGGGGTTGGAATGATGTGGACGCTAGTAGATGTTGTAACTGATATTCTTTTGTGGTCCCAACATTAATTTCTAAATCACCTTCCAGAATATCAGAGCCGTGGCCAGCTCAGCAGAATAAGCCCTAGCCTTCTCCTGAAGTGACTCTTGAAATGGTGATCACCTTTTTGTGTTACTTGGTACAAATCCCTGTGCTGTTATCTTGATTCCTCCCCATAGCTATATCATCTGTTAGAGTCATGGCCCCACCAGCCCTAATAGATAGTATCTGTTAAGCCTAGGATAGGGACTTCAAATCTGCTCGACAGGGTGACCATGACACCATGTAAGGGAGAGGGGAACCATGGTCAGGTCTGAGAAGTATCACATGGGCTTCCTGCTTTTCATGATGTGTAATAGCAGGCCCTGATGTCTGTATCAGTAAGAGCCCAAGCTAACATTGAAAAATGGCTGTCTTGCTAAAATGACATCATTAACAATAATCCCAATGTAAGCCTGGGCCAGTGGAATCATTGAGGGGTCACAGAGGAAGCGCTCTGTGCTCCAGAGCTCCAGAAAACCAGTTTCCTTTTCCTCCCGAATGTTGGAGAAAGGGGGTAATTGTATTTCCAATACCTCCCCAATTCCAGATTACATACATAATACACACAAAACAACCAAAGGGTCCTTTAAAATATGACAGCTCTGTCCAGGTGTGGTGGCACACAGACCTTTAGTTTTTAATTCCAGCACGGAGGCAAAGTCAGACAGAGCTCTGAGTTTGAGGCTAACCTGGTCTACAAAGCAAGTTCCAGGATGGCCAGGACTGTTAGACAGAGAAACTCTGTCTCAGAAAGGACAAAGAAGACAGCTGTGTCACAGTGGCTCTTAGCCCTGGGTACAGGAGAACTTCGGGGGGCAGGAGTCATGGTGTCCTCATACATCAAGTCTAAGTCAATCCAACCTAGGACCCCAGGAGCCATGTTTAAGGCTCTTCCGGTGAACAGCCAAGATCATGAATCAGGCTTGGGCTCCGCTCTGATTTCGTCTGTGAAGCAATCAACTGCTAAGCTTGAGGTCCATCGGTTCTTGCTTCTCTCTGGGTCCCTGGGTACTTTTCTTTTTCTTTTTAAAATATTTATACTTTTAATGCTGGATTTATTTCGCGTTGGATGTTTGCTCGCCTCTCTGACCGTGTACTTTGTCCACACATCACCCACAGAGGAAGATATCAGATCCTCTAGGACTGGAGTTTCAGGCGGTTGTGAGCCACCACATGGGTGCTGGGAACTGAACCCAGGTCCTCTGGAAGAACAGCCAGTGCTCTTAACCACTGACCCATCTCTCCAACCCAAACCTGGTATTTCTCTTGCCAGACGTTGTCCGGCAGCTCACTGAAGAGCCCACCTCCTTCCCACTTTCCTTTGACCCATATTCCTTGCCTTCCCAGAGCCCTGTGATTTAGCATACATTTAGAATGCTGTCACCAGCCAAAGGATTGACCCAAGCTGGTTTAGTGAGCCTCACTTGACCTGTCAGCCACTTAACCTTACCTTCTATGGTAGCAGACATATGTCTTAGATACCTGATGACTGCAGTCACAGTAAAAGTTGAGTCTATTGCAGGCAGCTAGGCTCTCCTTCAGGCTTGGACACTTGGAGATCAGGGCAAGAATCTGGGGCAAGGGGAGGTCACTGCAAATGAGTGCATCAGGGACCCACTGTCACACGTACAGCATCATGTGCTCTGGCCAAAGCTCGTTTTGCCTGGATGAGTTGCCATGTCTAAGCTCATTACTTCATATTCTAGGGTTCTGTATCCTTTGATTCAGTTAAATTAGATCTAAGATATTTGGAAAGAAATTATGTATGTGCTGAATACATACAGTCTTTTTTTCTTATTATCAGCCCCTAAGTGATACAGCACAATAACTACTTCTAGTGCTCACATTCTAGGACACATTGTAAGTAATGAGTGACTTAAAGTCCACGCCAACCCCACCCCTTAAGCTGGAGCAGCTGAGGACTTTGTCTGTGAGGGGTTCTAAGCCAGCTGTAGCTGGTAGAGGAGCTGTGGCCCTCGGATCGATGCTACTGGACAGTATGCTTTGCCTTAAGCATACTGCTTAGACGAGCTTGTTTCCTTTACCTGGGATTAAACCTTTCAGAATCGTGTTTGTTTTTTTTTTTTTGTTTGTTTGTTTGTTTTTTTTTTTGTTTTTTTTTTTGTTTCCTTCCCTTCAGGGAGAGTTACCATAAATGAATGTGGAAAGGGTAGTAAAGCTCCAGCTAATCAGAAGCTGCTCCCACTCTCCACATCCCAACCCCTAGCTGCAGTGTGGTAGGGAGGACCGTGCAGTGTGGTAGGGAGGACCGTGCAGTGTGGTAGGGAGGACCGTGCAGTGTGGTAGGGAGGAGTGTGCGGTGTGGTAGGGAGGACCGTGCGGTGTGGTAGGGAGGACCGTGCGGTGTGGTAGGGAGGACCGTGAGGTGTGGTAGGGAGGACCGTGAGGTGTGGTAGGGAGGAGTGTGCGGTGTGGTAGGGAGGACCGTGCGGTGTGGTAGGGAGGACCGTGAGGTGTGGTAGGGAGGAGTGTGCGGTGTGGTAGGGAGGACCGTGCGGTGTGGTAGGGAGGACCGTGCGGTGTGGTAGGGAGGAGTGTGCGGTGTGGTAGGGAGGACCGTGCGGTGTGGTAGGGAGGACCATGCGGTGTGGTAGGGAGGACCGTGCGATGTGGTAGGGAGGACCGTGCGGTGTGGTAGGGAGGACCGTGCGGTGTGGTAGGGAGGACCGTGCAGTGTGGTAGGGAGGACCGTGCAGTGTGGTAGGGAGAGTGTAAGGCTGCTTGATGCTGGACTTATCCATCAAGTACCTCACTGTAAATCAGCTCTCTAGCATGGGGGCTGCATGCACCCTACTTTCCTGCTCCTTCCATTCTGAACTCCAATGCTGGTCTTACTCCTTGGGTCCCAGAACGTCCCTAAGGTTATTGGGTGCTGATCCAAAGACAGCCGTCTGAGCTCCAAGGATTTCTTTGCCCTGTGTCTTTCTAAGTCTCAACCCTCCTCCCCTTCCCATAGTGTAGATGAAGATCTGGTTTGTAGGAAGTAGTAACACTGGGCATGTCAGAACAGTTCAATAGTTTCCTTGATGCCAGGGGGAAAACTGGGGGTGTTGGGACCTAGAGGAGCTAGGATTGAGAAAGGGTTTTAGTCTATGTAGCTCCTGTTTTAAAGGGTTATTGTGAAACTCAATTGAGACAGCTTATGTTCCTTTTAGAAAATGTCTTCCAAACCCCTAAGCCATATAAGGGCAACATTGTTATCATTTGCGATTAGCCTCCCCCATCACTCGCTGCCTTTCCTATTAGCAGGTTTGTCTCTATTCCTCTGGATAGTGACAGCAGGTGTAGGCGTCCCCCTAACTGACTGCTTACTTCTGGAGAAGGGGGCTTGTGGGCCTCATTCACTGTCCAGTGACCACAGGGGCCAGCACGGGGCCCAACAGGCCAACCATGGTGTGTGTAAGGAAAGCAAGCCAGAACTGCATTTAGGTGGTGTGTTTCGAACACCACATATGATACAGGCCACCTCGTGGGAACAGGAGAGAGACCGAAGATGGAAAGAGAAACATAGGAGAGAAAAGCAATGTGGAGAGTGAGGAACTAACTACCAAGTCTCTCCTGATTAAATATTTAGGGTCTGATATCTTTTTAAGAGAAGCCAATGGATTTTAATATGTAAATCTTAGGAAAAATTCAATAAGGATAAGCAAGATGTGCTCATCGTAGGACCCAAGATGACCAATTACAGTATGCAGAGCCAGTCAAGATCAGCCTGTGTGTCACAGCCTGGTCCCCTCAGACAGCCTGCTTAGAGGTGGAGGACAGGTGCCGTCCGTCAGAGTCCAGATGCAGCTGACACTCAGGCCAGCAACAGCCAGGGTAGCCAGACAACGGATCCTCAATCTGCCGAGATCATTTTGATTGCCAGAGAACCTTCTAGGGGTTCTGCACTCGTCTCATTTTATCCTGGCAAGACGTGGAGCCTTCCTACTTCACAGGAGCAGGCACCAGAGCCCAGGAAGAGTGAGATGGGCAGATAGCAGGGTGGCCCCGTGCAGGCTTGGGTTTCTGTTATCTGGACACTCATGTTAATTATTCTTGGTCTTCGGGGTTGCTAATTAAATGATTTCAGCGTTACAGATTTTTATCCATTTTTTCCAAGAGTCAACATTAGACATCTCTGGACTGTGTCAAGATTAACTAAGAAATCTAATTAAAATCAAGCTAGTTCTAGAGTGGAACTGGAAAAGGGGGTAGCTGAAAGGGAGTGTACAACTTTTCAAACCACAGACCTGCCTGGGGCCCTCAGCCTTACTTGTAAATGTTAAAATGTTGAAGCTGCTTCTTTTTTACTAAGGGTGGGTACTGCCTTTTACAGGTAAACATAAGGATACTGCCTGGGGGTGGGGAGTGGGGAAGGGTAAACATTTTATCCCCAGCTCTGACACTAGTTAACTGCACAGAACTTATCAGTTTCCCAGTCTCTGAAATGGGGACAATGGTTGCAAGGATAAAATTAGGCAGCTGTCTGTTCTCTGAATAGAAACCCTCTAAGGGGCTATGTAGCTCCTGGCTGTAAGACCTAGGGAGAATGGCATGGTACGTTCTGAGCCTCAGTTTTCCTATCTGTAAATTGCACAATGTCTACCAAGCTGTGTCGGTAAGAAGGAATAATGAATGGGGTGATACGGACAGTGATACGCCCAGTGGCTGAACACATTCTGTACTAGTGAGTGTTTGTGTGGCTGGAGGAGCCTGGTGAAACCCAGACCTCTAAAGCCAAACAGAACCCAGACTCCAGTTAGCCTGCTCCCCACAGCCCAGCCAGGGCTCGGCTTCTCCTGGGTGTTGTTGCTGATATGTGGCCTGTGATGACTGCGTCACGGAGGCATGGCCGCTCTTCGTGTTTCCAGTGACAGGGTCATGTGCTGACCCTGCTGCTGTCAGGAAGTGTGAGGGCTGGTGCGGAGGAGTGGAATCCAGGATCTCCTACCTGGATCTCATGACCCAGAGCTATAGGTTCCAGTGCAGCCATTCCTCCTGTGAGCCCTTAAGGAATCCCACCCTAAGGAGCTCAGGATTGAGATGCAAAATCTGGGGACCAACACCTGCCCTTGAAGTTGGGTAAAAAATGCAGATTCCCCCTGAAAGGGCAGGTTCTGGGGTGTGAGATGGGTGGGGAGAGAGGTATGGGATTCCTGAGAGCTGAAGGCCAGGAACCAGGAGGCAGGGAGAGACAAGGAAAACAAAGGGGAGAGGGGACAAGAAGATTCCCTCTTCCAGGATTTCCCACAAGTTTCTGCCCGACTATCAGAGTACTGTGTGACTCTTCCTGCTGTCTGGTACCAGTGGGTAGTCCGTCTGGGGGGCTGGATGACCTGCAAACCAAGTGTGCTGTAACATCAAAACGGAGCCTCTGCCTCAAATCTACACGGGGTTGGGGTGAGGGAGGATGAGAGGCATTACAGCAATCCAGGAATCCCCCAGTAGTGATGCTCTGTCCAGATAAGGAGAGGATCAAAGCCAGGTAGAAAGGAAAGCAACCCCTGTGTTTGGCAACCTCAGAGGGAGAGGTGGTAGCGTGAGCCAGCCTGGAACTGATTGGACGAAGGTCTGGAGCTGATTGGACGAAGGCCTTGAGCGTCACAAAGCACCCTGGAGAAGCAAATGCCGAATTAATTTCTTTATTAAACAAACCATATATGTTATTTATAGAAACACGAGGAAATATAGATAATCACTTGGTAGACAGGGGAGGGCGAGCTCTCTAACCCCATTACTCTGCAACTCTTTAACAGTCACTGATGGCTAAGTGCCATGATTCTAGGGTTGCCCTGCCCGGGGCAGAGTTCACCTCACCACTCAGCAGCTGGCAGCCACAGGTGAATTATTTAGCCTCCGTGGGCCTCGTTTCTCGTCTGTCCATATCTATTCTCACGGCGAGTTGTGAAGTTTAAAGATGCTAACACTGGACTGTCTAAAATAGTAGCTGAACTATATCAAACGCTGTAACTGTGACACTGTGGGCATTGTAACAACGTGTACTATTCACTGTATTTCTAGCTGTTTGCCTGTGTAGCATACAGGAAGTGTTGTGTGTGACACATACGGTTTTTTGAGGACATGGTTGCCCGTACTGTTGAGGTTGTCTTTTCACGGGCAGATTGTTACTAGTAAGGCAGTGTTTGCTTATAGTAGAATGTGCCCAGTGCTAAAGGTTTCACAGAAAATGGTCACACTAAGTCCTCACAGTAGCTGTAAACTGAGTACTGATGAGGAGAAGCATGAGTGCCTTCATCACAGTTAGCAGGCAGATCTCCTGACTTTTAAACTTGCCCATGTTAGTTCTTCATATGGACTTTGTAAGAAAATCAGCTTTCTTTAGGATCTCAGGAAAGGAGCAGGTTTGGGTGTGAGTGTGTGCCCTCTCTCCCATCCTGCAACAACGAATGGTTGGTCTGGTTACCTCCGCCCGACAGCGCGGTACCCAGTGCTAGTTACCCTCGGAGGTATATGCTTCCAGATTGTGAACTGAGGCGTGTCCGCCCCGGGCTCTCCCGGGCTTTCCTGATGTTTCCAGCCTCTAACCTGACACCTCCCTCAGACCTGAAGCAGGGTTAAGTCCAGGGCTGGTCTTCATTTTTACCAAGCGCATCTTTGACAACACTGCCTGTGCTGCAGACTGTAGTGTCTTCACCCTTCTCTTTCCACTGGTGCCCTTTGACCTCTGTCCTCAAACTTGGTTCATGAGTCTTTGCTCACCCTGCCCACCAAAGCCCAGTTCTGGCCCCTGTAGGAATATAGAAGAAAGCTGTTTGAGAAGATACCAACACACAAAAGCACAGCCAGTGCCAAAAGGCGGTTGGTTCACTCGTAACTCCACCGGGCTGAGCTGGATGAATTCAGTGGGAGAATTGACTTTGCAGGGAATAGGAGGGCAAGCAGGGCTCTACCTCGAGTGTGATGGGATGACGGTGACCTCCAGGACTAACCCCTTGTGTCTTCCCTTAGGAGCAGCTCGGAGCTGAGGAAGGAGAAATCCCGAGATGCCGCACGGTGCCGGCGTAGCAAGGAGACGGAAGTCTTCTATGAACTGGCTCATGAGCTGCCGCTGCCCCACAGTGTGAGCTCCCACCTGGACAAAGCCTCCATCATGCGCCTGGCCATCAGCTTCCTGCGAACACATAAACTCCTGTCTTCAGGTAAGCTTCGCAGGTCCTGCCCCAAGCTGGCATCTTCCTGGGCCTCACTCCCAGACACATCTGCAAATATCCACCCACAAAAAGGTTGACACATGGCCTTTAGTGTTACATTTACTTATTTATGTGTGTGTGAGTGTATGCATGTGGGTCAGAGGACACCCTTTGGGAGTCTGTTCTACTCCCGTCATCTGGGATCTGGGGCTTGAACTCGGGTTGTCAGGCATAGCAGCGAATGCCTCCAGCCACTGGGCCATCTTGCCAGCCCTGTTCCTTCCTTTTAGCATCTCCTCTCTGGCGATGGTCTTCTCCTGAATTCACCCAGGAAGAGGTCAAGGACAGGCCCAAGAGAGAATTAAGATGCTCTCAGAAGCAAGGCAGAAAGGGGCTGGAGAGCCCATAGCTGCTTCTGCTGGAAGCCCAGCTCTGCTGCCTGTGGCTGAGAGCCCTGCTCCACACCGTAGGAAGCCTTTTATCCATGGAAACCTTCCAGCCACATTTCTAGGACCTCAGAAATGATGACGTCCCATGCGGTCTCTCAGAACCTTGGTTTCCTTGCCTATAAACTGGAATTAGCACAGAGGGGTGTGTGTCGGGGCGCTATAGGAATGAGTGGAGACAGTGGCTCAGCTGCACTGATTCCTGCTGGGTGGATGGCCCCATGATGGGATAGCCCCGTGAGAGACGGCAGCCTCAGGCACCGCTCATCCTCTGCCAGCCAATGCATTCTTCTTTCCCTCACATCTCCTTACCAACTGTCCATAGAAAATGTTTTCTTTCCTTTCTCGGAGTTACATTCTTCAAACATCATTTCCTGTTAGGCCTCACCAGGAAGAGGTGGCCTGGGATTTCCAATTTCAGATCCTATGTGCAGCCTTGTCAGATTTGTCAAGTTCTGTAAGGAAACTGGGCAGCCTACAGCAGCCAGACTGGCGTTACAACCTGGCAGTGTCTGAGGGCGTGGGCAAGGGAGGCAGGCAGTCAAGGGGTGAGAAGAGATTCTGTGGTTCTTTTTCAGTTTTCCTAAGTGAGTGTGGCACTCTGGAGACACTCCTTCTGCCATCCTGTAACAACATGGCTATTCTGGGAAAGAGCCCCCTGCACAGAGGGGACCCAGCGAGAGACACGGGGAAGCCAGACTGGCCTGTGCTATTCTGGGCCCTCTGCACAGGAAGGATATATGGGAAAGACCTTCTGAGGAGAGAATGACTGCCCACCCCGCCCCCACCCCCGGGCCCCAGGCTGGAGGCCTGTGCTGCAAGGCTGAGGTGATGGTGCTATCACTGAAAAGAGCAGAAAGTGGAGAAAGCAAGTGCAGAGCTGCTGCACACACAACGGGCAACAGGGATTACTCAGACACCAGTGAAGATGGTTGAGGGAAGCTCAGGCTAAGGCCTCATAAAACCTGGGCTGCGGAATAAAAAGGCAAACTCGGGCGGAGTCTGCCTGCCCCAGGCCCCTTGCATGCCTTCCTTTTACAGAGGTTGGTTCTCTTGGAGAAATGGGAATGACAGGCCGGCGGTTTGCAGGATTCCCCAAAGCCTGTCAGGCAAAAAAAAAAAAAAAAAAAAAAAAAAAATGTCGAGAAGGGGCAGGGAGCCAATGTCCAAGCGGAGCGGCTGGAGCCTGACCAGAACTAGCCAGGAGCAGTGGGTGGACAGGAGGTTCTGAGAGCTGCGTCTGTGTCTTGCTGTCGTGGCAGGAACACATTGTCTGTGCTCGCCCACACAGAAGCCTGTGTGTCTTCCTCGATGGGTCGAGGTTGACTTGCAGAGGGCCTGGCTACGGCTGGATCTTCTGAGTTATCTGCCCTCGCGTGTCCTGGCGCCACCCCTCCCACACTCCACATATGAAATAAAGCCACAGATACCGGGCCAGGCATCACAGGTCCCGCTCAGGAGCTCCGAGTCTCGAGAACAAGGACTGCCTACTCTCTAGACAGCCTGAGCACAGACAGACCAGAGCCCTTGGCAGTCAGCTCTGGGGCTCTCAGTCCTGAAGAAAGAAAAGTTAGAGAATGATAAAAAGTTTTGGTCGTCTGATCCTGGCGTCCTTGAAGAAGTGCTCGAGAGTACAGCCATGAAGGGACATGTGGCTTAGCTCTCCTTTTCTTCCATTTCTCCAGGCTCCTACCAGGCGCCCTCTGGACCAGTTGTAGAAACCATTTTCAGAAACGGAATGTAAAGCAACCCTCCCCCTTGTTTTTGTGCGTGCGTGCGTGCTCTTGAGAGGTTAGGGAAGGGCGTTGGGGTCTTGCTTGATTACTTCTTTTAGATAGGACCTCTCACTCAACCCAAAGCCCACCATTTTAGCTAGGTTGGCTGGCCAGCAAACTCAGAGGATCTACCTGCCTGTGCCGGTCAACACTGGGGTTACAGGCATACAGGGCCAACCCAGACAACACTGAGGACTCAAACACTCATCTTTATGCTTGGGCAACAAGTGTTCTCACACACTTAGCCACCGTCGGGGTCCTTTTTTTCTTCTCATTTTAAATAATTGTTTTAAATGTTTACCTATTGCTTATGTGTTTGGTGAGGGGCAAAGGATAACTTTTGGGAGTCAGTTCTCCCTCCCCACCATGGATGGGGAGCCAACTCATGTTGTTAGGCCTGGACAGTATCCTTTACCTGCTAAGCCATCTTCTCAACCCTGAATCATAGGTCTTTATGTCTGTTTGTTTTGTTTTGTTTTGTTTTGTTTTGTTTTTCCCTTTTCTTTTTTTTTTTTCCGGAGCTGGGGACTGAACCCAGGGCCTTGCGCTTGCTAGGCAAGCGCTCTACCACTGAGCTAAATCCCCAACCCCTGTTTTGTTTTTGTTTTGTTTTTTACATGACGAAAAGTTTAGAGGACTTTGAGCAGCTGTCCTCCTGCACTTGGCTTATTGGCATGGCGGCCATCTCTCAGAAACATTGTACACGGCTTTCTCTCATTGTGCCTCAGACCCCATGCAACATTGTTAGCTGATATGAAAGTCTGGGTGCTGTGCAAGGTTTAGCCTAGAAGTAATTCTAATACAACGAAGTGATGTAAGAGAAAAGCCAGAGCGAACCCTAATGTCCGAGGACCTACCTTTTAGCAGCTCCAGTGTTTCGACAAATACTTTCCCAACTCAAAGCTACAGTCACTGAGGCAATTCGACGCTGTATACCTCAGAGTTCAAACGCCTAAAAAATGCCAGGCTTAGCATCAGGAGTGGTTCTTCTTTACTTAGCAACACACTTCCTTTGATTTTCACAGTAGGCTGTTGTGTGTGGGAATGTTGGGGAGGAAGCCTCCGCACTGAGAACTCCAGGCTGAGTTGGGCCACAGTTGAGATCCATATCACAGGAAACAAACCGAAACAATAGCGTTATGATACTTGCTTCAACACTGGCCGGAGAGGACAGAACACACTGTGGCGGGAACATGAGTGGAAATATCACTTGATTGTCTTAAATCCTCTTTCAAGATGAGCCCTGCGCTCTGGGACTGAGGGAGAGCTTTAGATCACAGTAAATGTGCAGAGTATGCATTCACCCCAATTCTAACTGGAGGCTTCCTCAGACTCATACCTGGTTAAAAACAAAACAAAACAAACAAACAAACAAACAAAAAACCCAACAAATTCTCATTACTTTAGAGTTGGAGATCAGCACACAGCCAGGTTTCTAGATATAAATGTCAGGCTTATTTTTGATTATTTTAATTTGAATTTATTTGATTCCCGGCATTTGACTAGTCTGCGCAGGATATAATTCTCTAATCCCCGGGACGTTAAAATCCAGGACATGATTTTAAAGTTTTCATCATGACCTATCTATCTATCTATCAGGAAAAGTGGGACAAAGGGGGGAGAGTTACGGCAGCAGATGTGATTTCTGTGCCCTCTTATGCCTCATGGTGGTAAGACCTGTTTCCCCTGGTTCTCATCCCAATTGTTTTGCTGTCCCACTCCCCGGCCCCACCTATACTCAAAATCAAGGCATTTTCTGTCCTGTTTGGAAGAAGGCCAGTAGGATGATTCATGCCAGGATGTTACTGGCTGAGAGCAGCCAGCAGCCCCTTCAAGAAAGTCTAGCATTGCTTGTAGCGTTCCCTTAAAGCAGAGTCTGGCCAGTCAGTAGACAGCAGCTGACTAACTCCGCATAGCATTTTATGAATGCCAGTGCAGCGAGTAAGGGTGAGGTGAGCTGGTGTGGAACAAAATAAAAAATTCCAGTGCCGGACTTGTGGGGCACACCAGGAGAGCAGCAAGGTCAGGTGGAATCTGTCATTCTGCTGAAGGTGTGAGATAGCCCAAGCCTGCCCACAGTGGGGCATAGGGTACAGCGGAAGAGACAGTAAGTGGCCCATGCTCTTTCCTTGCTGCTCTGTGTGGGGCTACATTTGCTGTCAGTGTGCCTGGAAGGCATGGGGACTGTGGTGCTAGGAGGGGAGGCACTGCCAAGGCAAACCCTTTGAACCGGAAAACCCTGCAGAGATAACTAAGTACCAAGCACCCCTGAAGTAGGAATCCTGTATCGGAGCTTGTTAGGAACAATGTAGCAGTTTTAGTGTTTCCCGAAGAGGAAGAAGACTCATGCTGATGGTAATGTAAAATGTAAGTAAGAATGTAGCAGCCTAGCTGCTGGCACAGCCTGGCCTCAAAGACCCAGTCTGAAGGCGCCTGCTCTGCCACCTGTTAGTTCGCCCAAGGCAAGTGGCTCCAGCGTTCTGGTGTGCCGCTCAACTTGGGCGGTGCTGCCTAAAGGAAATGAACGGTGCTCCGGAAAAGGTGCTCCACAACCTTCTCAGCTGCACATATCCTGGCTGTGGGAACCATCAAAGCCTGTTTACTGGGGCTATTTTTAGCATTAAAGAATCTTGTGCTCCTTCTCAGTGAAGACGGTTTGTCTCTACCACAGTTCTTTGAGATTCGAATCCTGACAGGTCCTGGGAAGCAAATGGCCAGGATGTAGAACCTGATAATTAGACGGCCCAGCCGTCTTAGCAAGCACCGATTTTATTTTGTACCAACGGTTTACTCTGTTGTTTATTAACCTTCCCAGGAGGGGCTTAGACTCTTGAACAGATGCCTTCCCTGGCAGTTGGTTGGTTCCTGAAGGGTGGGATTGTATCCCTCCTTGCAGTAGCCCCAGTTCTCCACAGGATAGGACTGAACTTGTAATGAGTGCCACTGGTGAGCCAATGATCCCTTTCACCAGCCAGGGAAGACATGGAGGAAAAGCTTAGGAACTGCAGTGAGCGAGCTTTCCCCAAGCCCAGTATTTACTGTGCACAGCCGCCAGGCAGAACAGTTCTCAGCAGAGATGTGACACAAGGTTCAGGTTCTGGGTGCAGCAGGGGGATGTCTGCCTCTCTCTTCCGGGCTGGGAGTGACCTGGCCAAGTTCCTTCAGAGACTCCCAGGAGGACAAGCAGGTGCTACAAGAGCAAACAGTTCCACTGACGGAAGAAGCCATGCCCAAGCCCAGCTTCTCCAGGGTCCCAGGGAAGGAGGGGGGCTGCTGACGTCCTTGATCCTGTAGCCATTGTGACTTCAGTCTCAAGATGTTCTGTGTCTGTGGCCCCAGAGCACCCTTCTCCTTCCTTTCCAAAGGGCAGTCAACCCACCACTGTAGCCAATTTCGCCACCTCCTGGAAGTAAGCAGACTGGACACTTCGGAAAGCTGACTTGGCTGTGCTAGGCCTGTTAAAAACAGGAAACTTTAAGCAGAGCTATTTTTTCTGGGTCTAGTTAACCCAAATAGGTTGTCTTGGGGTTACTCCAGATTTTGAAGTCAGTGTTGCCACTGAGATCAAAGAAGCTGAAGAGAAAATAAATTCTCAGTAGGCCTCAGGGCTGGCCTGTGTTTGTCGGGAGAAAGTGGCCACCTCCTTGCCCATTTCCTAGGTCAGGCAGCCTTGCCCAGCCTGGCTGGTTTTCCCCACATGGGAGATAGTCTTCATCATGTGCTCCCTGAAGCGACAGCTTTGACCCTCTCTGAACATGGTTTTGTTTTTTATTTTTTTAAAGGAAGAAAGGCACTTTCCCAGCTCCTCTGAATTAGGAAGGAAACATGGGGGTGGGAGGGGGACCTTCCAGCACTACCCTGGGTGGGGTGCAGTCTCCTGGTTCTCCTCCAAGACCTCAGTCTTGGGCTCCCGGCTCAGCTTAATTTTTCTGCAGGGGGTTCCAAGTTTTTTTTTTAATTGGATAGTTTATGTATTTACATTTCAAATGTTATCCCCTTTCCCGCTCCCCCTCTCCCATCCCCCTCCCCCTGCTTCTGTGAGGATACACCCCCTTCCTCATACCAACTCCCACTTCAGCACCCTGGCATTCCCCTACACTGAGGAAATGAGCCTTCATAGGACCAAGGGCTTCTCATCCTATTGATGTCAGACAGTGCCATCCTCTGCCACATACGCTGCTGAAGCCATGGGTCCCCGCCATGTGCACTCTTTGGTTGGTGGTTTAGTCCCTGGGAGCTCTAGGTGGTCTGGTTGGTTGATATTGTTCTTCCTATGGGGTTGCAAACCTTTTCAGCTCTAACTCCTCTATTGGGGTCCCCTTGTTCAGTCCAATGGTTAGCTGCAAACATCTTCATCTGTATTAGTAAGGCTCTTGCAGAGCCTCTCAGGATTTACCCATATCAGGCTCCTGTCGGCAAGCACTTCTTGGTATCAGCAATAGTGACTGGGCTTGGTGACTGCTTGTGCGATGGATCCTCAGGTGATGCAGTCTCTGGATGGCCTTTCCTTCAATCTCTGCTCTACTCGTTGTTCTTGTATTTCTTCCCGTGAGTATTTTGGTCCCCTTCTAAGAAGGACTGATGCATCCAGTTTTTCTTCCTTCTTCTTGAGCTTCATGTGGTCTGTGGATTGTATCTTGGGTATTCCAAGCTTTTGGGCTAATATCCACTTATCAGTAAGTACATACCATGTGTGTTCTTTTGTGATTGGGTCACCTCACTCAGGATGATATTTTCTAGTTCTATCCATTTGCCTGTGAATGCCATGAAGTCATTGTTTTTCAATGTAGTACTCCATTGTGTAAATGTACCATATTTTCTGTATCCATTCCTCTGTTGAGGGACATCTGGGTTCTTTCCAGTTTCTGGCTATTATAAATAAGGCTGCTATGAACATAGTGGAGCATGTGTCTTTGTTATATGTTGGAACATCTTTGGAGTATATGCCCAGGAGTGGTATAGCTGGGTCCTCAGGTAGTACTATGTCCAGTTTTCTGAGGAACTTCCAGACTGATTTCCAGAGTGGTTGTACCAGTTTGCAATTCCACCAACAATGGAGGAGTGTTCCTCTTTCTCCACATCCTTGCCAGCATCTGCTGTCATCTGAGGTTTTGATCTTAGCCATTCTGACTGCTGTGAGGTGGAATTTCAAGGTTGTTTTGATTTGCATTTCCCTGATGACTAAAGATGGTGAACATTTCTCAGCCATTCAATATTCCTCAGTTGAGAATTCTTTGTTTAGCTCTGTATCCCATTTTAATAGTATTATTTGGTTCTCTGGAATCTAACTTCTTGAGTTCTTTGTATATATTAGATATTAGCCCTGTATAGATGTAGGATTGGTAAAGATCTTTCCCCAATCTGTTGGTTGCTGTTAGCTTGACAGCACACCTGAAAGCTTTAGAACAAAAAGAAGCAAATACAGAAGCAGGAAATAATCAAACTCAGGGCTGAAATCAACCAAGTAGGAACAAAAAGAACTATACAAAGAATCAACAAAACCAGGAGCTGGTTCTTTGAGAAAATCAACAAGATAGATAAACCCTTAGCCAGACTAACCAGAGGTCACAGAGAGTGTATCCAAATTAACAAAATCAGAAATCAAAAGGGAGACGTAACAGAATCCGAGGAAATTAAAAAAATCATCAGATCCTACTACAAAAGCCTATACTCAAAAAAACTGGAAAATCTGGAGGAAATGGACAATTTTCTAGACAGATACCAGGTACAAAAGTTAAATCAGGATGAGATAAATCATCTCAACAGTCCCATAAACCCTAAAGAAATAGAAGCAGTCATTAAAAATCTCCCAATGGAAAAAAGCCCAGGACCAGATGGGTTTAGTGCAGAATTCTATCAGACCTTCGAAGAAGACCTAATACCAATACTGTTCAAACTATTCCACAAAAATAGAGACAGAAGGAGCACTATCCAAGGTTGTTAATTTACACAGAACTCCATGGGCCCTCCAGGAGGTCCTGGTGCACCTCTCAGCCTGCCTTCTCTGCTTGTGCCCGGTGTAATGTGGGTGCTCCCTGGGAGTGCCCACATTAGCAGCTGCTTCACTTGCTCCTTTGTAGTGTGCTCATGCTTCTCAGTCCAGAAGATTGGTCAGCTTCCCAAGAGCATCAGAGACCCTAGGAGAGCATAGGGTGTGCACAGGTGGAAAACGCTTTAGCTGCTGGATCTAGGTATGGAAAGAAGGCATTGTCCCCACTGTGACCCATCCCTTTGGAGAACTAAAGGAACATTACCAGGAGAGCAGTCCCACTCTGTTCCTCTGCAGAAATGGCAAGCTCAGGGATTCAGACATGTTCTCTGGTTTGGTGCCCTGAAAAGTAGCTGGTCCCCAGCAGTCCTACTAAAAGACTTTTGTAGGAACATCTACATGTGAGTCTGTGCTTCTTACATTTATGGGTTCACAGGCAGTAAGACAGGGGGATTAAAAAAACCTGGTCCTTGATTCTTCAAGGGCCTTTGATCTTGACTACACAGCGTAAGTGATGTCTATCTGATTGTATTGTATATTCTCCAGAAGAGTCTCCATTTGAAAGGCTCTTTTTACATCAGTGAATATTAACTATCTTGGGTGGCAACCTACTCCACAAGCCCCTTGTTCTGTACATCAAGCCAAGCATTCTTGGACTGTTACTTATGCTAGATGAACACAGACTGTGGTGCTGCTGTTTCTGTTTTTGAGACAAGATCATATGATGTAGCCCTGGCTAGACTTGAAC
Organism: Rattus norvegicus; assembly: GCF_021556685.1. Taxonomy (NCBI): domain Eukaryota; kingdom Metazoa; phylum Chordata; class Mammalia; order Rodentia; family Muridae; genus Rattus; species Rattus norvegicus. The sequence goes on along the minus strand of NC_141539.1, from coordinate 14,039,190 downwards.
TCACTTATGTAGACCAGGATGGCCTTGGATTCATAGAGATCTACCTGCTTCTGCGTGCTGATAGCTGGAAATAAAGACCTGCTCTAACACACCTGGTTAAATGCAGATTTTTTTAAAGCACACACATTTTGACATTAAAAGATGAACTAGAAGAGGGTAGAGCCTGTGTTCTGAGGGTAACAACCAGGAGCCAAGCCAAGAGCTGAGCCCAAATTACAGAGGTGTCCTTGATAGTACAGGATATACAGTGCGTGGTTTGGGATAGATTCCCCCCCCCCGTTACCCTCCAGTATCTGCCCCTTTAGTCTGCTTCTTGCTCCCTCACGGTTTTGTGCCTCTAAGATCCACTCTCTTTAGAGTATTCTGCGTGCTGTCCCCAGACTAATGTTCTCAAAGTAGTACTTTGAGAAGCCACCTCTCTGCCCCTTGCCTGGAACAGAAGGAACACGGGGCTTCCTTATTGCCCAGACTCTGATATTGGGACATTGATTTTCTGCAACCAGATGGGCTCTTCTCTGTCCTGGGAGGAAGCCTTGTCTTTGTGTTCTGCAATGGTGGCCCAGCTGCCTGACAAACCTCTCTTCCCACACTGGTGTGAACCCTGCTTCTTTGAAGGAGCCATCTCTCCTCTGACCCCTGCCCGGAGCTTCTGCTCTCTGCACGTTTCCCATCGTGACGCACAGGGGTGCCTGTTTAGCTGTGCGAGGTTGTGTGCCAGGAACTCTCCACCTTGGCGCTCAACAACTTGAGGTGGTAGCACTATCCTGGAGGGCGCAGACAGAATGGAGCTTGCAGTCGTTGGTGCCATTTTGAGCAGTTTGCATTCCTGATCTTCACAATTCAGGAAGATAGACATCTTTATCCTGGTGTGCCACTGAGGAAGCCAGTGTTCAAACAGTTGTCACCCAAAGTCATAACCAAGCGGGAGGCAGGTGTACAAATAGATACAACATTTGACTCAGACACTTATGAGGTGGTTGAACATGGCTGCTGCATTTAGCTCCTGAGGCTTGCTAACTTTCTAGACATCACAGCCTTTGGCAAAGTGGCTAAACTCAGAAGTCTTCCTCTATAAAATGAGACTACAGATGGTAGGTGCCTCGTGACTCATTGTAAGGCCTCTGCAGAGAGTTTGATGCGGTGTCTGTCTGTGGTTATTGTTCCACTTACGTTAGCAGCTAAGCTATCTGTTGCCGATGCTGTGATGTCTAGTGTTATATCTGTTGACACCACTACCACCCTTCCTTGGTACTGCAAATTCTGCTACCACAGAAACCACACTATCACAAAGTCGTCACTGTGGCCTGGATGTCCATTTGGTGTCCACTCGTCAGGCATGTGGCAGATGCTTAGATGGTTTCAGTAAGCTTTTCCAAGAACTGTCCACCCCGTGCTCGAGAGCCATGCCTGTCCCCTCAGCCAAGTCTGTTTTAACACTCCGGCACATTGTCTGTCTCCTCTCTTTCCAGTGTGCTCTGAAAATGAATCTGAAGCCGAGGCTGACCAGCAGATGGATAACTTGTACCTGAAAGCCTTGGAGGGCTTCATTGCCGTGGTGACCCAAGACGGTGATATGATCTTTCTGTCAGAAAACATCAGCAAGTTCATGGGACTTACCCAGGTGACACCCTCTGCCTCTTCCAATAGGAAAAAAAAGTCTACATTTGGGGGATAGAAACTAACAGGAGGTCCTAGTCACAGTCTCTCTTGGCTTTTCCTTACACATTCCCATAGGATAATGACAGTCCTTAGGCCACATAGACCGAGAAACATGCTACCAATGTCATGGTGCTTGACGATGCTTGTGGCTGCCCCGCCAGGTCTGTTCTAGCTAGATTAACTTGGCAACCATTTGAATCAAGTCCCTGTCACCACCAATACTGCTGTGTTACATCTGTTAAGTCCATGGACCCAATACTGGCCGGAGACTACTGATGACCACCCAATCCATTCCCCTTGCCTGTCTCTGAATGCAGATGTGATCCTAGCTTCCTCTTGTAGTCTGACTTCATGGCTAGGAGTAACAGTATCTGGCCTTGCTTTTGAAACAGGTAGAACTAACAGGACACAGCATCTTTGACTTCACTCATCCTTGCGACCACGAGGAGATCCGAGAGAACCTGACACTCAAAACTGGTAAAGCCTTCTTCTACGCTTGCATTCTTCTCATGACCCCCCCCCCAAGCCCACACAAATAGCCTGAATGGATTATGGATGGTGCTGGAGAAAAAAACTACATCTATGGGTTCCATTTGGAGTAGCTCTTGGGTGGGTGTGCAGCCAATGAGATGAGACCCAGCACACAGAATAGCTCCTGAGGGCCATCCAGGATGCCTGATGTTACACAGGTCAGGGTGCCATCTCTAAGATGTTTCATCATCTGAGATCAATCATCTCTGCTAAGTGACAACACCCAAAGCAATAGCTTTGTCCCCACCAGATTATTGATGGGAGCTGGTTCAGGTGCCGTTTGGTTTGTCGTGTATTAAACTACCCAACACACAGGGTGAAGCAATCCTCCATGCTCCTGTGGACCGTGGGCAGGTCTCTAGCTCTGTGTGACATCATCTGGATTGCAGTCATCAGGGGCTAAACTAGGTTGAAGTGATTAAAATGGTTTACCTGGCTTGTAGCTGGGACAGTGAGCACAGCTCTCAATCTATGGAGCCTCCTAGTCGTCCTCATCATACGGAGACTCTAGAGTAGCCATCTTATGCGACAGCTCAGGGCCATGTAGCTTCCTTTTCCCTGTATAGTGCAGCCATAGAAGCTGACAGGCCTGAGTCCTGAAGTCACCACTTCTAACCCTATTCTGCTGGCGAGTGCAAGACTCAGGCCTGCCCTGTGTGTCAGTTCTGTGTCAAGAGGCATGGCACTTAGGATCACCACTGAAGAGTAGCTATTACAGGAATCGGGAGATGTTCAGAAGACCTAAGCCTTCGAGGCTGAGAGCTGGCTCAGGGGTTAGGAGCACAGGCATTCTTCCGAGGACCTAGGTTTACCTCCCAGGTCACATTGCCTGTAACTCCAGCTTCAGGAGACCCAGGGTGCTCCTCTGACCTCTGCAGCCATCTGCACAGATGTGCCCATCATCACACAGGTAAAACAGTAAATCTTTCAAAACCAAACAGAAGGAGCATAGGTGTAGGCAGCAGCGGCTCCCAGTGAGTGCCGAGATCCTCTCTGAACTTGAGAATCTATCACTGGTTTGGACAGGCTGCCCACATCAAAACATCTTTTACATCTCTCGCCTGTCACTACCACGGGGTGTGGCTCATCCGACCTGAATAACGAAGGCAGCGATACCACGCCTGCCGGGCGATCTCATTGCCATGCATGCTGCAAAGCTGAGGCTTTATTGGCTCACTCTCCTGTTGGTACAGAGCACTGTAATCCACGCTCAACTTACAGAGCTTTGTAAAGCCATAACCACCTCCCCTTCTGATACTGCCCAACCTCTCTGGATTGCTGCTTCCTAGCCAAAGGCCTTGGCCAACTGGCTCCCAGAGTTCTTAGACTGGGGACCACCATGAGTTTGTTTGTCTTGCCTGTGCTGCTGAGAAACCCTAGGCTACATAGAATGGTTGGTTCTTGACGGTAAGGGGGCTGTTGACTGCATACATGTACCCCATGCTTGTCTTTCGGAAGCACTTGTCTCTCATTGCTTCTCCTCCAGAGAACACTGGTCCCTGGGTTCTTGGTCTCGACTCAACTCCTGACCAAAATCTCTGAGTCTGTGAGCTGAACTAAGTATCTCACGCCTACGCTGCTCAAAGTCTTTCTCTTCAAATCATGATGGCAAAAGATGAGGCCAGACGTAGGATCTGCTTGCTTTTAGGTTCTCTGACTCACAGCTGAGTGCCCTCCACTAATCTGAGGAAAACTCGGGTCTTTAGATTCATGAATGGGGATTTGAGATCAAGTAAACTCATCAGCCAATCAGCAAGTCCTCGCTAAAGGTTTCAGGCTGCATAGACTCATGGCCTAAAAGAAAGGGGTCAGTACGGATTCCTGGAGGAAGAATAGGTCAAGAGGCAGGCTGTGGAATGCTTTGATGGTGAGGTGGAGAGCCTCAAACTTCGTCCTGCAAACAGTCAAGGGCTGTTGAAGATGTTTAAGCTGAGGTGATGCTGTCAGACGTCAGAATGGCAAGACTCCAGAGATTAGCAAGCTAGGAGCCTATAATAACAACTCAGACTTTTAGTCACAAATCAATCCTGAGCTCCCTCATTCCTGACTCCTGGGGTCTCTCTCAAGACAGTTACAGCCATCAGATACAAACCCCACCTAATAACTAAAATTCTAAGAAGCATAATTATGGGAAAGACAGTTTATCAGAACAACATTCAAGCTGTCCCTTAATGGGTTCTGCAAAAGATGTTTACATTCAGTTCAAGGATACCAGTTCTTCTGATACACAGCTCTTTTAGACTGTGTCAATCAAGTCAGGCTTCCTTAGAGGTGTGGTTGCAGAGGTCGGCAGCTTCTCTTAGAAAGAGCAGTGTGACTCCTTGTTGGAAGGTTCTAGATCGCTCTGCGATGCTGGACCTTTGGAGGCCATGAATGAAGATGGCGGTGTAGCCACAATTTAGACACAGTTGGCCTGTATTTGCTATTCTGTGTAACAAGAAGCAGAAAAGCTGGGCAGGCTTTGGAGACCTGAGCTGAAGGAAAGAAGCTGCAAGGTCTTTGTCTCGGTGATTTACTTAATCCTGAATGAAAGGCGATCTAATTGATCTTTGTCAAGAACATCTTTAAGATAGACTTGTCCACCCAGTTCCAGTAAAAAAACAAGGAGTGTGTCTGTTCCTGTTTGTTCCCCTCCCTTCCCCTCCTTGACACGGGTCACCTTTGAGAGAAAACTGATGAATGGTACCCTATCCAGAACATAGTCACTCCAGGATGCAGATAGAATATAGGTTACTCACATTCCTGAGAGACAGTCTAGAAAGAGCAGAGAGGAGTGTCCGAGGATAATTCTAATTGGACAGACTTATGTCCTTGGAGCACCCACGGTAATTCTCAAGCTTCCCTCTAGAGAGCCCAGGCCTAGCTGGAAAGAGACATCTAAAACTGTGGCTGTAGCCTCTCTCAGGTGATAGATAAGCACAGTGGGTAGCAAGCAATGGGGCAGCTTCTGCCTTCCAGGTCTTCATACTCCTAGTGATACTGTCACATAGGAGCTTCTCCTCAGCCTTTCTCAGGCTCTGCCCTCTTTCTCCAAGATGGACATCTGGTTCTTGGAAGGAGAGCAGCTCTGTTCCCCAGAAGCCCCGCCACTGTGAGTCTCTGTGGACCTGGTGTTAGCTGATAGCCCCTGGGTGGAACTGGCCATCACTGGGTAGAACTGGCCGTGACTAGAAGCTTTGTGAAAACCTCCCTTGACATATTTCTGTTCCCTAGTTCTAACCACAGTTGAGCCAGGACTCAAGGAGCAGTAGCTGAGGGATACCATTAGTATTTAGGCCATGAAGGGCTCTGGCCATGGCAGGCTACAAGCACACTCAACTGCAAACCACCAGGAAACACAAATACAAGTTGCCCAGAAACATTGTAATTTAGATTCATTCAACTGGCTCCCACACCCTTCCCCACTCAGGCTCTGGTTTTGGGAAGAAGAACAAAGATATGTCTACCGAGCGTGACTTCTTCATGAGGATGAAGTGTACCGTCACCAACAGAGGCCGGACTGTCAACCTTAAGTCGGCCACCTGGAAGGTAGGCTAGTTCTTAGTCGTGGGTTGTAGTCTCAAGTGTGAGCTGGGACAAGGGGTGTCCTGTCCCTGTGCGCAGCAGTCCCGGCCTTGTCTTACTTCTGTCATTTGTCCCCAGGTCTTGCACTGCACCGGGCAAGTGAGAGTCTACAACAACTGCCCCCCTCACAGTAGCCTCTGCGGCTACAAGGAGCCCCTGCTGTCCTGCCTCATCATCATGTGTGAGCCAATCCAGCACCCATCCCACATGGACATCCCCTTGGACAGCAAGACTTTCCTAAGCCGCCACAGCATGGACATGAAGTTCACCTACTGTGATGACAGGTGGGGTGTCGGGAAGCTGTGGTCCCGGTGGGTGGGCCTTACCTGCGCGCACCTGTGTGAGTGTACCTGCAGTGCAGGGACGGGATGAGGACATAGTGTGGTGTTGTAGAAGGTAGCCTCCTTCCACGTGAAGATGTTAAAGTGACGTGAGCTAGGCTGGACTCTTAACCCGCAATTCCCGAGCAACTGGGCATTTGGGGGTGGGGACACAGAAGCAGTGAAGGGCATGGACTTGGACTCAGCCTAGCCTCTGATGGAGTCATCGGTGGTCAGTGCCAGCCATTGCTCTCACCTTCATCACAGGGGAGACCCCAGGGGGTGCACGAGGAAGGTGTGCCGTGTCATTACATGCAGGGTGTGTGAACACCCTACACCACAGTTCCTACCCACTTCTTTTCCTGCTGCTGGGATCCAGATGTGGGGGAGGACAGTGAGAACAGCTTGTGATCTGCAGTGACTTGCACCAGGGGGAGAGCCGGGTGAGGGCTGCACTGGAGTTGTGTACCTAGCCTGAGTCAATGGCACCACCATGCCTACTTCGCCCAGCAGAAGCTCAACTGTGCAGCATCTCACATCAGCTTTGTACCACTTGACACTCCGAAATGAATGATTTGTTTCCAGTGCGTTTCACAGGGTCCTTCTGAGAGGAGGTCACAGTTGGGAACACGCTTGGAAAAGCACAATGCCATAGCGTGTAGAGGCTTGGGGTCTCAGCTCACTTCCATCCCTGGCCTCCCCAAAGCAAAGAGCTTCCTCCTGAGCTTAGGGCAATAAGCTTGCCTCTGAAAGTCTGTGGCCCACATGAGCCGGAGACAGCCTGGTCTTCCCCATAGCAGGAGGCCCCCAAACCCCAAGACAGAGGGTCCTGACCAGCCCCCTACAAGGCCCAGCTCTTCTCTTTCCCAGCTAGACATCTAGGGGAATTTGTTTCTTACAGGGAGACATTTCTGGTTTCTAGGTTAGGCTTAGACCCTCCACTCCAAGTCTAGATGGATCTGGTGTGTTGGCTGTCACTCAAGGCCCCATTTCAGAAGTTCCATAAAAGATCCTTGGCATTTTTCTGTCTCCTAGTTCTGACCACAATAGAGTTAAGTCTCGAGGTGCTGGGAGGTAGTGAGTGTTTATGGAACTAGGAAACATTCTCAAGCTTATAGGGAGAGAAGCCTAAACTTCATTAGTCCGCACTAATGGTCATTCTAGTGTTAGCACTGCTCTTCTGGTGGTGATCGCCGGATCCCTGTTCAACACATCCAATCCTGTGTCTACACAAACATTCCGAGCAGGACAGCTCTGAGATGTGTGCCCTCTGCAGTTTGAAAGTCCCAATGCCGAAAACATGGCACCAGCTTTGAAGTGAAATGGTACTTGGATGCTTCTCGGGTCACCCAGTCATGGCCAGGGCTGTGGGTGAGGAGGGAGTTGTTCTGAGTAGATCTCAGCATCCTAAGCAGGGGAAGTGCTGCCGTGCTCCAACCACCTGCGATTTCTAGGTAGCAGAAAAGAGATTTTAGAAGGAACTGGCTGGTGAGGGAACTGTCCCCCAGACAGGTTAACTTGTTGATAATTTGTTCATTCATTGCTGTGGTTTGAGTGGGTTTCAGGTAAAAGCGCTACCCTTGGGTTAAAGGCAAAGGGAAAAAGTCACAAGAAATGGGCACCCAAAGGGATGAAGATGTGTTGCCATGCACACACACATACACAGAGAGGGACCACGCGGCTTCCTTAGTCTGCCTCAGAATGGCAGCTAAAGTAGATACTCACTAGAAGGATCCTGTGATTCAGGGCTTTGTGACTCATTGTGTACAGGGAGATGCCGCTTATGATGTCTTAGAACATGCTGTATTTCCAGCACAATCTTGCCTTTCAAGGAAGCTGATTGCATGGCCCAACATGAATTCCGTTCTGCTAGGGAGATGACTGACAAGGGATGCAAATACAGAGTGCCACGAGGAGTGTTTAACCGATTAGCAGATTAGTTAACCAGGGTACAGATAAGGCAGTTGATGAAGGGACTATTTAAAGTGTTTAATCCCTTGGTGTTATTTCAACATTGCTTTGCGTTGGGGGAGGGGCTTGTTCTGTTTTCATGTGTTGGGATGTGGAGCGGTGTGTGTGTGTGTGTGTGTGTGTGTGTGTGTGTGTGTGTGTGTGTGTGTGTACATGCACCACTGATATGACCTTCTGAGAGAGATGCTTTAAACCCAGCACTACATGTGATAGCCAGTGCAGAGCAGGGTTCCCCCATTTTACACAGTGGCATTTGGCCTGGTGATGTCTGACATAGGAGGACATCTGACACAAGGGGGATTGTTTTCCCCTATTGAAGCAGGAAGGAATCTGAAGGAAGGTGGCTTGAATCCACAGTCAAATGTGAACGGTATAACACTTTCCCTTTTATGCACAGAGGCCAGCACCATAGACAGAGCAGAGGAGTGAGAGAGGCAAAGCAGAAGGGAGGTCTCTGATCACTTGTTGAACTCAATCAATTAATTTCAAATAGCCGCCTTTATGTCCCCTGGGGGGTGGCTCGATTATTGATTATTAGTTGCGACAGTGAATACTTTAAATCCTCCAATGACTTCCGTCACTCTCACTTATGTACAGGGTACAGTCGTGGCTTAGCCAGTCTTGCTTATCCGAGAAGCTTGGAACTAAATGTGTTTCTCATTTGCAAGTTTGGGCTAATTTTGCATAAACTCTCCTAAGTGAAGCTAGAAATTCAAAATCCATAAGCACATATTGGACATCAGATTTCCAGATAAGGGGTGACACCTCTTCTGGGTGGACTGCTGTGGCTCTGTTAACAGGACTGAAGTTGCTTAGCCTGGTAAAAGAAAAATCTTGTCTTCCTCTAGCCCCGTCCTCCAAGGCTGGCCTGTGGTTTGCATCAGTCTTCCTATGCCAGCATCCCGAGTGCTAAGGCTCTCCTTATTATCAGTACCGTTAATGTCCTTCTCTGCTGTGCACTCAAACATAGAAGTTACAGTCTGTCTGTTCCTTGACATTCTAAGGAACTAATCCATGAGCTGTTACTTGGGGAACATCTGCCATGCCTGGAAACTATTATGCCAAAGAGGAAAGAATCAAGTCCTGGTGGCTAAGGGTTTCGAGCTGGAGATACGAGCAACTTAATGAAACCACGAGGAATTTTTAGTACAGAACAGAACGTGCCATCCACTCAGGAGAAAGACTCAAGCCATTCTCAAATCCTTTAGAAGGGGCGGGTCTTCACATTCATGTGAGATGCCATCTAGTGGCCAAGTAGAATAACTGTGAAGAGAGCCAACTCATCAAGAAGATGAGGTTTTCGTAGAAGAATCACGTGTAATCTCAGTGTGATTTCCTGAGTCTTCCTGTAACTTTGAAAGTTGTATGAAAATTATAGTAATCACTTAAAGCTAATGAATAAAACCACTTAGCCTTCACAGGCAAAGAATTTGAGAGCACCTCGTTTCATCAAGACACTAGAGAGCACAGCCAGGAGTTAGGTTGGTGAGGAAGACTTGAGGGACTGCAGAAACGCCTCAGCGGTTGAGAGTGGATACTGCTCTTGAGAGACCCCACCCCACACACATAATCACAGCTACCTGTAGCTCTGCTTACCAAGGGATTGAACTTCTGGCCTCTGAGGGCATCTGCACATGCACACGTGCACGTGTGCATATATGCATGCATGCATACACACATGTTAGCACATGCACATACTTGAATCTTTGGGGGAAGAGATTTATGGTGGACTCATTCAAAGAACTTAGAGCAGTAGACGGCTGAAGTAAGAGAAGACTTTGAGGGTCATGAAAAGAATGTCTGTAAAGACCTGGGCTGGCGAGGCCGCTCGGCAAATGGAGGCACCTGGTGCCAAGCCAGAGAGCCTGAGTTTGAGCCCCAGCACGCGTGCGCGCACACACACACACACACACACACACACACACACACACACACACAAATGCAGTTTTAAAGAGGAAATTATAAAGAACCAAAAGTGTGAGGCAGGTGTGTTGAAGATGGTAGCTATGAGGTGTGTCGAGTCCTAGACTAAAACAGAGCGGCCTTAAGCAAATCCATTGTAAAATAGTATGTTCTCTGTTGTACACTGGAGATGATTAATAAGCTTGGCTGCTTTGTCAAATGGGTGCTATCATCTTAATTTCAGGGTAATCTTTTTTTTTGAAGGACAGTGCATGTATTTTGGTTTTATGTATAATTGATTCTAAGTGCTTTTGCGGCCCTTCTCCAACATCTCCGTCAGGAGTTATCTAATTCTCCTTTAGATCCTGAAGTTAGACTCTAGTGTGTTCTGTGTCCTTGTATCAGCTCAGCTGACAGTGTTGTGGAATCAGCCCCAGCCATGTTTGAATGTGTAAAAATACATCCCGAATCATCTAGCCTGTTGGAAATGCTCTGCACATCCTCCAGGGTTTATCTCAGGGTTTACTAGCTGTCCCGGGTCAAGCCATGCACAAGTCACTCCTCACATTTCTTCTTATTGTTTGGGTTCGGTCAATGGAAAGATGGCTGGTGGCACGCAGGGTAGGGCTGGTCCAGAATGGAGAGCAGTCTACCTGTCGGTGTGTAACTTCACCCTGCAGACGACACCTCTCACCGAGAAGACAGATCTCATAACAGGACCATTAACCACAGAGCTGGTCGAATAGACTTCATACAACAGGGCAGCACTGAGGGCTGTTGCTCAAAACAAATATGGTCCAGATAAAAATACATGAAAAGAATTAGGTCTTGAAGTCTGAGTCGTGACTACTCAGTTATCTCATCTGGTAGTCCATTCTACATGACACGCTACACGTGTGTGTGACATACCACACCTCAGTTTGTGTGTGCTCGTGTATACATGTGTCTGCCTTCATGCTTCTGAAGGTCAGACGTCAACACTGGGCACCTCCCTCTGTCACTCTCTCCCTTGTGTTGTCCAGCGCTGGGCTTACTGACATCTGCCATGCGGCAGGTTTTTACACAGAGCCTGGGGATCCGAACTCAGAACTTCACGCTTGCACAGCGAGCACTTAACCCAGTAAGTGGTCTCCCAGTCATGCTTTCAAATAAGAGCACTGGTGGGCAGTGGATAAGTCCTCACACGCTCCCGGCGTGTCTCCCTCCGAAGGCCAAAGACAGAGTCTGGTCTGACCTCAGAACAGAGGAATCCTTCTACTGGGCATTGTCCGTTTCCTGCCTCCTCGTGGTCTGCCTGTTATTAAATACACTCAGTCCTCAGCTTTGAAATCTGACAAATCTTTTTATGTTTCCCCTTCTCTCGGGCAGTCCTGAGTTGACTTTTAAGTTTACGGGTGACCCCGAATGACTCTTCTTCCAGGGAGTCAAGGATCCCTAATTAGTAAGAATGAAGCGGTCCCTCTCCACTGATGGAGAGCGCACATGGCATTCTTATCACAGGCATTCTGGCACAGCCGGGGAAATGAGCAGGGCAGGCCCCGGGGTCCATAACAGCAACTCTATAAACAAGTTCCGTTCCTTAACCTCCCTGTGGCGTCGGTGTGCCTGCGGTTGGGGGCAAATGGCCGTTAGCTTTAAGTTGGGGCTTCCTGGCTTTGTGAAGTCTGAGAACTCGCGTGTTCTGCGATTGTGTTTGGGCCGTGTGCATTTCCCAGTTTTTACAGTAGTCTGTTTAAAGGAACGAAGAGGGAAACGTTAAATATTTATTTTGGCTGACAAGATAAATGAAAGCTGCTAGTGGGAAGATAATGGGCAAATCTGAAATCTAGATTTGTTTGTCTTCTAGAACATGCCCATTGTGTGCCTTTGAAAGGATGAGGCAGTAATTAGATAAACGCATCTTATTATGAGGTTGATGATAATGTTTACTCGAAGCCTTTTGCTGGAAAGATCCTAATCGTGAAAGGCAATAGGATTTCTTCACGAAGGTTCATGTCTTTCCCAGAAGGCCAGTGGGCTCAGCGGTAAGAGTTTGTAGAAGATTGTGCATCTGCCAGGCCTGACTGGCAAATGGGCAAGTCTGTAAGTGGCCCTGCTGTCCCCTGGTTCTGATTCCCAGGCAAAGTCTGAAATGCATTTGGTGTATCAGGAATGCCGTCCGGTCAGGTACAGACATTGCTCTGTCCCCCATTCTCCTCCAGCTTCAAATCAGCGGAAGTGCCTTTGATTACCAGCTCCGGGGGCCTGGCTACCCACGGCATGCCCGTGGCTGGTGAGCCTGGAGTCCAAGTGGGGACGAGTCCTCTTATGACGAGGATGGCAGGCTGGCACAAGCGCCCTGCCAGCCTCTCAGGAAGGAAACTTCCGCAGGGCTGAATCAGCTGCACTTAAGCCTCTTGGTCAGTGGACGTAATCTTTGCTTGACAAAGACTTGGACCTCCAGCATCACTAGTCAGAAAACTTACCTCTTCTCTCCTCACATAATAGCAGGTACCATACGGAACGGAAGGACAGATTGAAGATTATGATGGGCTGCTAGAGGTGCTCCTGAGTGTGCACATATGTGTACATACGTGTAAACATGTATGCACCGAACTGGTTAATCATGCTTAAGGAAAGTAGATGGGTAGTGACTGGATTCCTTAGTGGTGCTGGATTGTCAGGCCTCCTTGTATCTTAGGTACAAAGAGTTTGGTGACTACTCTCCTCGTTGTGGGGAGGTAAGAGGAGAAGGCCCAGGACGTAAGAGACAAATGCATCCTTCCTAGGGCCACGGCAAGGGAAGAAGGAATTGGAAGGGGCTCTGTGCGTAAAGAGAGGCCTCAGGTGACCTCAGGTAACTGATTGCAGATGGTTAGTGGAGAAGAGGCCAGGACGGAGGGAACATGCCACCCTGCATGTCAGCTGAAAGCCAAGTGGCTTAGAAACAAAGGCTGGGTTCTGGGGAGATCTAGAACCTGGGCAGTTTGCACCAGCCCAGAGAGTAGCAGACCTAAGACGGTCCTTGAGAAGGACTGGGTCTGATAGCCACACGCGTGTCACCATTGGATGGCATGAACACAGAAACAGCCAGTTGAGCAGCCCGGGCTTGTGATTTTCCTTGCCTTTGTCCAGTGGACACAGAACACAGCTGCGCTCTGAGGCAGCGTGCTACCAAGTAGGATGATCACACTGAGCTCCTCCCCTCAGCTCTGACTTGTGATGAGCTGAGCGTGCGATGGTCGGTGCACCCATGAGAGAAGGGTGAGGCATCTCAGATGGGGACTCGGGACACACACTGGAATGACCCGAGGCACAGAAGGTAGCTCGTGTAGTGAATCTAGGGGAGGCCTTTGTTCACGTCAGTGTCTCCACACAGAAGGCTTCCGTGCTCCTTCATGGCTCTTCATATTGGCTTTTCCTTGTCCAGCTCCCACCAAGACTAGACCTATGCTCGGTGCAGTCACGCCATTTTCTGGCCTTGCTGCTTGTTTATCTGTGAGGACTGATTTTATGTTTCTTTTCCTTAGCAGCCTCTGTCCTCCTCCCTCCTGGAGGTGAGAGGAGACAAGCTATTGGAGACACACTTAGGGTCATAGACGGCAGCTTAGGGCACAGGGGTGACACTGTAGCCAAATCTCCCTCCCGGGCTCTTCCTTGTCTCCCCATGTGGGCCACAGATGTCCATCCAAACGTTCTTCAGCTTCAGCTAGGATGAGCTTGAACTGTCACCAGCCCGGAGGCCTCAACCCTTCTTCCTGTTCTGAGCTGGGCACTCGAGTGGACATCAAGCCAGCTCTGCCCCCTCCTGGGTCTCCGCTCATGCAGATGAACTGGGAGATGGAGCTGTGCGACCCCTCCTGACCCCAGGCCCTCTTAGACAGTAGGCCACACGTGCAGTAGAGTTCTCTGCGGTGGAAACTTCAGGAAGAGCAGGAGAGTGGAGTGGGGTGGGGCAGATCCACAGTTGCAGCGGATCTGATGGGTTTTGCTTGAATAAAGAAATGGTGCGGGGCTGGGGATTTAGCTCAGTGGTAGAGCACTTGCCTAGGAAGCACAAGGCCCTGGGTTCGGTCCCCAGCTCCGAAAAAAGACCAAAAAAAAAAAAAAAAAAGAAATGGTGCGACCAGGGCATACACAAGCTACGTTTGGCTTAGCTTCTGAAGCCTCCGATGCATGCTATGCCATGGCCGCTTGGTCTTTCCTCCTCCTCACCGCGGCTTCCTTTTTAATTCAGAATCTTGGAACTGGTTGGTTACCACCCCGAGGAGCTACTTGGCCGCTCTGCCTATGAATTCTACCACGCCCTGGACTCGGAGAACATGACAAAAAGTCACCAGAACTGTGAGTTCCTAGATACCCCATGTCCTTTCAGTCTGCCCTTGGGGATATGATTAACAAGACACGGCCTTGGTTACTTCCCTACCATCTTGGGTGGCAGATAAGGTAATGTCAAGGTGGTCAAGAGCCACCAGCTATAAATGCTTTTATGCAGATTAAGAAAAAGCCTCTTGTCCTTGTAGGCGGTTAACATTCTATGCAACCCTCCGAGGCAGCCTTGGCGAGCATCTATAAGTCAGGGTGTAACGAGCTTGGGTCTGCACTAGAGCAGCAAGCACCTCAGCATAGAAGAGGGGTCTGGGAGGTACAGACGAGGGTTGGCTTGTACTGGATCAGTTTCAGTGGTAGAGGAGGATGGGGCTAACCAGAGGACTAGTTGTTGAGAGGAGGCTGCCTCTACAGCACAGTGTAAGCCTGTGGGAAAGCCTGCACAGCCAAGGGGTCCTGGAACAGAGCTGTCCACTAGAGCCTCTATCACAGAAACAGTCTTTGTCTTCACAGGCCACATGTGACCCAGGTAAGTGACACCAGCACTTGTAATGTGCCTGGTGCACTGAGAAATGTCTTTAAGATTTAAATCATTTAAGTAGCTTGTCCTGGCACATGGCCACCTTATTGGACCGAGTGGTTCTGTAGCTTTCCCTTGGCCAAGTTTCCAATTTACCCTTCCCATTTGTAGATGCTCCAGGGTAATTTCTTTGAATACACAAAACACCTCAACATGTAAGACCTGGACTTGGCCCTCTGGGGACTAGGGATGGTAGACTTGATCTCTACCCTAAAGAGTCTTTGTTTTGGAAGAAAAGGGAGCCTTGCTCATAGCATTGGGGTAATACAAACAGCAGGTGAATGATAATCTCAGACAGAACTGGATTTGGAAAAGAGATGGTCCAAGCATGATACCGGAGCAGTCAGGGCTGCTGAAGGATAAGATAGGGCAGGAGAGTTCAAATGATAAACATGGAGAAGCTGCCTAGCAGCCATGCTGGCAACCCAGGAAACGGAAGTGCGGCTTTCTCTTCCGAGTTCTGACTCTGTCTACAGTTGGGACAGTTAGAACTCAGCTCACTAACTGAGCAGCAGTTCCAGAAGCTATGTACAGCATGTTTTTTTTTTCAGAGAGAGGGGGAGGGAGAGAGAGAGATTCTCTTTTAAATTCACCCTTCTGTTTCCTCCCTGGGACCTTGGGTTTCATCTGATCTAATAATACATGGGGGAGGGAGGCTCATTATGGATGGCATCTCAGACACATCTCTCACTATGATCTCTGGCACAAAAACAAAAATACCCAAATATGACATCCTAGATCCCAGCCCACTCGGGCCCGGGAGTGTCAGAGGGAGACCAGAACACTCCCAGATGCAGTGACTGTGGCGTCAGCCTCCGCTTGAGGACTCAATGCTTTCTTGCTGCCCAGGGCTTCCCCACTCCCAAGTCCAATCGGTAGAGACCACAACTGTCTTCTGCTCAGCTTTGGCCTAGTTCACCAGCTAGTGCCTCTGGGTCTGGCTTCCTTTTTTTGGCCTTCTAAGCCTATGGGGTCTGTGAACACAGTGGGGCAAAGATCTTTTTAAGTACCTGGGAATTCTTGGAGGACAGTATTGTTCTTTGTCTCCTGAGGAGGGCTGAACTGAAGAAGCGCTGTTAGAGAGCTCACTGGGCACGTGGAAAGGACCTCTCCTCCCTGTTTACAGCTCCCTCATCTTTTTGGTTGGATATTGTTTTTACTTAATCCGTGTGTGTGTGTGTGTGTGTGTGTGTGTGTGTGTGTGTGTGTGTGTGTGTGTGTGTGTGTGTGTAATAATCCCCCAGCACACTTAAGGATAATTCACAGTCCAAATAGAAAGTGTACAGAGGCCTATATTTAACCAAGAGGCCTACATCGAGCGACTCCGAGTCTACATGGGCTGCAAACAAGGCCGGCATCAGCTGTGACAGCAGTCTTCCCACCCTACCTCCCCCTGCAAGTACATTATAGCTCCCCTGCCAAGGTGGGGGGGTTCCAGTTCACCCATGGGTGTCGCAGTTTGTGCGTGTTTCCCATCAAAACGCCTGGAGAAGCTCAGTCCTCAACCAGATTTAGATAATTGAAAGTCATCATTTCCAAATGGACTAATAATTTATACACTGTTACTCTCAAAGGGGAGGGGCTGGGCTGGTTCCTCTTTGTTGTGCTCTTAGGGAAACAAGATTAAAGGCCATAAAAGGCCTATCTCTCTACCAAGTGGCAGGCCCCTCACCAAGGCTGACATTAATGAGCTGAATGGAACACTGGTGTGAGTTAGAGGTTACTGATAGATCAGGCCCTCGCTTGCAATTACTAAAAATGCAGTTAAAAACCTCTGCTCAGTAAACCTCTTCATGAGAAAGAGTAAGAACATCGAATGTAGTTTGCACTAAGAACTGTCTAAACGAATTAATCCCAGGATTGAAGTCATGCAAGAATTGTTCCACTGCAGCCAGGTGGCCTCCATGTCACCCAGAAAGGGACAGCATAGAAGACCAAGGTTCCTTGTCTGGCCAAGGAGCCTGTGATGGTTAACAAAGTGGCCCTATCTGGGTTTTCTTCTCATGGCTCAACATGATGTAGTCAGAGAGGGAGGACCCATTGCCCCTGGAATGAAGACACTGATTATCTAAACCCTGTCACTGTCCTGTGCAATGTGAAGCAACCCCAGCCTTCCTAGCCTGAGTTTCCTGAGTTAAGGCCCTGTCTCTCCTCCTTCCTGCACAGGAGTCCATTTAGAAGATTAGAAGAAGGTAACACAATTGGGAAAATAACTTGGCTAAGTTTGATAATAAAAACACAGTCTTCAGTGTATCATCTAGAAGTTTCACATCTCGTTGCACCCCCATGAAAAAGAAAACCATGTTCACACAAAGGTTTGGACACAGACGCCTCTTGCAGTTTTATTCACAATGACTGAGCGCTCAGACATCCTGGTGAAAGAGTAAACCGGCCGTGGTGTAGCCATTGAAGGGGACACTTCCCTCTCATGAATCACAGAAACACCCACAACCTCAGGAACACGCTGATTAAGTGTAATAAAGCCAGACACACGAGTAATCTCCCAGAAGTCTAGAAAGGACAGGAGATGGTGATGGGGAAAGACCAGTGATCATCTGGAATCAGAAGTCAGAACTCGGAGGAGTTTAACATGTGCCTTGGGGCTGGGTCAATGAAGTGTTCAGTGTCTTCGCTGTGGTGATGGCTACTCAGGCGTTTACATTTGTCAAAGCTCATTGCATTGTATACATAAAATGCTTACCTTTCCATGGAAGGTAAATTAAAATCCAATAAAGCTTGTTTTGGAGAGGCAAATAAACACGCAAATGAGAATCTAATCCAGACCCTCAAGTCTGAGACCATGCAGGAAGGCAGTATATTCAGCCAAAGGACACCTTGAGGGCTACAGTTACCTCAGGGGAGAAACAGGAGTTTCACGTACTAGTGATAATCCACACCTTGCTTGTCAAGCAAGGCACTGCACACAGGTAATTCTCCATCCCACCCTTGCTGCTGCCTGTTGGGATTTTCGAGCAGGTAAGATGTGTCAAGGCAGAAGGATTGATTGGCATGACTTTGAACAAGGCTGTCCCTCTACTCTGCAGGACTGATGAATAGGGAGGTGGCCCACAAGCCAACTAGAAGACCTAAGGAGACTGTCTACCAGGAGCTGTTCGTCATAGAACCCCGGGAGACACTGCCCTAAACAATTCCTAGTAACATAACTGGCACAGCATCTAAGCACTGGGCGTCGATAGCTTGTGGAAGAGGAGGTTTCTAAACAGTGTTTGTGTAGCGGATGAGGCAGGCAAACAGCGGTGGCATCCTGGACAGTTAGTGATGACAGTGATGGACCTTACCATTATTCTCAATACTGTGTTTTGCAGAAGAGGAAACCACACCAGGATTGTTCTTTCCCCAAGTCCCCAAGCCAGCAAGACTTCTTGCTCCTCCCATGATCCCTCTCCCTGGTTCTCTGTGACCTGGGCATTTCTGGGCTGCAGCTCTGAACAATGAATTCCCAAGGGTTGAAAGTCAGTGGACAGTTTAAGAAGCTAGCAGACATTTCTAAAGTCAGCAGAGCTGATTCTTAAGAGCTCTTTTAACAAAAATGAAAAATGTGTTCGGAAATGGAAAAGAGGACAAACTAGTGTGTGGACGCCACCCCTCCTTGGTGTTTTTAGACTGCGAGTGGACTACTTAGAACAACCTAGAAGAGCAAAGAAACTCCAAGCTGGCAGTCTCGCTGGGCAGTCGGCAAGTTTAAAGACCTTCCAGTGGCTGAGAAGGAGGCGGAGGAGGCTACTGGCCCCGAGTTAACAGTACAAGGCCTTTCCTTACCCCAGCTGAATAGTTCGGTAGTTCTCTCGTACCGTCTCTGGCCCCAATGGTAGCAGACCTAACAGATGACACTGAAAGTTCAAGGGACACAAGCTTTAAAAAACAAACCTCAGCTGGGTTCTTGTGGCACAACTCTTGAGTTGAGTCCCTGTTATTCAGGAGGCTAAGGCAGAATTGCTTAAGGCCTGCCTAGGCTTCAGAGTGAGTTCGAGGACAGCCTGACGACTGAGACCTTGCATCGAAATAAGAACATAAGGGCTGGGGCTGGAGCTCCCTGGGAGAGCACTCATCTAGCTCTGTTATGTCCAACGGCGCTATGGTCCACCTTCCAGATGCTGTCTACCACCTGCAGGCGGTGAACGCAGTAGGGTGCTGCACCCTGGTTGCTTTCAACTGAACTGACTGGGAGTCACTCCTGCACGGGGCAGGCAGTATCTGCTTTTCTTCAAACCTTATCTCCTATTCCTGTTTTTGAAATGAAGAGTTGGCTGAAATGATCCCCCACTCTCCCATCCCCCCACCCTGGTTCTCTCTTCCTGGCCTCCTGCCTATCTGGCAGCTCTGTGCATCCGACAGGGGACGCTTCCTATGGGATCAGAGTGGGTGCTGCAGAGTGGCTCTGCTCCCCCACCTCTCTTACCTCTGGCTCCTTTCTTCCCTAGTGTGCACCAAGGGGCAAGTGGTGTCTGGCCAGTACCGGATGCTGGCCAAACATGGAGGATATGTGTGGTTGGAGACCCAGGGGACCGTCGTCTACAACCCCCGCAACCTGCAGCCCCAGTGTATCATGTGTGTCAACTATGTCCTGAGGTGAGTCTGGCAGGGTGCAGCCCGCCTCTCAGGACCCTGGGCAGGACCTCCACATGCTGCCCGTGGTGCGAACCCTTCTAACTGGGAGGCTTTCCATGGAGATCTTAGGGACAGAGTTCTAGAGCTTCCTTTCCGTTTGTCAGCTGTGGTATCATGTCTCTGACTTGTGCCAAGTGGGAGAAGATTGCATACAGTAATACTCGATGCCGTGTGAATGGGAGACAAGGCTCTCCTGAGTGAGCTTTTGTGGGGAGAGGTGGATCTTAAGCTCCCCTTCCCCCACCACTGGAAAGACTGTGAGAGGCTGCCATTGATTCTACGAAAGAAACTGACATAGGAACCCAGGACTCTTGTGTACCTACAGCTCGACCACAGGCTGAGGTGACTCGCAGTTTCCCTGCTTCTCTGGCTCACAGAATTTGAGTGTGAGAGTCTGTCCAAAACAGCAGCAGTGTCTCTGCCTGTCTCTCCTCGGAGAGGCTTAGCTGTCAGGCTTCTGACATGCCTGGGGGTGAGCCAAGACTCTTGTTAAAAGACGCAGATGCCCTGAACAGCTCTCTCCTCCCATCAGTGAGATAGAGAAGAATGACGTGGTGTTCTCCATGGACCAGACTGAATCCTTGTTCAAGCCACACCTGATGGCCATGAACAGCATCTTTGACAGCAGTGACGACGTGGCCCTATCCGAGAAGAGCAACTACCTGTTCACCAAACTGAAGGAGGAGCCAGAGGACCTGGCCCAGCTGGCCCCCACCCCAGGGGATGCTATTATTTCTCTGGACTTCGGTGGGTACTTCCTAGCCCTGGTTGAATCCTGGAACCCTCTTAGACTGGGGGGCAGTTCTTGTTATGACAAGCCTCCCTGGCCATGGCTTTCCTAAACCACAGATGCATTCGGTCTTTACCCATGGGCTGAGCACTTTTCATGGCTCTGCTAGGCACGAAAGAAGCATAGGGTCGTGGCCACTGGGTTATAAGCCCTCATGACGGGTAAAGAGGTACACGAGGACACGGTCCCTCATGACGGGTAAAGAGGTACACGAGGACACGGTCCCTCATGACGGGTAAAGAGGTACACGAGGACACGGTCCCTCATGACGGGTAAAGAGGTACACGAGGACACGGTCCCTCATGACGGGTAAAGAGGTACACGAGGACACGGTCCCTCATGACGGGTAAAGAGGTACACGAGGACACGGTCCCTCATGACGGGTAAAGAGGTACACGAGGACACGGTCCCTCATGACGGGTAAAGAGGTACACGAGGACACGGTCCCTCATGACGGGTAAAGAGGTACACGAGGACACGGTCCCTCATGACGGGTAAAGAGGTACACGAGGACACGGTCCCTCTTGGGAAGTCCATTCTCTCTGGCTGTGAGAGTCTGAGTCAAGTCAGGTATCTCAAAGAGCACCCTCTAACTTAGGTGAATAATGTCAGAATAATGCCAGAAACAGCAGGGAGAGAAGACTGAGGGCCGGGATGAAGCCCTCAGTGGCATTAGAATGTCTGCCCCCTTCCTGGAAGAGAAGGCCTTGTGGTTCAGGCAGAGTTCTGAGCTCTGCTCCAACCCCTTGAACTAGACAGGGAAAGGCCTCTTCCCTTGTGCACTCTCTCCAGCCCAACTGTGACTGCTCCCCTTTGCACACGTGCGACCCCAGCTTTGACATGTGCATTTGAGAGGCCACAGGAAAATTGACACCTCAGAGAATCATAAAGGGCACTGAGCCCTCTTGCATGAGATAACCTTGTAACCCCCGACTCCGTGGTGATACTAAGGCAAACGGCCCCATTCTCCCCTGGTAACTTCCTCCTCTCTGTTCTGGAATGCTCTGCAGGAAGCCAGAACTTTGATGAATCCTCGACCTATGGCAAGGCCATCCTTCCCCCAGGCCAGCCGTGGGCCACAGAGCTGAGGAGCCACAGTGCCCAGAGTGAGTCCAGGAGCCTGCCAGCCTTCACCGTGCCCCAGGCAGGTTCCCCAGGGAATGCCACACCCAGCGCCACAAGCAGCAGCAGCTGCTCCACGGTGAGCCCCCCACCCCCAGGAGAACACGCAGGGCGGGTGGGCCCCTCATGCTCCACTGCCAGATGACTAGACAGACACCCTGAGAAGCACTGTCTCCCTCCGGTTGTTACAGTGCTCCGAAAGATGTCTCAGACACTCCTGACAGACACTAGACACTCTTAGCATCTGCCCTCCACCCCATCCATGTCGTGACGCCCGATCAGAGCAAGAACCTAGGCTGATCCCTGCAGACAGAAGCTTCGGCCACAGAGCCCTGTTGGCCTCAAGACACCTAGGACAGTGGTTCTCAACCTGTGTTACACAACCCCTGGGCACCGCCTAGATCATCAGAAAACACAGATATTTACATTATAATCCATAACAGCAAACTTACAGTTATGAGTAGTGAGGAAAATACTTTTATGGTTGGGGTCACCACAACACGAGTAACTGAGGGGCCGCAGCGGATGCAGCATCAGGGTTGTTAAGAACTATTGTTCCAGGAAGTGATCCAAGCATCTCATGGGGAGAGACTAAGCTTCAGAGAGGTTGGTGGACCGGCCTACATTGCACAGCTCATAAACAGTCGTCCCTTCATAGAGGCTGGGTGGAATGAGGCAGAGTGAGTAGAGAAACGTGCTTGTCTGTTCTCACTGGACTTCCGCTCCCTCCTGGTTTCCAGCCCAGCAGCCCTGAGGATTACTACTCATCTCTGGAGAATCACTTGAAGATCGAAGTAATCGAGAAGCTCTTCGCCATGGACACCGAGGCGAAGGACCAGTGCAGTACTCAGGTGGGCCCTGTGGGAGGGCGATGAGGGTTCCTCTGCAGAGACCCCCGGGGCGCTGTGCAAAGCTTGGGGGGGCAGGCGGCTTGTGAGCACCCCTCCTCCTACCGTTTCACTGTTAAGCCCTGAGCTTCCGTTGAACTGTCCACCACATCTCCTCCTTACTTGGACAACTGTTGTCACACTCCTGCCAAACCTCAGCCACAGTAAACTTAGGAGGAGGCTACTCCAAACGTTTCAGTCGTGTTCTCGCCCGCAGTGTAAGCGGTGGAAGTGGGTGGACGAGCAGCTCTCCAGGGGCAATCCTCAGACCTCCAGGGGCAATCCTCAGACCTCCGTTAGCCTCAGACTGGGTTCTCCACCCTAGCTTCCACATTGTTTCTCAGCGCATTGCCTTATCCTATCCTGCAAAGCCACTCACTGTTTCTGTGCATGTCTGTTTTCCTGTGACAGTGCCTGTGACACTTCTTAGGGCAAGCAGGCAGACTGGCTTTGGTACCAGTGTTGGGTACAAAGGTCTATCCGCAGCGAGGGGTCGTTTGCTGACCGCAGCTGCAGTGTGTATCTTCGCTTAGAAGCGTCCTGTTGTAACCAAGGGGGTCTCTGAGTATCTGCTGGTGAGAACGGCAGTCCCTTCACAGGGCCTGTGAGGGAGATGAAGATTAGCTGCTCCCTGTCCTAGGAGTGTGGCAAGAGTAGGATGAAGGGGAGCCCGTTGCGACAGAGGCAGGGAGCCTGCCTGGCTGAGGGAAAGAGAAAGCACTGTACAGGATGAAGGGAGAAACACAAGGAAAAGGTTATATCCCAACAGAAATTCTTGTGCCCTCCATGGCACATCTGAGCATCTCCAGCAGAGGTGTTTAGATGGGGGACTGACAGTTTGAAAAGGCTTGGGCAGGACGTGGCTGGGCCAGCCACTATCCAGCTTTGCTCTGTTTCCTCAGACGGACTTCAATGAACTGGACTTGGAGACCCTGGCACCCTACATCCCTATGGATGGCGAGGACTTCCAGCTCAGCCCCATCTGCCCGGAGGAGCCACTCGTGCCGGAGAGCCCCCAGCCCAACCCCCAGCACTGTTTCAGTACCATGTCAAGCATCTTCCAGCCGCTCACCCCGGGGGCCAGCCAAGGCACCTTCTTCCTTGACAAGTACCCGCAGCAGTTGGAAAGCCGGAAGACGGAGTCCGAGCACTGGCCCATGTCTACCATCTTCTTTGATGCTGGGAGCAAAGGGTCCCTGCCCCCATGCTGTGGCCAGGCCAGCACCCCTCTCTCCTCTATGGGGGGCAGATCTAACACTCAGTGGCCCCCAGATCCACCATTACATTTTGGCCCTACGAAGTGGTCTGTGGGCAATCAGAGCGCTGAACCCCTGGGGCCTCTGCCACTGGGGACCTCGCAGTTGGAGCCTCCCAGCACCCCGCCTCATGTCTCCATGTTCAAGATGAGGTCAGTGACAGATGTCTGGCTGGCGGGGACATACGGGGCAGGGAGGGTACATGCACACACTCGTTAGTGGAAGCTTCAGAGTCCCACATAGGCTTCCTGCCCGACCATATCCCCTCATTGTGTAGGCAGCCGGCACTTGTCCTAGCCTTCCTCTGATATGTAAGAACCAGACCCCAGAAGAAAGGAGAAAGGGCTGTCTTAGTGCCCCCAACCTGATGGCTGTCTACCTTTGGGTCATGTACGGGCCTCGAGCCCCAAAGTCCTTCGCAGACCTGCCAGCACCAACAGAAGAGAGTGGGGCTTTCTTACCTGGGGCTCATCTTTGGGCACAGATAGATATTATCGTGTTCTACCCATAGTCCTGTGCTTTCTACCTGGCCAGGCTCCTGCCCAGAGCCTCTGGGGATGTGCACAGGCACCTGCATCTCCTGTCTTCCCAGTAAGGGACAATCCCGGAAGCTGGTGTGTCTTGTCTGTAGCACGTACCCTTTGTAGAGCACCCCAGAGGGGCCTCTGCATGGGAGGCATAGATCCTTGTAGAGACTGCTGTCATCTAGCTGGGCAGGACCAGGGTGTCCAGGAGTGTGGAGAAAGGTACAGGTGACTGAACTCTTGAGCATCTTACAGAAGGAAAAGCCGGACTGCGGCTGCTCAACCCTTTGGCACTCTGCCCTCTGGGCCCATGACTTGTCGACCTGTCGTAGTCAGAAATATTGGATCCTGGGAAGACAGCAGGCAGCGGGAGGCTCTAGACTCCTCACACCCCCTCTCCTCTCTTGGCCTTGGCAGGTCTGCAAAGGACTTTGGGGCTCGAGGCCCATACATGATGAGCCCGGCCATGATAGCCCTGTCCAACAAGCTGAAGCTAAAGCGCCAGCTGGACTACGAGGAGCCAGCCTTCCAAGACACAAGTGGGGTAAGCCATGCCTTGTGAATGAACACCCGGGCATCGAAGCCTGAGGGCACGAGATGAGGCTAGGGCAGAGATGCAGGCCGCTCTGGTGCTGAGCACTGCCTGTGCCCTCTGGGTCTGCGAGGTACTCCACTCCACACGCGGGGCTCACTTTCCCCAACATCATGTCACATCTGCAGGGGGACCCTCCAGGCACCAGCAGTTCACACTTGATGTGGAAACGAATGAAGAGCCTCATGGGCGGGACCTGTCCTTTGATGCCTGACAAGACCGTCAGTGCAAGCATGGCTCCTGGTAAGCAGGCCTGGCCCAAGGGTCTGATGGAGGGTCGAGGACCCCTTCCCTGAGCCTTGTCAGAATAGATTATATCCAGGCCATGAGCAGGCTCCAGGTTCTGAGACCTTTACATGAAAAAGAAAGCAGGCTGAGAGCTACTGTCTGTCCTAAAAACAGCCCCAGATTCACTCTCTGGCTTGGATCCTCCAGATGAATTCACCCAAAAATCCATGAGAGGCCTGGGCCAGCCACTGAGACACCTGCCACCTTCCCAGCCACCATCTACCAGGAGTCCAGGAGAGAACGCCAAGAGTGGGTTCCCACCACAGTGCTATGCCTCCCCGTTCCAGGACTACAGTCCTCCAGGAGCTCAAAAGGGGTCAGGTGAGTGCTTTGGAGCTCACACCATACCCAGGGTCTGATGCGCTGACTGACCAGGGAGCTGGGAGGCAGCCACTCTCGAAGCAGCTCAGCACTTGGATGAAGGACTGCCGGCCTTCAGAGCCTCCGCTTAGGTCTGAGGCAACTGGTTACAGTTCCTAGGGCTCTTCATCCAGTGAATGAGGGTGCTTCAGCCAGGACCAAGTCTCTTCTTTATCCCAGAGCCTGCGTGGTACCAGGCCCAAGACACATCTGACAATGACTTAGTCAAAGAATCCCTGGAAGGGTACAGGCCCCTCACTGAGAACCTGACATGAGAGAGAGGGGGAGGCAGGAGGGAGAGGGAGAGAGAGAGAAAGGGCAGAGTACAGTTACTCCTGGCCAAGCAGGCTCCCCTGGGGCATGTCTACAGCCCCAACACCACCACAGGCTGGGGAGGCCTTGGGAGAAGGAAATGGCTAGTGTGGCAAAGGGCTGTGAGGGACTTCAGATCAAGACAAACTTGCTGCTCTGGGAAGGTGTTCTGGAAGGCTCGAGAAGGAATCTTCCAGTGGTCTGTCAGGTCAGGTCTAGGCTCTCGACACCACAAGACTAAGAGGCCATGCCTTTTCCTCAGCTCCTCGTTGTCTGAAGTGTACACACACACCAGCTTTCTCTGAGAGCTAGCACAGGGGATTCACTGATGGGAGGGAACCCTGGTGACACAGAGGGCTCAGCTGTTGCCACTGAAGCACACACGTGTTCCCACAGATGCCTCTGCTCCTCATAGACAATTTATGGTTTGAGGAAGAAAATCCCAGAGCCTTGTCTAGAGTAGTAGAGTTGGGGGAAATTTATAGTGCTGTTCTTGGAATTCTGTCCGTGGAACCGCAAAGTCCCACCCCCACACCCCACCTCCCACCTCCCCACCCCCCACTCCCCACTCCCCCCACCTCCCCATCCCCCATCCCCCACTCCCCCCACCTCCCCATCCCCCATCCCCCACTCCCCCCACCTCCCCACCCCCCATCCCCCACTCCCCCCACCTCCCCATCCCCATCCCCCAGTCCCCCCCACCTCCCCACCCCTGCTTGATATTCCAGTCCTACTGTTTACCAGCAGGTGGGCTGCCGAGTCAGAAGACTTAAAGAGAAACTTTAAAGTTTAAAGAGAGAACCACACATCACTCTCCCTGGTGTACACATCTGGTCAGCCGTAGTCAGCAAATGACAGGCTTCCCCAGCTGCTGAAACCGAAACAAAACTAATTTCAACTTAGATCATTTCTGCCCATAGTTTGAAAGCAGGGGTGGACTTAACAAGGGGCGAGTCATATTTATGTAGGAGTGCAGGCAACAGGGGGAAGGGTGGACTCCAGAAGGGAGAGGCCACTAGGACCGAGCTCTGTCTCTAAACTGAGAGAACCCTGCTGTTGATCCAGTCATCCTTGGATCTCAGAACCACTGTGATGCTGATGCATTCTCTTCTGACAGGGAATGGAGCCCAGGGTGAGAGGGCCGCTGCACCTGAAGTGGCCAGAAGCTGGAGACACAGTTGTTTGCGTGAACGCCCTCCTCCCTGGTCATCCACAGTGGAGTCGGTACCGTGCTGGTTGGTCCCTTACAACACCCTCCTCTCTCCTCCTTTCAGGAGTGGCAAGTCGACTGCTGGGGCCATCGTTCGAGCCTTACCTGCTGCCGGAACTGACCAGATATGACTGTGAGGTGAACGTCCCAGTGCCTGGAAGTTCTACACTCCTGCAGGGGAGAGACCTTCTCAGAGCTCTGGACCAGGCCACCTGAGCCAGGGCCCGTGGCCGGGCATGTCCCTGCCCAGCCATCTCGTCCTGCCAGCTTCACTTCTGTCTGTGTTGCAATTAGGTATCTCTAACACCAGCACACTTCTTACGAGATGTACTGGCCTGGCCTACTGGCCAGGCCACCAAGCCGTGGCCTTCATCTGACATGCTCACTTTACTCTCCATGTTTTAAAAACACATGGCTGTTTTACCTGCTATGTTTTACTGTTGATGAAAGTGTTCTGAAATTTTATAAGATCTCCCCCTCCCTCCCTCGAATTACTTCTAATTTATATTCCCCAAAGGTTTCTCTCTCACATTCAGCATCCATTCTAACACGCATGGTGGCTGTCGTCTCTCCTTAGGGAGGCTTTGGCTTCGTTCAACTAAAGTGTTCTTGTCCTTGTTGCCAAAGAGAAAGGATTTTCTTTCTAAGCTCCGCCGTGGGTTCTCCCTCTTCCTACCCCCCTCTGTCCCACACATATTGTAAAATTTAATGTTTTTAAGGCCAACCTTTGCTCCAGTTTTCATACAACTTATGTAAGCGATGTGAAGGGTCAGCTCTAGGGCTACCTGTGAAGCCACTCGGTGACGCTTACACAGTGGCGCTTACATGGTGGCGTTCCTAAGCCATTTGTCCCCCATCTCACCCTGGGGTCCAGTGGATTCGTGTTTTTACTCAAAAGCAACACTGAGTTTTGTTTTGTTTTTTAAAGAAAAAGGAAAATTTATATCTGGGTTTAGTGTTTATCATATATGGGTACTTTATAATATCTAAAAGCTTAGAAATGGAATCCTGCTCACAAAAATCACTTCTTTAAGATCTTTTTACGGCTGTTAACTTTATTCTCAGTGTTCTGGACACTGTATCCTGTGTAGTACTCCCACGGGCCTGTACTAACCATCACGGATCTCTCTCTCTCTCTCTCTCTCTCTCTCTCTCTCTCTCTCTCTCTCTCTCTCTCTGGTGACCTTTTGCTTTTGTGATATGCCATCGGTGTGACAAACAGTCCCAGGAGTGAAGTCATTAAGGAACATCGCAAGCTATCTTCTCTCCTCGTGTTCTCTGTCTCTTACGTATGTGTGTGCTGTTGCTGCGTGAGGGCTCTGACGTCGGCGCGTCGTGGGCGGGAAGGAAGCGCTTTCGCTTTTTCTCAGGCGGTGTTGCTAGCCCTTCAAGTGCACTGAGCTGTGTGACTGCCAGTCTCTCTCACATGGCACATTTGGGTGTTTCCTCGGCTACCATGAAATGGTTCTATCGGGAATTCACAAGGCAAGGAGGAATCACAAATGCAGCGACCCCGGTCCTTGGAGCTAAACTGGGAGAGGGTGCCAGGTGGAGGGTAGCAGGTCTGACCAGCCGTACGCCCTGCCACAAATCACAGTTCGCAGGGCAAATGACCCTGCACAGCCACGGTGCAGCGCCCCCTGCTGGCGAGCGGCGGGCAGCCCTCCAGGGACAGCCTCTAGCTGAGGTCAGTCACGTGAAGTGACATGAACAGGTAGAAAGCACTGAAAATGGTGTTCCAAGAGCACTTTGTAACTCACTGAGGGGGAGGGGAAGCACCTTTTGGGTTTGTGATACCAATCAACATAAGCTGTTGTTGACTAGGGTACAATAAAACTTTTCAGTGCACATGAAGCCCGTCAGGCAAGAGTGCAGTGAGCCTAAGAGACTTACTGCTCAAACCAAAAATTAATTTTGAAAGTCAATCTACCTGAAATTACCTAGGCATGGTGTTGTTCGCGTCGCACATCGGCGCACGGTGTGGCCTGACGCACACGGTGATGGAACTTGAAGGGTTACTGACGTGCAAACGCTGGTATTTGATTTCCTGTGTTGTTGCCTCAGCATTAAAGGCATTTGTTTCCCTTTGCGGTCTTACTAAAACACTCTGAGAACTATTCCGAGTTTCATAGTAATCTTTCCTGTCCATGTAACAACTTCATGACCGTTGCTGCATTGTCCAATTCCTACTGACGACATTATAACTGTACGGACTTAACTTTATAAGGAAATGTATTTTGACACTGATATCTTATTAAAGTATTCTGATCCTATACTGCTTGCGCCTCTTGTTTCCCGTGAATTTATCATGGGCTGCAACAAGGGAAAATAAGGTTCTTATTCAATAGCGCACAGAAGTGAACTTGGAAACTGAGTTGGACCGGATTGAGACCACCCCACAGAAAGTCTGGTGAAGGAAGGAAGACATTTGTGCCTGACAGTTGCCTAAGCACAGAAGTCATATCATATGCTATCTTATATATTTCTATAGCTACTCTTTGTCTAGCTAAGTCCCTTTCTCTGCATGCTGGGAGAGAAGGTAAGTAGCCATGGTCTCTCCCTTCAGAGAACCACACGAGGCACTAAAGTTCCGTGTATGCCCAGCAGAGGTTCCAAGGAGAAGAGCATCCTGGGCCAAGGTCAGGCAGGGCATCAGTGTGGAGTCAAGATCTTTCTAGGTAGTAGATAGAAAAGAAAGTCTTCAGCCAGAGACAGAACACAGCGGAAGCTCAGCTCTAGGCATGGACCCAGTGGGTGCCTATTCCACATGTGGCTTCAGTGAAAGCCACTCTTCTGGTAACCAGGGGGAGGAGGAGGGCAGCACATCTCCATTCAGCCCTGTGTATGATCAACCGTCCCAATGTCCCCTTGTGTGCCTGATGTCTTGGATTCACAATTATCTCGTTAGCTCCATCAGCCTAAGCAATGCCGTGCGTACGGTTTCATAGGTGAGACCAGGACCCACAGTGACTTCCAGATGTCACACAGCCCAAGCCTAGTCCTGTCCTTCTCATGCCCCAAAGCCAGCTATGTGATACAGCCTGTGCTAGGGCCCATTTACATTTCAAATAGAAAATTCCTGTCTGAGCTGCCGAGCTTGCTCAGTGACTAAGAGTTCTTGCCCTCGTAGAAGACCTGGGTTACATTTCCAACACCCACATGATGGCTCACAACTCTCTAATTCCAGGCGCAGTGGCTCTGATGCCTCCATGAGCACCAGGTATGCACATTGTACACACCCATACACACGAGCAAAGCACACGTACCACACAAAACAGCAAATCTAAAAGATTTGTAGAAAGACACTCCGGTCAGTCTTAATTTAACTCCAGGCATTCTGGGTCTCTTGCTTCTAGTCTTTCCCTTCTGACTTGGTCTCCAGAGCAAATTCAGGACTCAGGCCTGGAGGAGCGCTCTCCTGGTTCCCGGTGACTTCAGAGGGGCCTATAATGCTGTTCATTAGCCTTCACCATACCTGAAGCTGTGGTTGACCCTCCGGACCCTCCAACTTCCAAATTCAGCAAGCAAGTGAAGGGGAGGATGGGATGTCATTGTTCCTGGTGGGTTGGTAGGAATTTGGTCTTCTTCGGTGTATGTAAGCATAAGACACGGGGAGCCACGTCAGCCACTTCTGCTTCATGTATTGTTATCAAGGTGTTCAGGAAAGACTGGCTCAGCCTTTCTGGTTTATATTGTGGTTTAGGAGCAGGAATGTTGCTGCATGTGGGCACATGGCAGCAGGATCAGGTCCCTACATGAAAGTGATGGCAGTTGAGCCTCCTCCTGCTGTAGGTGTGTCCTCTCTCAGTGGGGTATACTATCTCAGCTTCCACCTACATGGTGGCCTCCAGATCAGACTCTTTCTGAGAGGGCGACTTAGATCCCCAAGGTTGAAGCACCAGGGTCTCCTCACCACCCCACCCCGCCATGGCGCTGGGTCAACCCCATGCCTTCAAAGCAGCACAGAGTGGTCAAATGCTGAACTGTGGTTTAGCTCAAGATAGAAAGTGTACCCATTTCCTCTATGACATCGAAGCTTCGACCACCTCCTCCCTTTTCCTCTTTGCCTGCCCATCCTGTGCTTCCGTGAAGAAGAATGTACGACTATTCTCTAGAAGAGTGGTCAGATTAACCTGTTTTTCTCTCCTGAAGCAGGAGTATCCCCAGATCAGCAAGTCAACCCTGGATGCTGAGAGAGTGTTGAACCCTACCCCATTCTAAGTTTTCAACTTCTAGATACTATAGCAAAGGAGACTGGATCCCAGGGAGACAAAGCCTATAACTGACCTGCTTATCGTCATACAGAGTCGGAGGCATGGCTGGGAGCAGAGCCCAGGCTAGCCTCATAGCAGCAGGGACCAATTTCTTGGCCAGTAGACAGGACCTCCCACATATTGACTGTCCCCCAGCATGGCCTGAGAGGTCTCCAGCCTCATCCTGTTCTTTTACAAAGGGTACTTTCTAATTCTCAACCAACCCTTACAACTCACCCCACTCCCCACCACAGTCAAGTTTAAGAGAGGCTTAAGAACACAGTCTTGCTCAATGGAATGATGTACTTTGTAGATTCATAAAAAGTGAAGAACAAGAAAAACTCAGGTTCCACTATAGAGAGGCCAAGAGTTAGAATTTCTTGTGCTTGGTTAACATTACTGCAGTGTGTGTGTCAGGATTAATGAGGGTGTACATTCTTTGAAGCCTGTACTGTAGGAGTAGGCGTGAGATGACTAAGTAGTTACACGTACTGGCCACTCTTCCAGAGGATTTAGGCTCAATTCCCAGCATCCACACGGGCTCATAAATCTGTAACTCCAGTCACAGATGATCTGATGCCCTCTTCTGGCCTCCATGGGGACCAGGCACGCATGTGGTGCATACACATGCACGCAGGCAGAACACCATACACATAACGTAAGTAAATGCAAATTTTAAAATATTGGCTGTAAATTTTGTATAGTTTTTAACCTATTTTTTGTCCTTTAAAAAAAAAAGTCTATCCAATCTATCCAAAGTACATTCCATTGAGCAAGAGTGATCCGTAAGCCTCTCTTAAACAGTGTGTGTGTGTGAGTGTGTGTGTGAGAGTGTATGTGTGTGAGTGTGTGAGTGTGTGTGTGAGTATGTGAGTATGTGAGTGTGTGTGTGTGAGAGTGTGTGTGTGAGTGTGTATGTGAGTGTGTGTGTGTGAGTGAGTATGTGAGTGTGTGAGTGTGTGTGAGAGTGTGTGTGTGAGTGAGTATGTGAGTGTGTGAGTGTGTGTGTGAGTATGTGAGTATGTGAGTGTGTGTGTGTGAGAGTGTGTGTGAGTGTGTATGTGAGTGTGTGTGTGAGTGTGTGTGAGTATGTGTGTGTGAGTGTGTATGTGAGTGTGTATGTGAGTGTGTATGTGAGTGTGTGAGTGTGTGTGTGAGTGAGTATGTGAGTGTGTATGTGAGTGTGTGTGTGAGAGTGTGTGTGTGAGTGTGTGAGTGTGTGTGAGTGTGTGTGTGAGTATGTGTGTGAGTGTGTGTGAGAGTGTGTGTGTGAGTGTGTATGTGAGTGTGTGTGTGAGTGCGTGTGTGTGAGTGAGTGTGAGTGTGTGTGTGAGTATGTGAGTGTGTGAGTGTGTGTGAGTGTGTGTGTGAGAGTGTGTATGTGAGTGTGTGAGTGTGAGTGTGTGTGTGAGTGAGTATGTGAGTATGTGAGTGTGTGTGTGAGAGTGTGTGTGTGAGTGTGTATGTGAGTGTGTGTGAGTGCATGTGAGTGCGTGTGTGTGAGTGCGTGTGTGTATGAGTGTGTGTATGAGTGTGTGTGTGTGTGTCTGTCTGTCTGTCTGTCTGTGTTTGATGGGTGGGGTGGGTTTTTTGTTTTTTGAGGTTTTTTTTTTGGTTGGTTGGTTTCGTTTTTTTGAGACAGGGTTTCTCTGTGTAACTCCAGCTGTTCTGGAACTCACTCTGTAGACCAGGCTGTCCTTGAACTCACAGAGATTCTCCTGCCCCTGACTCCCGAGTGCACACCATTTGTTTCATCTTTCTTACCTTGAGTTTTGGGCCACATGCTCTCAGAACATCCTTTAAATCAGATCTCTCGCTTGGGTCTTCTGGCTTGACAGAGGCAATGGGTGTGGGCAGGGAGACTTCAAAGGCCAGACACCGTTCTTATCACCCTATATCAAGAGTACACGTGACCACCACAACGTATAACTGGCGACAACCTGGATCCCTCAGCGGAGGTTGTGTTTGTCAGCTCTCCCTACTGTAAACGCGCTGGTGTCTCAGGGTATAACATGTTAGGAAATGTTTACGTATGTGGTGGTGATGGAGGGAGCATATGATAAAGGCAGAAAAGAGAAGAAATAGAAATATTTGCAAGAGCAAAGATGAAGGAAAGGCTGGGTGGGTGCTGGACAGAAGGACAGCAGAGGATGGAAAGGGGACATAGTCAGGGAGAATCAGTGGTGGGAAGGTGACGAGCTGGCTCCAGTGCGACCACTTCCATCCCTAGGGAGCGACCCCTGGGCTGGGAGTGGGGCTGTGGGAAGTTTGAGGACATGCAGTGAGACAGTCGTACTGAACGCATGGGTCGAGGACCAGTGAGTGTCAGGAGTGATGGAGAGTTATGGCCATATACGGACCGTTATCACAGTCACTGTTTCCCTCCAACTACATCTTCCTGTTTTAATGAAAGCAGACCAGACAAACTTGAGTCTACCAGGATGAGGGCTCGGTAGGAGGTTGCATGAGAGGGACTTAAGAATGCTACAAACAGGGCCTGTGGGAGGCCTCAGTGAGTAGAGGCACATTTTGCCAAGCCTGACAGCCTGAGTCCTGTTCCAGAGATCCCTGTAGTAAAGGAAGAAGGGTGGGTCCTGCAAGTTGCCCTCTGACCCCCACCAGTGCACCACAGCACGCACACCCTGCCTTCCCAACACACACGAAGTAAATACATAATCTTTAAAGTAAATGTTCCAATAGGAATGTCCATTATGCTGGGCATGGTGGGTGGCACACACATTTAAGACCAGCACTTGGGAGGCAGAGGCAGGCAGGTCTCTCTGAGTTTGAAGTCAGCCTGGCCTATGGATTGCGTTCCAGGACACCCAGGGCTACACAGAGAAACTCCATTAAAATGGACTGTGGAATCTAAGTTGCATGTTGAGCAAAGAGAAATCATTAAGAGGTGACAGTCAACGAGAACAAAGGTGGGGTTAGGGAATTGTGTGATTCTTGGGTCACCTAATGGTTGGAGAGAGGGAACCAAGCAGAGAGAGAGCCACTGTCAGAGGAAAGGAGACTTAACAGGTTAACCCAGGGCCAGGGGTTCCATGTCTAGGTATTCTAAAGAAGTGTGGACACTGTGTTCAGATAAACTCTGCACACAGAGGTCTAAGCACCACTTTTCATAGTAACCAAGAATGAAAACATCCTGGCCTTCACAGGAGCACAGAGCACGGTGGCTCTGGCACAGCTGCCCCATGGACAGGCACACTGAGCGCCAAGAGGAGCACGCTGAATGGGGATCCCAGAGATGTTAGGCTCAGAGAGAGAAGATGCTCCTCCTGTGTTCGCAACACTCTGAAAAGGCAAACAAAGTAAATGGAGAACAGATCTCTGTCAGAGCACAAGGGCACGGAACAGCTTGAATATAGAGGGACACTGTGCACGAGTCCTTGGATGAATCGAATTATTCTATATGCTCTATGACAATCGTGAGAATTTACATGCACACACAACAGCACAATAGGAGGGAAAATCTTTACAATGTGTGAACTTTAAAATAGAGCAAGATCTGAAGTTTCAGAAGTGGCTGAAGTAGATGGAGAAGGCCTGATGGTGGCTTGCTCTGATACAGGAGACAGAAGAGGTCAGAGAGAGCAGAGCCAGGGAAGGAAGAGATCGTAACTGGAGAGAGGCCAGGGCTGGCAGCTCTGGCCATCAGCGGGGACAAGGTGGAGATGAGTGGGGGAAACCTGAGATGCTGAGCAGGGGAGAGCCCCTGAGGATGCTGTGCAAAGACCTGGAGAGTGGAGAGACTGGGAGGGGACAGATGCGCAAGCCATGGGTAGGTACAAGGGCTGAGTGCTGACTGGTGGCCTGGCAGACTTGATCTATCCTGACTTCCGAGGTAGAGAGACTTGAGGAACATCATGAATTGTTTTGGTAGTCTCTCAGAAGCTTAAGTCTGGGGCAGACCTCTCCTGGAGCGTGGTAGAGAGCGTTGGACAATTCCCAAGTATCCATGAAAGCTCCCAGGCCTCCCTCATGTTCTAGCATGTAGGACCCATCCCACAGTGCACTCTGAGCATATGTTTGTGTGTGTTCAACTTTGCTTTCTAGAAGCAAGTATAAGACTTGCCAGGGCAGCCTCTTCCCTCTCTGTCCGATCTGGCCTTAACCCCTACGAGGGGGCCCAGTGCTTGGACAAAGAGAAAAAGGAGACAGTTGCAGCTGGGAGACCCAGTTGGTCCCAAACAAAGGACGCTTCCCAACCCTCATTAGCCTGGGTAAGGCGAGGGAAGCTGAGCGTGAACACTGACTATAGTTAGGGAGCCACATGAAGGGACAAGGCATGGCTCCAACATTCAACTCGGGGTGGTGAAGATGTCTCGGGTTGGGTTAGGCTGGCAGGAGTGGGTTTGGGAATGTAAAAAATCCGTGTCCATTCCTGCTGCTTAATTCCCAGAGTACTGACTGCACCAGCCAGAGTAACTTCCGCCTGAGGGTCAGACATGCTGAAGGAAGCCACTCTGGGCTGAGCCCAGGAATTGCGGCCAGTTATGGGCACTTTCTATCTACAGAGGGGGAAGTACAACACGGGCAAGAGAGTGGAGCTCATTATTTAGTAAGATAATAATCGCATGCCCCTGCACTCCACTAATGACAAAATAGGCTGAGTGAAAAGGAATTGGTAACCTACAGTATTATGGGTATTTAGGTAGCCACCCCTACATATTATGTCCCTCTCCAGGCACCATACTTTAACAGAGATATAGAACAACAAACATTGATTCAAAAACAGATGACCAAAATGGCAAAGGGACTCTCAACTATGTCGCCAAAATTAATTAAAGTACGTGAGGAAGTGTTTCCAGAGAAATTAAGATTCAAGGAACCTCAAACGCCCACCTTCAGATACTTGGAAAGACACAGTAAATGGGGTTCTTCCTGGTGCACCCAGGATGGACGCAGGCCTGAGGAGGGGCAGGGCTCTGTCTGTAAGGCCTACACAGACTCCCCTCGCCCCTCAGCTTGCTGTTTGTGTTTTCTCAGTCTGACAGAGAAAGCGTAGGAGAGGTGGAAGAGCATGAGGGATGTGGCCCTGTCAAATCCAGGTGAGGCTCCTTGTGCAGGCCATGCTGGTCCTCAGAGACGGCAGAACCTGGAGACTGAGAATGAAGAGAAGGGGGTGGTCATGCCCCTGAAGTAGGAGCAGAAGGAACTGTGAAAATTGTGTTCACTGGAGAATTTTTAAACTGTTTCCTTTGTTACTATTGATTTGGACTGTGTGGTTATTGGAGATACTGTAAAATCCCACAGAAGTCAGTAACCAAGGCAACAAGTCACACAACTCAGAATGACCCTGAGAGATCCCTGAGGAGATCCGCCTCACGCCTAGTGGGTACCTCCTCTGGGGCAGCATCCTACTTCCCTGGGACAAGCAAGTGATGCAGAACTTATCTTACATCAAGCGATAACACGCAGAGAAAGTCCCTTTAGCACAGCCCCACTTGGCACAGCCAGGTGCCTCCTGAAGACAGACAGGTGACAGTCCTTAGGAGACATCTGATTGGTCACATCTCTCCCTTATCATTGCCCTCAGGGTGTGGTCATTTCTATACTCAGGGGTGGGTCTGGATCTTGAGAAGTCAGACAATAGCATTTTGTCTTTGATCAAAAAAAGAAAAATGGCAATATGCCTCAATGGCTTCTCTGTCAAAGGCCTCTACTGGGTCAAATTACGGAAGGGATCTCAAACGAATTCCAAAGGAGGGAAATTCTTCAGACTTGGCTCACCCCTGTTCTTCAGAGTGTCAGCCTCTCCCCAGACAGATACATTGAAAATGGTCTCTATTAAGGACAGCCAGAGGACAATCAAATAAAGTGTCACCCCTTAGGATGCAATGACCAGAAACAAAGATACTTGGGGGGAAAAAAAAACAAGAAAATCTGAACAAAGTAAGGGCTTTTTTTCCAAATGGTGTGCCATTTTGTTCCAAATAATTGGTTTGTTGGTTTTTTTTAAAAGTGTCTCCTGGTAATAAAATATGCTAAGGGGAACAGCTGGGAATGAATCTGACAGTTCATCTTTATCTTTGTAAAGAACTACTCCCAAAGTAAAGTTTATTCAAAATCAATCCCTGGAAAGCATATATACAAAAATATTCAAACAGAGTGCTGTGCAATAGGCATGCAAACCAGCCACTTCAAGTGAGTGTTAGCCATTGACAATTACAACAGGATATCAATCCAGAGGAAGGGGATGTCTGTGAGCACAGAGACGGTGAACTGCAGGGAAAGGCGGCTCCACGGTTAACAGCACCATCTGCTCTCACAAAGAACCAGGTTCAGGACCCGGTGCCCACAGGGCAGCCTATAACCATCTGTAGCTCCAGGTTCTGGGGATCTGATACCTTTTGACTTCTGCAGGCACTAGTTATATGGGGGTGCACAGACACACATGTGGGTACAATACACACATTAGAATTAAATGTAGAAATCTAAAAAGCAACAACCATGCAGAGTAAATGCAGGATTGATATCTACTGAAGAACAGCACACTGTGATGTGGAAATGGGGTTTAGCAGGATAGATCTCTGAATTATGTAGACGGTAGTAAAACTGCTAATCGTATGAAGCCTTAATAAGGATGGGTGTGTGTTGCAAACACTTAGGTGATCATGGAAGAATTTTTAAAGTAATGTATGGCAAGACAAATAGGGAAATTTAATTATAATTTTTAAAAGAATGAGGTTTTGTTTTGTTTTGTTTTGTTTTCTTCAGAAGAACAGAAAGAAACCTTACCTGAGAGCCGTGGTGCAAACAGAAGCCAGGAAGTAAGGAGTCGGTTAAACCTATTGGTAATTGTATGAAATCCAAGAGGCTGTTTGTAGTAAGTGGCAAACATCACAGCAAATTAATAAAAAGAGATCATATCAGAGGCTTAATAAGTAAAGGTGCAGACGAGAGAAAAGGGCAAAAAAGATACAGTACAGAGGCCAACTGAAGAATGTTCTGGAGCCCACCCCAGCACCTGACCCTGGAACCCACACCAGTGCCTAAGACTGGAACCCACACCAGTGCCTAACACTAGAACCCACATCAGGACCTAACACTGGAACCCACACCAGCACCTGACATTGGAACCCACCCCAGAACCTGACCCTGGAACCCACCCCAGCACCTGACACTAGAACCCACACCAGGACCTAACACTGGAGCCCACACCAGCACCTGACACTGGAGCCCACCCCAGCACCTGACATTGGAGCCCACCCCAGCACCTGACCCTGGAACCCACACCAGTGCCTAAGACTGGAGCCCACCCCAGCACCTGACCCTGGAACCCACACCAGTGCCTAACACTAGAACCCACACCAGGACCTAACACTGGAACCCACCCCAGCACCTGACATTGGAACCCACCCCAGCACCTGACCCTGGAACCCACCCCAGCACCTGACACTAGAACCCACACCAGGACCTAACACTGGAACCCACACCAGCACCTGACACTGGAACCCACCCCAGCACCTGACACTGGAGGCCACCCCAGCACCTGACATTGGAGCCCACCCCAGCACCTGACCCTGGAACCCACACCAGTGACTAAGACTGGAACCCATACCAGTGTCTAACACTAGAACCCACACCAGGACCTAACACTGGAACCCACACCAGCACCTGACATTGGAACCCACCCCAGAACCTGACCCTGGAACCCACCCCAGCACCTGACACTAGAACCCACACCAGGACCTAACACTGGAACCCACCCCAGCACCTGACCCTGGAGCCCACCCCAGCACCTGACATTGGAGCCCACCCCCAGCACCTGACACTAGAGCCCACCCCAGCACCTGACACTGGAGCCCACCCCAGCACCTGACATTGGAGCCCACCCCAGCACCTGACCCTGGAACCCACCCCAGCACCTGACACTAGAACCCACACCAGGACCTAACACTGGAACCCACACCAGCACCTGACACTGGAACCCACCCCAGCACCTGACCCTGGAGCCCACCCCAGCACCTGACATTGGAGCCCACCCCAGCACCTGACCCTGGAACCCACCCCAGCACCTGACACTGGAACCCACCCCAGCACCTGACACTGGAACCCACCCCAGCACCTGACACTGGAGGCCACCCCAGCACCTGACATTGGAGCCCACCCCCAGCACCTGACCCTGGAACCCACCCCAGCACCTGACACTGGAACCCACACCAGGACCTAACACTGGAACCCACAGGACTGGAACCCACACCAGCACCTGACACTGGAGGCCACCCCAGCACCTGACATTGGAGCCCACCCCAGCACCTGACACTGGAGCCCACCCCAGCACCTGACACTGGAACCCACCCCAGCACCTGACACTGGAGCCCACCCCAGCACCTGACACTGGAGCCCACCCCAGCACCTGACACTGGAGCCCACCCCAGCACCTGACACTGGAACCCACCCCAGTGCCTAAGACTGGAACCCACACCAGTGCCTAAGACTGGAACCCACATCAGCGCCTAACAGAAAGGACTGGAACCCACAGGACTGGAGCCCACCCCAGTGCCTCACTGGAGCCCACCCTAGTGCCTAACAGCAAGGCTGTCAATAAGAAAGCAAAAGCCAGGAGCAGGAGCAACAGTTTATAGCAACGAAAGGGTCCTCAACAGTAAGGTGTGGCCGGCCAGGCTGTGCCTGCCTGTTGATTCTGTTTGCAGTGGTGTGATATCAAACTCAAGGCCTCACGTGTGCTCCATGTGCTTTCTCTTAGTAATATTTATAAATGCCTGATAAACCTATGAAGAAAATTAGAAAACCTAGGATCTTAGTAGGAGATTTTATCGCATGCCACTCCATGGCTGGTAGAGCGTGTAGGAAAGACGGGGGACCAAGAAAGTGAAGACGCCTATGCCCGTGGAGGGACTGTTCTCAAAGCCAGGGTCCAGTTACGACCTTATCCAGAATATATGAAGGACCCCTACAGACCATCAACTAGAAAGAAAATGATCCAGTTCAAACACCGTCAAAAGACTCGAATAGACATTTCTCTAAGGAAGATAAAGGACCAGTCAGCTCAGTCACTCTGCGTTACTGTTACCAGGAAATGCAAAGCAAACACAGTGAGGTCCCGCCTCACAGACCGCTGGCGCGTGTGAATCCTAAGTGGACTGCGATGTTGGTGGGCTTTGAATCGTCCATGCATCTAGAACTTTCTAGAAACTTGGCTAAACAGAGCTACCAAGCAATCCTGCAGCTCCACTCCAAGCTTCACCAGAGAATGAAAACACATTTGTACGGGGCAACTTTGTCTTCAAGTGTTTGATTCGTAAGTCTCCAAAGGGGAAATGG
Source organism: Rattus norvegicus (assembly GCF_021556685.1). Classification (NCBI taxonomy): domain Eukaryota; kingdom Metazoa; phylum Chordata; class Mammalia; order Rodentia; family Muridae; genus Rattus; species Rattus norvegicus. Next base: position 13,998,835 of record NC_141539.1, on the reverse strand, counting down.
CCCAGGTAGCCGCCGGCTGGGGGATAAATAGGTCGCATGTGGTGTATCCATACTAGGGAATATTATCAACCACAGAAAAGCAGTGAAGAAATGAAGAGTCTCAGAAGTTGTTGTGTGGAAGACGCTGGGAAAAAGGCAGCACATTGCACTCACACCACCTGTTCAGAACAAGTAAATCCAGAGACAGAACTAAATCTGTGGTTTCCAAGGCCAGAGAATGAGAAAAGGTGGGCGGTCTCTCCTTGGGATTGTGAACATGTTGTGGAGTTAGACATGGGTCCACAATTCTGTTAACACACTGAAAACCACGGAACCGTACACTTTAAAAGGTCTTGACGTGTAGATTTTTGTCCCTGTGAAAATGAATGATGATAAAATAAGTTAAAGGTACTAAGAAACAAGATCACATTGAATTATTCTTGACCCGACAACTACCAACCAGGCATTTTGAGAGGCAAAGGGTGATCTGCTAAGGCCGTAATGCCAGCACTACGCATGCTGTAACACATTTCAAAGGTTTAAAATGACTCAGAATATAGTTCCTGGCCACAGAGAAATGATGACACAAATCAAAAACCACATGTGAGTTTACGGATCACTAAGTGTGGAACTGAGAAAACCCATGGATTGTAAGAAAGAAGATAGTGGGGAAGGAGAGAAGCAGGAGCTAGCTAAGTGCTAGCCACTGAGAGCAGGAGAAAGCTAAATGCTGGGGTACTTGCCCAACAGCCTAAGGTCAGTCCTCAGCACCACCAGAGCATAACTAAGTAAGCAAATGGAGAGACACTCCTAGCCAGGCAGAGGGGCTCACATCTGTAACCCCACCACTGAGGAAAAGGAAGAGGAGGAGGAAGAAGAGGAGGAGGAAGAGGAAGAGGAGGAGGAGGAAAAGGAGGAGGAAGAGGAAGGGGGGAGGAGGAGGAGGAAAAGGAGGAGGAGGGAAGATTGCCAGGAGTACCAGGCCAGTGTGGGCTATGGAGTAAGAGTGTTTCAAGAAAAGCAAAGCAAAACAAACAAACAAAAAATAGGAGTTATCTGCAGCATCAGTGGGAACAACTCAAAGCTGAGGGCACCCAGTTGCAGCTCTACTTAAAGAGAACACAGAGCCTTAGATGTGACTCCTAGAGACAAGGGCACCCTGAGAACCAGTGGTGTACACATTGATAACGAGACTTTGGAAGGTTGAGCCTAGCAAGGTGCCACATTATCTGTGTTGGCAGCATTTGGGAGGCGGAGGCTGGAGGCTCACCATGAAATACTAGGCCAGTCTGAGCTATTTAGCAAGGTCCTGCCTCAAAAGGAAAACAGAAGCTAAAATGCAACCAGCTTTTAAACATAACAGAAAAAAAAGAAACAAGAAAATCATCAAAGCCATAGTTAGTCCTTTAAAGATAACAATAAGATTAGTAAGCAGCTAGCAAGATTATATATATATATATATACATATATATACATATATATAACAGGTATTAAAATTAAAGTTAATATAATCAATGTTGTGTTGCTACATTAAGTAAAATAGACTCTGAAAACAGCCAATAGTTAGAAGTATGTGAGTTGTTATTTCTCTCTCTCCCTCTCTCTCCCCCCCCGTGTGTGTGTGTGTGTGTGTGTGTGTGTGTGTGTGTGTGTGTGTGTGTGTAGAGTTTATATATACCACATGTATGCAGTTTCCACTGAGGCCACAGAGAGCGTCAGGTCTCCTGAAACTAGACTTTCCAAGTGGTTGAGTTACCTGATGTGGTGCTGGGAACTGACTTCTGGCCCTCTGCAAGAGCACTACCAGCCCTTAGCCACTGAGCCATCTCTACAGTCCCAGCAAATTTAATTTAAATAAAAGTTTACCACTAGGAAAACTTCAGTCCCAGATATCTTTAGCATTAAATTCTTCCAAATGTTTGAGAAATATCACTCTACCTCAAACACGCTAAGCGAATAAAAAGGGAGACATTCTCGGACAACGTTTTTTTTTTTTAAAGAAATTATTTATTTATTTTAGGTATAGAATACATTGTAGCTGTCTTCAGACACACCAGAAGAGGGCATCAGATCCCAAGACAGATGGTTGTGAGCCACCATGTGGTTGCTGGGATTTGAACTCAAGACCTCTGGAAGAGCAGCCGGTGCTCTTAACCACTGAGCCATCTCTCCAGCCCTCGGACAACGTTTAAGAGCCAAAGCTTTACACATGCAGAGCAAGAAAGATGGCTTACAGAGGTCAGTCTCAACTCATAGCGGTTCACATGCCATCAATGAGATATCATCAAATGCAGTGATGCTTGAAGGACTGTGTGCTGTGAACAAGCTGGAGTTATCTTAACACAGACCAATGGACCAGTGTTGACATAACGACTTAAGAAGACAAACGAAAAACGTTTAGCGAAACTGAGAGCGTTGTGTTGCAATTAGAGATGAACTCCTTCAATGTCAAAACTCACATTTAACAGTGAAAAAAATGGAGAGTGTTCCCAAGAGAAACAAGACAAGGACACTAACCCACACTCCAGCTCTAACTGAGACAGAAAACCAAAGTTATTTTCTACCCTGTGCTCACACTGAATGCCACAGTCCTGACGCCCGCCATGAAGGGTTTTCCCCTCAGACCAACCGAACAGTTCTCCAGAAGACACCGACTCAATTCGTTGCTGACACTATCTGCTGGAGATAGCATCATATCCCACCTGTTGAGGACTCAGTCCCACAAGAATGCCGCCATGTCTGACTCCAGTGGCAAGTCACAGGCACTACCTCTATTTGGCTAACACAGTCCATAGAAATCAAAGAGGTTCTGAGCGAGTCAGCTGCTAAAAGCACGAGGAGCTTCCTTCAGGGACCTCCTCATGTTCTTGGAATATAATATGTTCAACTGTCTGGAAGCCCCATTGGACCCTCTCCTTCTGGAGTTTTATGGAAGGGTCATTACTCTGTCATCATTAGTGAATCAACAATGGGTGACCAACCTTCAGTGCCTCCCCCTTCAGTAGAGTTTAGGGGCTGAAGATCTTTATTGTCTAATCCTTCCGTAGCCATTCTGATGATCAATCCCAATCCTGAAGCTCTCTGGGTCCACCAGGTCCCAACCATCTTGGCATACAATAGCCTCTCACCACTCCGAAAATTCCAAGGATTTTAGAATGAGAATAAAGATCGAATACACATTTGATAATGTTTTAGACATTGTATTAAATGATATAGGCAGTGCTATAAAATAAGAAAAGTGTGTGGGGTTATAAACAGGAAAAACATCATTATATACAACTTATGTGATTGTATACATACAAAATGCAAAGGGACTTGTAGATAAATCACCATGGTTAATTGGTGAATTTGGCTAAATTAGGGATTCAAAAATGTCATGCAAAATTAACTACATTTTATATACATCAACGAATAATTGAAAAGTTCGATGAAGCTAGAAAATGAATGCTGAAAGGGACTAGGTATAGATCTCTCCTGAGAGACACATCCAGAGCATGTCCAATACAGAGGTCAATGCTAGCAGCAAACCACTGAACTGAGAACAGGACTCCCTTGGGGGGAATTAGAGGAGGGATTGAAAGAGTTGAAGGAGCTTGCAAGCCCATAAGAACAACAATGCCAACCAACCAGAGCTCCCAGGGACTAAACCACTACCAAAACACTCTACATGGACTGACCCAGGGCTCCAACTGCATATGTAGCAGAGAATAGCCCTGTTGGGGCACCAGGGGAAGGGGAAGCCCTTGGTCCTGTCAATTTTGGACCCCCAGTGCAGGGGAATATGGGGGGGGCAATAAGGGGGATGTATAGGGGGAATACCCGTATGGGGAGGGGGAGCGGAGGGAATGGGGGCTTATGGATAGGAAATCAGGAAGGGGAATAACATTTGAAATGTAAGTAAAGAAATATATCTAATAAAAAATAATTAAAAAGTTCCATTTTAAATGAGTTTTAATTCACTAAATCAACAAAAACAAGAAAACGATTAAAGACAACTAAATAAAGAGCTTCGAAAATATTAAGAAAACCAGAATTCCGAAATAAAGAGCTACCCCATATTCATAGGTTATTATAGTTTAAAATGTCTGTTATCCTCAAATTTGGGCATTAAGTAAAATTTTATTTGTGTATGATTGTGTGTGTGTGTGTGTGTGTGAATGTGTATGTTTGTGAATGTGTTGTATGAATGTGTGTGTGTGAGTGAATGTGTGTGAATGTGTTTGTGAATGTGTGTGTGTATGAGTGTGTGTGTGTGTGTGTGTGTGTGTGTGTGTGTGTGCTCTGATAAGAGTTGATCTAAAGGTTTTGGGGCATCTTGAGTATCCAAGAGAGCGCTGAGGAAGAACAACGTTGAATTTATGCTGCTGGATGGTAAAACTTACTTTAGGGCTGAGGAGATGGCTCAGATAAACTGCTCGATGTGGAAACTCAGGACCCAAGTTTGAATTCCCAGAATCTTTATAAGCCCAGACGCAACAGCACACGTCTGCAATCCCCATGCTTGCACATGGGACAGCAAAGAAAGATACTTTGTCTCAAACAAGGTGGACAGCAAGAGCCGACATCTGACCTCCTCACACACGGGCGCATGCTTAGATACCTGCACTCACTGTACACACACACACACACACACACACACACACACACACGCACACACACCTACTGAAAGTTACAGTAACTCGGACAGTATGGTATTGTGTAAGGAAAAAAATGAGTCAATAGAACAGATGGGAATAAAACAGTCTAAAAACTGACCTCCTGTGTAGCACACCACATGACCAGAGCGATGGGGCAGGGCTATGTGAAAAGAGGTTCAATAAAGTTTGACTGGAGAGCCTTTTAGAAAACCAGCCTCAGCTCCTCACCCTACACATAAAGCGTTCATTTGCACAGCGGTGGAAATGTAACAGATTCAGCTTCCAAAACACGAGTACGCTGTGTTCATGCTCAAGAAGCCGGCGATTCCCTGAGTGTGAAGAGTAAGTGATGACATAAGCCTTTACCTCCAGCACAGGCTTCACCTGGGATGTGTAAAGAACTCCTCGAATCAGTCCATCAGAAATGCCCCGCAGGGAAATGAACACAAGATTAAATATGTCACAAAGTTTTTATAGCTCCCAGGCCTCCTGGTGCAACACCTTTAATCCCAGCACTTGGGAGACAGTCATGCAGATCTCTGTGAGTTCAAAGCCAGCCTGGTCTACATAGTGAGTTCTAGAACACCCAGAACTACCTACATAGCAAGACCCTGACTTGAAGAGCAATAACAGCATGCGTTTTATGGACAGTGAAAGCAGAAAGTGGTGCTAAAGCGGCCAGCAGCACCAAGCACACAGCCGACGTGACTAGCCGGAACACCGCTTCAGTACTGGTAAAAGAATTAATTCATATGGCCACCTAAGAGTATGGCCACCCCTCTTCTGCTGTGTGTGTGTGTGTGTGTGTGTGTGTGTGTGTGTGTGTGTGTGTGTGTGTGTGTGTGCATGTGTCCATGCATGTGTCTCTGGATATCAGAGGTCAGGGTTCAGTGTTTTCTTCATCATCTTGTTTATTTTTGGAAAAGGATTCTCACTCCCTGAAGCTTACTAATTGGAGAAGCTGGCTGGCCAGGGAGCCCTGGGATTCTCCTGTCTTTTCCTCCTAACACTAGGATTCCAGGCACATGCCACCATTCCTCCTAACACTAGGAATCCTGGAACACGCCACCATACCCAGTGTTTTGTATTGGTGCTTAGGTCTGAATGTTGGCATGAGTTTAGCTATTTTATTGAGTTCTGATATATACCACCCTCCCAATTCTTACTCCAACCTAACTGCTTCCAACCCCCCACCCACCCACTGCCAACCTAGGTAGGAGAGAAAGAAGGTTAGAGGAAAAATGGGGCATTAGACTACTTCCTGCTGATTTGGGGAATGGGCTTCCTAGGTGCAAGTCCAATCTTCATCATCAGAATACCCAGAAATCTAGCAATAGCAAAGTAGCACTCCAGCAAACACAGCACCAGGACCAGCAGAAGCGGGGGCAGCAGCAGTGGAGGCTGCAGCAGCCACCCCAGACCCTCCAGAGCTCCCCCATTACACCCTCTCCAGAGTCCTCCGAATTAAACTCTCTGCAGCTAGCAAAACTCATTGCCCCACCCCTGCTAGTGAAGGCAAACCGTAGTAACCCGCGGTGAAGCGGCCTCTCATCTCATGCCTGGGATTAAAGCAAAAACATAGTCAGATAACATAACTGGGTTTGTTAAGAAACGAAAATTGTCACTACCTTTCCCCTTTTAGTCTAAAAATGGCTTTTTCTCTAATATTAATAAACTATATATACTAAGAACAGTCATGAGGTCCATCAAGTAAGAATTATATTTACAACGGCCAGGCCGCATGTATTTAGCAACCTTGGAGAAAGAACTCCACTATCTCTTTTATCCTGGTGAGTCTTAAAGTTCTGTGTCTAAATCTCTTCCTCATCATAATACATCTTTTTTACCCTGAAGCACTTTCTTACGTCCTTTACAACTTGAGTCTGTATGTCTTTGATCTTTCATAAGGAAAACTGTGAGTCTATAACTATCTAGACTTCAACCCCGACAGAGACCTGAGAAGGATAAATATTACCCGTGTACACAGGTCATGCAGAGCAAGCCGCTTCCTAAACTATAACAAATGTTAGAGACAGCTGGCTGCCTGGTCAGTCACCCAAGGCTCCTCTGTATCACTGAGGCATACATCTTTGTCCTATAACCCCATAATATCTGACAGACTTTTCTATGAGGCAGGAATTTTGAAGGACTGGACTACCTTACTAGACTGCGAGGTTAGGAAGCTGACTTTCTGGTGTCCTGCTTGTCCACAGTTTGGACAGCCTGCTATTAAATTCCATGTGAAAATTCTTCTTTGAAGTAGATTGGGGGTGCCACCAGGAGCCAATGTGTCTCTCTGTCAGAAAAGCCTTTTATTATTAAAATATCCTAAATATTCTTTAGTTCTCTGAAGTATTTGAGGACTACCTACCTTCTCAGTGTATCTAAATGGACAAACGCTGTTGTTTCTAGCTATTGACTTTCTCCTTAACTTTGAAAACATATACAAGAGGCTAAATAAAGCTTATTTCCATAATTAGCTAAACCAGTACCTAACAAGACTACAAGTAAGATTACTTATAAGAGACTAACTGCCAACTTATATTCTAACTATCCTAAACAGTTTACACTATTAGCTTTCAAGGATTCTAACTTTATATTAACTTTTAAAATGAGTTGTGTACGTAGAGCACCTTTAAAAAGAATTGAAACATATATACCTTAGGTTGGAACAAAATAACCTATCAATATACAATAGTCCATACCAACGTAAAATACTTGAGATTGGTTTTCTTAGTCTAAAGGGAGACACAATAATTCACCTCTTATCCTATCATCTTATATCCCAACCCTTCTTACTGTAATAACCTTATGATTCTCAGGTGTTCTGATCTGAAATGGCTCCTACCTTGAGCTAGGGCCCCAAAGTTGCTTCCTGATGGTAAGAGATCACCTGTGTGTCCCTCCTGGGTCTACACTCACTTGTCCAATGATGTCCCTTACCACAGCATCTGCAAACCCTAGGAAGCCTAGGCATTCTTCCCAAGAACCCATTGCTATCAGACATGGCTTGTTCAGTTCTGTGTTGCAAAGTACATTGTGGATGTGTACATTTGTGAATACTTTCAAAATTTACAATTTGGTCACATCCTACTAACTGAAATGCCAGAGAGACAGACGAATGGTAGATAGCTAGATCTGTAGAACTCTGGGATGGATGGGTCAGTAGGAAGGGACAGATGGCATATAGAAAGGTGACTTGCAGAGGCCCATAGCCCGTATTCCTTAGCCTGAAAAGATAAAAGCCAATTTGTATAGGGTTGTTCTGATACAGCCATACCAGACATAGGGTGTCTAAGAGAATACTCCAGAGTTTCTTCTGAGCTTCATCTCCCACACATATGTAGACAAAAGGCTGCAGGTAGCCTCTGAGAAAAAACACATCACAGGTCTCGTTGCTGGGCCTAAGTCCTTCTGGATTCTTCATGGCTCCCCGGCCTTGTGATGAGAGGCACCAAGAGTCCTGTAGACTTAATACAGTAGAATGAGATCACTCTCCCAACAGGCAAAGGGACCTCTGCAGAGGGAAATATTCTCATGGGCCTATTTGGATTAATTCTGAAGGAAGGAACAGTGGTGTCTCTGTTCTTTACCAGAAACCCTCGTGCTATATAGCAATCTTACAGTCTCCCTGGTCACTTGGAAAATCACATCTGCACCCAGGACCAGAGATGCAACTCAGATCCCATTCATTTGACCAAATATCATTCAGCAAAGCAGATTTTCAAGAGAAGAAACAGAGTATAAAAATGAGTTTGTGAAAACAGCCTTGCTTCGCCAGTGGGAAAGAGCCTTCCCTTGTGATAATTACCGTTAGCATGGTGTTTTTACATTTTAAATGGGGACAAATGTCATGTTTCCCCCCCCCTTCTCCACGTGGCATTTCAAGTTCTGAGCAGAAGCAATAAGTTTTCCTCTGCCACACCATTTGGCACTTGCAAAATCATTGTTATAAGGAACACAGTGGATGGAGCTTGGATCTGGTTATGAGGAGGGACCGTCCTCAGAGACCTTCCTGCCATTAACCTCCAACTAACTTCCTCCAGGGATCTGGGAGGCGGATGCTGGGGGCCACAGTGAAGAGTTGCACCCCAATCTTGGGAGGTTGTTATTAGGATCCCTGGATATGGAGGACAAAGCAGCTCCTGGTTGAAGTTCCTACTCTGCACTACAGGCAGGGCAATCCAGCTCTGAGGCAGGCACTGCTGGGAGCCTGGCCACGTACCTGACACAAAGAAGGGGCCCAGAAATGATGGCCTTCCTGTCCCATTGTCACTCCTACTCCAAGTCTACCTGTCAGACCAACAGGTGACTTCTCCATGCTTTGAGAACACTACTGCCTTCAAAACGCCTTTCCTGGGTGTGCTTCCTTTATTGTACATATAGAGCTCTTGATTACACTCCTGGTGGACAGAACAACCATGTGCCCTGGGTTTGAATCCTCCATCATTCTTTATGTGGGTTTGGGCCCCTTGTGAGGGAGGTTGGATGATAGAAGCTACATTTGATAGGGGTGAGAAGTAGGTAAACTCTGGATATAAGACATGTTGAGAGTAGCTTTTCGCTACCCTGCCTTAGTTCCAGGAATAGGCTGTGTTACCAGCTCCCACCCAGATTCCATTGAATCCAGAGATAAAAGACACACACACACACACACACACACACACACACACACACACACACACACAGAGAGAGAGAGAGAGAGAGAGAGAGAGAGAGAGAGAGAGAGAGAGAGAAATGTTCCTTCTCAACTTTCCTTCTTGGCACAATTGCTGGGAGCTACTTTCTCCCGCCTAGAAAAGCATGCCTTTATCAATACTCTTAGCTCAGCACCTCCCACCTCCCTAAACATTAGTTTCTAAACTTCCCTCATCACCTGCCTATAGGATCGACCTGTGTAACAACTCCATTTTGAGATCTCACTTGACTGGTCAACTTTTCTCCATCAAAAGCCTGGTGAACTCTGTCTCTCCTTCCTTGTGTCTTTCTCTTTTCCTCTAGGGACCTGGAGGAAGTCCTGCCTATTCCTTCTGCCCAGCAATTGGCCCATAGCTTCTTTACTGACAGATCAAGAACCAATTCGGGAACAGGATTTTAGCATCAAAATTGCCCCCCAAAGACAGATAAGGACAAGCATGATGGCTACCATAGAAATTGGGCCTTTTTGTTGCATGAGTCAAGGACCAGGAACATTCTACAGTCAGAAACTAAACATTCCATCTGCTCCTGAAAAATATAACTCTGGATTATAAGTCATTTCATTTCCCCCTAATTTCCAGGCCACTAAACAATGAAGGCCTATTTCCTCAGTTCCTTTTCCCCACACCCACTGTACCATCAAGGAACAGAAAGAGAAGGAAGAGTCATGAACCTAATTGAGAACTATCTGACAAATTTCTATTTGCAAATTTCTTCCTAGTTGGCATTACCTTCTTACCTCATTTGCATATAAACAAACTAGTGAGATCCATTTCCTCACTTAGGTCCTGAAAACTCTGAGACACAGTCTCTTCATCAGCATGTTATCTCCAGGTCCCCTCTAGGTTGCCAACATCTTTGTTTTGCTTTATAAAATCTGTGTCTTGCTCTCTCTTTGTTGTCCATGTGTTTCATAACAACCTAAGAATCCAGCAAAGAAAGAAAATCTGTAACACATTTAAGGGTTGCAGTACAGGTGGGTGAGTGCTTGCCTAGCATGCATGAAGCCCTGGGCTTAGTCCCCAACACCATATAAGCCAGGAACAGCAGTGCACACCTGTAATCTCTGCACTTTGAAGATGGGGGCAGGAGAATCAAAAGTTCATTGTCATTTTCAGTGACACAGCAAGTCTGAAACCATTTTAGGATACATGAGACCCTGCAAAGAAAAAAAAAATCCAGACATCTGAAAGAAACCCAGGAGACACTGAAGAAGAGAGACTCAAGACTCATAGTCCTCTTCAGTAAAAGCACTCAACCTTGACAAGCTTCAAATTCATTTACTGGTTTTGATTCCTCTGGCAGTGAGTCAACTGACACATAGGTTTTCAACCTATGGATTGCAACTCCTTTGGCAATCCTCTGTCTCCAAAAATATTTCCATTACAAATTACAGTTATGAAGTAGAACAAAAATAACTGTATGATTTGGGGTCATCAGAACATGAGGAACTGCATTAAAAGGTCATAGCATTAGGAAGGTTGAGAACCACTGACCCTGAAGCAAGGTAGCTTGCTTATATTCTTATATAAACCTTGTTATACTGTTCTGAATGACTTGGAGGGCAATGGCAGGGTGATGGTGACTGAGCTAACCCTGGGACCTAAGAACATGATGCAATTACAAGTTAAGGAGTCTAGATTTAACCTGCCACAGTCTCAAGATGAAACACAGCCTGAGAAGCAGTTGTGGGAAGCAGAAGGGCCAGATGCCATAAACTAAAATGTGCTGGTGGCAGAGATTCTGCTTAGATGGTGAAGTGTGCGGGAAAGGTGTCTGCCTTCGGTGTCTGGGAGCTGGGACTGCAGTTTGATAGCCTTGAGTCCTACAGATTACCAAGTGTCAGCATCTAACTGGGAAGACTAAAAAATGCTTTGAGAGCACAAAGGTTTGGCGTTGGTAGACAGCTCCATTAATGAACCCCTTGACTCATCAGGGTGAGCATATTTTGCCTCCTCATAGTATAAGTACTCCCAAACTAATACCCCAGGATCACCTGCTTTGTGCCTAACCCCAGAGGGCTAAATAATTTGAGCAGTGAATTTCTTAGAATTTATTTCTCTGCCGAGCACCAGGATGAACATCCCTAAGACGCCAGTAGAAACAAATCCAGGCGTTCTCAGATTCCCAACTTAAAACAAACAAATGAGAGAAATAAGTTCATGGTATAATTGACAAATCACAGACCTTACTCTCTAGCCAAATATTGGTTTTTCCTTTTAAACTTGAGCTAGAATACTTATTCTTGGGTGAGAAAGACTTGTGGCTACTGTCCAAAGGCTGTTCTAAGTCATGTACTGCAATAAAATTATGAATTTTCAAACAAAAGCCACAAACTCGGATTGGCTTTCTGAGACCAAAGTTACTTTGACATTTCATAAAATGAAATAATTAGATTAATACCTCATTCCACTGTGGTGTAGTAGGGTTTTCCTGGTGTTCTACCAAACATTGACTGGATTCATCTCCTAAGAAGTTGGTGATCTAAATTCAGGACAGCTTTTGGCATTTTTTAAAACAGGATCTTACTGTATGGGTCTGAATGATCTGGAATTCAGTTTGTAGACTATGCTGGCCTTGAATTCACAGAGACTTCCAGTGATGAGATTAAGGGCATCCCACCATGCCTGGCCCTCAACTAAATAATTTACATAGCTTTATTTTTTTCCTTTGTGGCCATCCTGCCCTCTTTCTGGCTCATCAACTGATTCCTGCTCAGAACCCAGTGTTGAGGACCTTGTTGGTAGTAATCCTACCCTGGCTTCTCCTTGAATGTGGTTGAGGTCTGAGCTGGGAGAAGCTCTGTCCCAAGCCTGCCTGGTCCACCTGTAAGAAGTTCAGCCAGGAAGATCTGATTTGCATAAAAACTGAATCCTATTTTAGTCGAGACATCCAAAGGGCTAAATTTGCTGGTGGCACAAGAGAGTTTCAAAAGGGGACAAGGCTGGGAAGTTGGACACTTCCTGTAGTGAGGATAAGCGTAGGAAAAGACTAGTAGCCTGATGGGTTGACGCACACCCTCAGTGCCAGTGCTTGAGAGGGAGAAGATGTCAGTGAGCTCGAGGCCACTCTGGTCTGCAAAGAGAGTTCCAGGAAGAGTCAGGGCTACACAGAGAAACCCTGTCTTGAAAAACAGAAGTATGCAGCATCTAAAAAGATTTTAAAAAAATTACCTGCAAAGAAAGAGGAAACTACAAAATTAGAAATAAACTAAATAGAAACACCCATAAAAATGCCACAAATGATAAGGTCGGCAAGGCAAAACTATTAAATAATTAACATACCATGTGAACCCAAGAAAGTAAAAGAATGGCCAAGTATGTTAGGTAGAGATAGTAAATTGTACAAAAGACTGGAGTCAAACTCTAAATATAAAAACATCAATGTCCAGAAAGAAACATTAGATGGGACAAACAGATGTGGTGGGGCTTCTCGTGGGAAGATGGCTTCCATTTATCCCAGACAGCACATTGACAGACTAAACAAACAGTTGTATCCCCATGGAGCTTGGTGAACGACCAGAGAGGGATTATTTGCAGGAGAGTGGGTGAGGGGTTACTCGGACCAGGATGATGACTCATGCGTGGTTCATCACTGTGGATCCTGGCTCAGCTTGCAGGCAGCTGTACTGTGCGAAACTTCTTTGCTCATCCCCGTTTACTGCTCACAGCCTCAAGGAAAGGTTTTGTGAGTCTCTTGTGAGCTTTGTGACCCTGGTCACCCTCCCACTTCCCTCCAAGAGGGAAAGTTTCGATCTGAAGTAAAACAGCTTTACAAACAGAAAGGATGTCGCAGCAACAGGAAGTATCAGAAATGAGCCATGAAGGAGGGGTCCAGGGAAGTGGGATTAGAGGGCACATGGTTGCTGTTAGATAGACTGAAGAATCAGATTTAGTACAACCTGGTGACCGCAGCCGTTGATCATGTGTTGTGTATCTCAGTTCTGTCTGTTACAACTGATTCTTAGTAATCTCACTGTACATACATAAGACAAACTGTGTGGGTAATAGACATACTAACTAGCATGACTAATTTTTCTACAATGCATGCATAGATTAGATCAAGACATTGCACTGTAAATACACATAGACAAAACAGTCATCTGCTTTAGGCTGTCTTGTTAGGTTATATTACTGCGATAAAACACCACGAACAAAAGCAATTTGGGAAGAAAGAGGTAAATTTCATCTTACTGCTTACTCACAGCTAGGGCAGTGTGGTGGTTTGTATATGCTTGGCCCAGGGAGTGGCACTATCAAGAGGTATGGCCTTGTTGAGATGGGTGTGGCCTTGTTGGAGTAGTGTGTCACTGTGGCGTGGGCTTTGAGACCCTTGTCTTAGCTGCCTGCAAGACAGTCTTCTCCTAATGGCCTTCAGATGAAGATGTAGAATTCTCAACTCCTCCTGCACCATGCCTGCCTGGGTGCTGCCATGCTCCCACCTTGATGATAATGGACTGCCTCTGAACCCGTAAGCTAGTCCCAATTAAGTGTTGTTCTTGTAAGAGTTGCCTTGGTCATGGTGTCTGTTCACAGTAGTGAAACCCTAGCTAAGCCAGGCAGGAACTCAAGGCAGGAACCTAGATACAGGAACTAAAGCAGAGGCCATGGAGGACCCTGCTTAATGCTTGCTCTCATGGTTTGCCCAGGTTTTCTTATACATCCCATGGGTAGCACCAACAACAACATACTGAGCCCTCACATATTAATCATGAATCAAGAAAATGCTTTGGAGACTTACCTACAGGCAGTCTGAGAGAGACCTCTCAGCTGGAGTTGTTCTTCCCTGATGACTCCAGTCTATGTTAGGTAGAAAAACAAAACAAAACAAAAAATAGGGCATAAGCTTTAAAAGACTTTTAAGGCCATGGGAGAAAAGGAATGTCAGCAAAGAAAACAAACAAAGCAAATTTATTTGGAGAAAAAAAAGAGAACAAAAATACTGTTTGAAAAACATTCCCAAAACGATACAAACTGTAGGTCTACCAAACCAAAGTTTCAACAAACCCCAAGCAAAATAAACATCATGAATACAAGGAAAGGAGGGGCTGACCAGAGAACTAGCCAAGCCCAAGCATGGAGACCACCGTTCAGATCCGTAGCAGACACAGAAATGTCTGTGGGCATGGCAGTCTGCCTGTGCTCCAAGGGCTTGGGGAACGGAGACAGAATCCTTGGGGCAAGTTGTCTGTCTGGACTAGCCAATGCAGTGAGTTCTGGGTTCAAGTGAAGGACCTTGCCTTGGCTTATTAAATAGAAAATAATGGAGGAAGAGAGCTAACATCAGCCTCTGACCATCACACACACACACACACACACACACACACACACCATATTCACATACACCATACATAGATACACACATACACACACCACACATACACACATATACACACATCATACATACACACCACACATATATACATATACACACACCATACACAAATACACACATACCATAGATACACACACATGCACACACCACACACATAAGCCATACACACATACACACACAATACACACACTCACCACACAAACATACCGTTCACACACATACGCACACTACACACACACCACGTACACACCACACACATACACACACAGATAAACACACACCATGTACACACACACACACCAAACACACATACCACATACGTTTACCATACCACACACACACATACACATCACACGCACACATTCACACATACCACACATCACACACACACACTATATACCACACACACACCACATAAGAAAGTACTTATTTTGTAATTTTTTATGTCTTTTTCATTTCCCTTGTGTTAAAATTCCTTTCTCATTCTTGAACTGATATTACTGAATGTTTGGACATTTTTCTAGATATTTTTGTTACATAGTTTAATATAATTCCATTATGGCCAGAGAACATATTTCATGAGGCTTAAAACCTCCACAAAATGTTAGCTAACCAAATTCAACTGCTTATGGAAAATACTATTTGTCAGAATCGTGTATAATTTACCCCTCGATGGATGTAAAAGCAGTGCATGTATATAAATCAACAAGTGCGATCTGCTATGTGAACAGTGAAAGCTGAAAACGAGTCTTCCTCTCGGCAGGCGTGGAGACTTTGACAATATTCAGCTTCCTTTGATGACCACAGTTCCCGACAAACTGGGCACAGACAGAGGTGATACTCCTCACAGCTGCAAGCCCCAGCTAACGCCACCCTGAAGGGGGTGACGCTGCAGCACACAGCGGGCTGAAGCAAGGCTGGGAAAACATTTGCATGATTCTGAAGAAGGATTTCCAGGCAAAGAAGCCGGAAAATAACTCACACCGTCTGTTTGCCAGCTTGTGGCCTCACCTTATCAGTGTCTCAGCATCGGAAATCGCGAAAGAACAGAACTTAGCACTATGGTAGGCTCTAGACCCCGCCTAAGCTGATAAGGATGCTGTATGAAGCTCTGTGGTGCAGTTCCTTAGAAGCCAGCCGTGTCGTGTGACACTACCAACTCACCTATATGAAATCTGTTACCAGGTCAAAGCAGCGTCTTGATGATTTCAACAGCAAGTGCCTGAGTGGGCAGTTTTTCCAATAAAAAACTGAGAGCCACAAAGACTTGGGGAAAGACATCTAAATTGACATTACTATCAATCAAATTCAAACCTTGTGAAAAATTTTAGATTTTATAAGCATAGCAACTTTGTTTAAAAGACAAAAAACTAAGGTTTTCCCTTTTTTATTTTTTTATTCTCTCATACATCACATCCTGACCACATTTCCCTTCTTCCCAGCATCCCTCCTCCCTCCCCTCTCCTCCATTACCCTTCAAAAAAGCATCAGGCTCCCCGGGACATCATTCAAATGTGGAATAACAAGTTACAAAAAGACTAGCACACAGCCTCCTGTCAAGGTTGGTGAAGGCACCCCAGTAAGAGGAAAAGGGTCAAAGAGCAGGAAAAAGACTTAGAGACACGGCCGCTCCCACTTGACACCAAGCTACACGACCATATGAAAAACCTAGCCCAAACCCATACAGGATCAGTGATTGTTGGTTCAGTCTCTGTGAGCCCATATGAGCCCTGCTTAGTTGATTCTGTGAGTTGTGTTCTCATGGTGTCCTTGACCCCACTGACTTCTACAATCCTACCTCCTCCCCCTCCTCCTCCTCCCCCTCCCCTTCCCCTCCCCCTCCTCTTCTTCCTCCTCCCCTCCTCCTCCCCCTCCTCTTCTTCCTCCTCCCCCTCCTCCTCCCCCCCCTCCTCCCCCTCCTCTCCCGGGTTTCCAGAGCTCCTCCTAGTGTCTGGCTGAGGATCTCTGCATCTGTTCCCATCAGTTACTGGATACACATCTCTGATGACAACTGGGGTAGGCACTGGTCTTTGAGTATAGCAGAATACAATTAGAAATCATTTCACAGACTTTTTTTGCCAGTAATACTTGGTTCTATTCTGGGTCTCTGGGATGTCCAGACTCTGGTTCTTGACCATCTAGGCAGCGTCAAGCATGGGCTCCGTCTTATGGAGTGAGCCTCAGGTTGGACCAGTCATTGGTTGGCCATTCCCACAAGTTCTGTACCACTACTGCCCCAGCACATCTTTCATGCAAGACAGACTGTGGGTTAAAGGTTTTGTGGCTGGGCTCATGTCCCACTCCCAATGCTGGAGGTCTTGCTTCAGTATAGAAGATGTCTGCTGGCTAAGGCTCTGCATCCTCCATTACTAGGGTCACCCTAGTAGATTCCAGAGAGTTTTCACTCCACTGAGTTTCCACATTGCCCCCCAAGTGTCCCCCAGTTCCAGCTGTCTTCCCCAGTAGTTTACCCCCATCCATCTCCACGTCCCCACTCAATATTTTCTGTTCCCATCTCCATCCACCCCCAGTCCACCCACAAGTTCTATTCTATTTCTCTTTCCCTGGGAGATCCATGTCACCCTCCCCTCCTGCCTTGAACCCTCCTTGTTGTTACTTAGCCTCTCTGGGTCTGTAGATTGTAGCGTGGCGATCCTTGCCTGCAAATTTCATGACGTCATTGTTTTTACATGCTAAATGACACCCCCCCCAATGTGGAGATGTACCACATCTCCTTTATCCTTTCTTCAGTTGAGGGGCAGCCAGGTTGTTTCCAGTTTCTGACTATCATGAGTAAAGCAGCTATAAACATAGTTGAGCAAGTGTCATTGTGGTAGGACTCATTTTATAAGGTCACGGTCACTCTGATACCCAAACCACACAAAGAGTCAGCAAAGAAAGAGAATTACAGACCAATTACCCTCATGAACATAGATGCAAAAGTAGTCAACAAAACACTCGCAAACCAGAATAAGGTTAAGATACTTTTGGTTGTTTCCAGCAACCCACTCCTCCCTCAGGAAATTATTGATTCATATGCAGAATACTCAGATATGCCCAATAAAAATAATCCATGATGTTTTAACAATGTTAACCACATAAAGTCACATGTTATGTATTTTATCTTCCTGTATATATTAGTTTTGAAGATAAAATATTTCCTATTTTTTAATTTGACTTATGACTGCATATACACAGATGCCATCAATTTATATTTTGTAATGGAATTTTGGGTAGACCTCTATAGAAACAATAAATATAACAAAAACATTTTAAATAGAAATAAAATTAATAAATCATGGTTGGATTGTTCACGTAAGTAAGAAAGTTCAACTATCCAATGCTATGAATGAAAACAGAGGCACCACTACAGATCCTACAGAGATAATGCTCTCAGTCATATCTCAGAAGAAATAGGTTAAACAGGAAAACAGTAATTTTGAAAATGTGAAAGAAATGGAAAATTTCCTAGATAAAATAAGATGTGCTAGAGTGATTGGTCAGCAGTTAAAAGCACTTGCTATTCATGCTGGGCATGGTGGTGCATGCCTTTAATTCCAGCACTCAAGAGGCAGAGGCAGGAGCATTTCTGTGAGTTATAAGCCAGCCTGGTCTACAAAGCAAGTCCAGTACAGCCAGGGCTCAAAACACACACACACACACACACACACACACACACACACTTGCTGTTTTGACTTGCTGTTTTTACAAAGGACCTCAGTCTAATTCCCAGCACCTATATCAGGATCCAACCCTTTCTGATCTCCATGGGCCCCTAAACATATGCACGTACACATATGAAAATGCACACATAAATAAATAAATATTAAAATATGTTAAAACTGATAGGAAAAATAGAAAGTTAAACACCGTTCAAGAAACAACTTATAAATCTTCTAACAAAAATTTTAGGTTCAGATGCTTACCAGTGAATTATATCCCTTATTTAATTAAGATCATTTAGGAATCTCCCACAAATTTTCATAGTATCAAAAGAAAGACAAGCTTTGAAAGAATCTCTCGGCCCAACAAGTTCTTAATATCAAACTGTAACCTAGGGTATTTTAAGAAAGGAAAATTACAAGCCTATGTTACTCATACATGTAGATAAAAATATCCTATGCAAGTGAATGGGTTTATTCATGCACCTTCAAGTCCACTGACCCACACAAGAATGTTTTTCAGTGTTGGGATTGTTCTATTGCATGGTAGACCAGAACTCTGCAACTGAGCCATGTCTCCTGCCTCAAATAAGGATTTTAATAGCATATGCCTCATATCCTCAGGAATCTCTGGGCTACTCAAATTGTGTCTTCTGAGGACTCAATCTGGAAAAACCAATATGCCTGTGGTCCCAGGTCACCTCAGGGCTTCAGACAGTCCTAAAGTGGTTGCCATCCCTAGAAGTCCCCATCTCTTAAACTCAAGCCCCCGTCCTAGTGTAAGTACACTTTCAGCTCCAGAGCAAGCCCCCAGCATCCTCCCCTCATACCCTGAACCACATGCACTGCTTGTCACATTCTGCTGGTGCTTTGCTATCTGCCCATACCACAGATTGAGTATTTGGACTGTAGCTTAAATATCATATTCCTCATACCCAATTAGTACCTGCATTATTTGAAGAGTGGCTTCAAAACTCTCAAATCCAGCTCTCATAATCCTCATTTTTCTTTGATGATTTTTGTGTTTCTTAGAAAAGATACAATAGAAAATGAAAAGCAAAACTTCCAAACAGCATACATTAATTTCCCCGGAATCTGTAGAGGGATATGCTTCATGACTCATAGCGGATGTCTGACCCCAGAAAGTCCCAAATGCTACATATGAAGTGTTTACACCTTTTGTTTGCCATAGCCAAGCAGCCAACATCATTACTCATGCTTCAGGGCCATTGTTAAATAAAATAAGGATTAACCATAAGCCCTATGATAAAGTAAGGTCAAGATGATAACTGACAGGAACCAAGTGTCTAAGAGGCAGATAGTCCATGTAGTGTGGGTACTCTGGATAAAGAAACAAACATTTCAAGTAGGAGAAAACAGGACACATGGTTCCATCATGCTCCCTGAAATAGCAGCTTAAGTCTTATGAATTATTTGTTTCTGGAATTTTCCACTTAATATTTTCAGTCCATGGTTACTATGAGTAACTGGAACCTAAGAAAGGAAAGCCCTGGGTGAGGAGTGGCCGCTGCTGGGCAGCCATTGTTGAGGGAGAAGATGAGTTACTAATTGCTTTAGAACAAAAACTCATCATGACAAGAGAACAAAGGAGAGAAGACTGGTAGGGAGGGGTCTCAGGCAAAAGCGATAAAGCCTCTTAGCCAGACAACTCTGTGATCAGTTGATATAGAAACAGGAAGTCTGTATAGTCACCAGTTTTCCTGGAGTGAAACTCCCACCGTACGACTATGGAGACTACAGCAGAGCACAGCCAACAGAAGCTGAATGGTCGCCATGCGTATGATTTTAAATTTCCTAGTAACCACATAATAAGATAGCAGGGAAAGAAATAAAGGCTAATCTTAATAACATGCTTTGGCTAACCCAATATATAAAAGGATTATCATTTCAACACATAGTTTAACATCAAAGTGTAGTGGTTACTTTTAATGGCAGCATGACTGAGTTCCTTAAGAAACAGTCCTGGACATCTGTGGAGGTTTCCCCAAAGTGATTAAATCACAGGGGCTTCACCATCATTAATAGATGACGTCATTAATGGATTCATAATGTGACAGCATTGTTGGAAGACAGTGATAGCAGGAGGTGCCACTTACTGGAGGAATGATCGGGACATGTTCCTGGGGTTATATTTTATCTTAGCCACTTTCCTCTACATTCTGGTCCACTATGGCATCAGCTGCTGTATTCTCCACTATCTCTTTCCTGCCGTGATGGACACCTCTGAAACCATAAGCCCAAATAATTCCTTCCGGAGTTGTGTCTGATGAATATCTTCATCACAATAACAAGAAAAATCGCTAAGGCAATGTGATGTGTTTAATTACAGACTCTTTCACTGCCCCAAAGAAACCTCATACGTACCAAGCAAGAGGACATCCCCACTCTCTCTCCTCCTGCCCTTGACTCCCATGATTCTCTCTCAAAGCCCCGCCCCCCACACCCAGTGTGGCAAATTCTCCACCAGGTCCAGCCTGGGTGCTTGCTTTCATTTGCTGCTGCTTCTGAGCTAACTCTCACCGTGTAGTCCAGCTGAGCTTGAACACAGTCTTCCTGCCTCTGCGTCTGTCGCAGAGGTTATCATTAACTGCCCACACGCGGTTATCGTTCCCTTTTCTGTTCAAAAGAACGTCATCATTTAATGCAACCCTAGTCAGTGGTTCTTGCCGTCCTGCCTGGAGCTACAAGTCCTCTCAGACAGTCTTTTCTGTGTTTTTCCTATGCTTAACTCTAGCAGTTTCGAAGCTTCAGGTCTTACGCTGACGTCTTTGATATCGTTTGAAATGAGTATTGTACAGGGCAAAAGATGGGGGGTCTAGTTTCAGTATTTTGTGGATTTCCACTTTCCCCAGCAGCATTTGCTAACCATGCTGTCTTCTCTCCAGTGAATATTTTTTGCTACATTTGTCAACTATAAGGTAATTGAAGTTTTTTTTTCTTTTCTTTTTTTTCTGGGTCTTCCACTCTACTACATTGCCTGGCATGCCTTTTTGTTCCAGAAAGCACGCTGGCTGTGTTACTGTCACCATGCACCATAATTTACTCCAAGTTCTGTGCATTATAAACACATCTACATTACAGTTCTATGTGCAGACTGGATGTACACGTACAAAACCCAGGCTCAGTGGAACAACTTTTAACTTTGATACGTGTAGTTTGATACTCTGATTCTCTCCAGTCTATTCCATTTAATTGAGAAAAATATTTTCATGTCCCATTGAACTGAATTCAAGACAAAACGTAGTCATGATTTGGACCAGGGCCTTGGAACATGGAGTAAGAGTGTGTCCAGGCCTCTCACAGTCCCACTGGTGGGTGTCACAACCATCAGATTCACCGTCAGGAATGAAGGCAGCTCCAGAAGTACTTTTGTCTTGGGGTGCTAGGAACAGAACTGGAAAGGCAAGGGTCCTGGCCCCAAGCCCATGCCCAGTCCGGGAAGCCCATGTAAACACCGCAGTCAGAGATGATTTTCTAAGACCCATTGGATCTTGGAGAAAATAGAGTATCATTGTCTGGAAAGGAAGAAAGAAAATCAGTGCAGGCTTTAGCAGGAGGCACTAAAGTACATATACTTAAACACTGAGGAAACTATCTAAGCTTTTCATGTGGTCAGGTGGGACTAAAATGGGTCGATTTCATAAGACTCCAGTGTCTGAAACTCAATATCCAATGTCTAATGCACCAGGCAGAGCAAGATACTTGAGTGCGTCAGTAAAATGCTGCTCTCTTCCCAGCTCTCGGGTCCTTCCCGAGTCTCATCCTTTGGATCAAATGCAGGTGGGGTGCCCTCCACGGTGCCTGTCCGGTGCAGTGAGAGGCTCAGTGGAGAGGGACATGGAAAAGGCAGTGAGAAGGGTTTGGGGGATGATGTAAGCTTGTTCCTGGTTTTTTTACATCCCCTACATCCCCTTGGCTGTGGCTCATTTCAGCCACGACTCCTCCTCATCCCAAGTCTCTGTGAAGATGTATGCAGCAGGCCCACAGCCAAGGTAGAATGCTGGTGGAGGAAGCAGAAGTGAGTCTATGCTTTCTAATCTGCTCATGCTCAGGGGTTGACTTGTTCCCCCAACAAGTAGAGGAGAGGGGCTGAGTCCCACATACAGCTTATGATAACACACCAGAGTTAGAGAGAGACAATGCAGGATGGTGGGGGAAGAGGAAGAGAGGTCTCCCTCTCCTACTGACATGTGGAATCAAGATCGTGTCTCCAACAATTACAAGGTGACAGTTGAGATGACAGCGCTATGACCAGATAGATGGTCTGTTCACTGGGACATAACACAAGGCATGTTCCAGACCACAGGCTGCAGCAAGCCCATGTGTGGAAGGACAACTGTCAGTGGTGTGGAGGGAATTATGAAGCATCCGTGTGGGACTTTGAAGGATGTGTGCACTTGTTCCAAGAAATGGAGGCACTGGAGAGATCATAAGGAAAGAGGCCATGGCCAGGAACACATTTCTCGCCATGAAGACTGACATCTCATGGTGGAACTGTCCTCTCAGGAATGAAGGTTTCTACAGAGACGCATCTCATAATCTGAATGTCAAATGACTAGGGCAGTGGATCACAAGTGGAAGTTTCCCATGACTCTCATGCTTAGAGAAGGAAAGGGCTCCAGCAAAATGAAGAACTATTTCCCAAAGATTAGACACAGTTCTAATTAGTCAGAATACCTTACAGAATGAGACTAATCTCACAGGTCAATGGTGGGCAAGACCATATGCTGACCAGGACTGCTTACATGTATATATCACTGGCCTTCTATGTAAACTTTAACCTTACTTCCAGACCCTGGAGACAGTTGGGGGGTTAGAGGGTCACTAGATCTCTTTGTCCCTCTTTTCCACATGGCTACACTGGCTAAGTCTCCATTTTCTGCTTTTCATTGTTATTTTGGCTGTTTTAATTGGCTTCTCAAGGGTAGGTGGCCAAATTTGTCTTCTTGGGGTACAGACTGTGACCCTTAGTTCAGCAGCAGGGAGACACACCCCAAGAATGCCTAGTTCTTTCTATGTCACAAAACCAGGCACACCTATCTCTTAGGTAGTGAAATAAAATGAACTTATTAGCTACAGAGAGGGATAACCAGGTGACAGATATACCTGGCACTCTGTAGACTGTGCCACTTGAAAAGAAGTTCAGCCCAGAGGAGCTGTCGCTGCCTTCAGATGTGAGGCTGACTGTGGTCCCAGGGTCTCACAGGGTGTGTTTGGTAGTTGACCCCAACCATGAAAACGTCTGACCCGGTTCCTTGTGAAACCAATCCCAGAGATTCCCTTCTGGAATCTTCCATGATGCTCTTCGGTGAGGTGTATGCAACCTTAAGAGATCCAGTAAGGGAGGCGGCAGGTGCTGACCTGTGTTCTCTGACATTTCCTCATTGTTCTCTCCTCTGGGATGTCTGCACATTTCACTGACCTCCGCTCTAGGACAGTCAGCTCTTAACAAGCGTAGACGTGCTCCAACTCGCTGCCCAAGAAATCCATGGCCGTTATAGACATCAGGCCATCCAACTGGAGGTGCGTTTCAGTGAGAAACACAGGCTGAAGGAAAAACAGGCACAAGAGAGAAATCAAGAACTAAGCCAGGATGTGAGTGAGAGAGACTGCACATGATGGTGGAATTCCCTACGGTGAATTCACAGAGCCGATGCCACTCCCAAGTTTTCCAGTTTCTAAAGATTACGCCTACGCCTTCGTGGGACACTGGGGCTGGGAAGACTTTTCTCCTGCTCCTAATCTTGTGGGCTGGAATGAGCTCCACCTTCCATAAAGGTCCACGTTGGCTAGAACAATTCATTTCCATCCCTTGACGGTGAGCTTTGGTACAAGTCACAGGTCAACTTGTCCAAGTTTTTGGAAGCGCAAACCATTGCAGTCCGAGTCTGCAAGCATCTGGCCGTCTGTAGTCTGTTATTCCTGGGAACCCACATATAAAAACAGGATATGATGACAGACATCTGTAGTCATACAGGGAGATGGTAGTCAGGGACAGGAGAATTGCCCAGAAACCTGAGGGCAAGGTAATCTAGAAAATGCAGCCCAGCAGAAACAATAAGGAAGATCCTGTCTCAATAAAGTAGAGGACAGAACCAATTCCTACAACTTTTCCTCTGATCTCCACACAGTTACTTGCCTGGACTCATATATCTCTCTCTCTCTCTCTCTCTCTCTCTCTCTCTCTCTCTCTCTCTCTCCCCCCCCCTCTCCCTCTTTCCCTCCCTCCCTCCCTCAAACACACACACACACACACACACACACACACACACACACTTTAACTTAGATGCTTTCAAATGTCCTTCTGGAAATAATAATAGCCCTGAGTTTTAAGCTATACTATGAGAGAAAAGCTTGATGTCTGTATAACCCATTGTTCAAGGAAAGGGACCATGAATCATCAGCCAAGAGCAGAGTGGGGCCAGTGTTCTCATTGCCAAGTTAAAGAATCTAATCAGGCTTAGAGCCAGCACCAAGCTCAGG
Source organism: Rattus norvegicus (assembly GCF_021556685.1). NCBI lineage: Eukaryota > Metazoa > Chordata > Mammalia > Rodentia > Muridae > Rattus > Rattus norvegicus. The sequence continues at coordinate 13,974,021 of NC_141539.1, read as the reverse complement.
AAAGGCTAACAAGAGCAGCACTTGCCCAAAGGAGTTATTCTACACCTCTTCTCACTTGTGAGAAAATTCTGAAAGTCACATGCTCTAGAGATCAGATACTAGCAGAGTAGCTTAGACAAATGTTCTAAGCAGCCGTTACCGACTGCTCACTAAGACCCCAACAATGAATGTAGGACACAGGACACTGGGATTCTAATACTGGCTCCTAGCTTTAAAAACAATCCCATGGCCTCATCAGTAAGAGCCAAATACAGTTATCTTCACACGGTACAAAGTGACAGTGCTGGCAGGGCCGAGGGGGTGTAGAACAAAATGATATTCTAAAGGGCTTGGTTATCCACACTCTGAATTGTCTTTGATAATAGTTACTTGTGCCCACAATCCTTTTGATGACATAAAAAGAAAGTTCTAAGGAACTGTCGTGTGTTTTCCCTCCCACCTCACTGTCTAGACAGTTCGCTCAGCTCACCCCATAAACCCTAAAAGTCAGCTTCATTTTTCCAACCTGTACAAGTACCGCACTGAATTCGGCCGTCCCAAACCATCACTGGCAATTTCAACTTAAGTGGCCATAGATCGGTTAATTCTTTCCGACCCCAAGAAGTTGTGATATTATCCCAGTAGAAGGCACAACACATGCTTTTCAAGCTGGGCTCGTTCGTGGGCGAGTGAAAGAGCCAAGCTCCCATCTTTGCATCTAGATCAGTGGGCTTGGGGAGCAACTCAAAATCGTCTTCGGGGTGGTTAGAGGGCGGGAAGTATCCGGGGAAACACCTTCCACCCTCCTGCGATGGGGGAGAGCAGGATGCAGAGTCCAGCATTGCAGGTAGCAGAGGGGTAGCTTAATCACGAGTTAACTTACTTGACTCTTACTTTATTCAAGGAGTTGCATTTGATGTTGCACATAAATTATTCCATGCGAGCGTTTGTCATTTATTCTAGTCATTCTCCTAGAAAGGTGTCCTACCCAGCCCTAGTCTTAAGATGGGGAAGCAGAAGCTCTGGGAAATGTATACACTCACCCAAACGACAGAGCCCGTAAGGAGCAACTTAAGCATCGGCTCCGCACTGCCAGTTGCTAAAACCCAAAGTCTTTCCAATTCCCCAGGCTTCCTCGCCATTTTTTTTTCAAGAAAGCTGTAAGTTGCCCCCACAAATGCTATACCAATGAGGAGAGAAACAGACATTTAAATTTCGACTCAGTGTGTCACATAAACCATACGATGGTTACAAAGCCTAGCTGCAGACCTACGAGGTAATGAGTGAGTCTGAATCACTGTAGAGGAGCCACTCCTCTGGGTATCAAGTTAAATTAGACTATCTCAATACAAAAAAAATTAAAATAAAATAGATCGAGTCTAAGAAATGAGAGAAAAGTTGAATTAAAGTTTCTTAGGTTAAGTGCCTTCTCTATGTTGCACCATGTTTCAGGAGAAACAGGAAAAGGCTAGAATTGGTTATGTGGAAGGAATCTCTGTTTGAGTTCAGCATCAAAGGAAAGTCAGATGTCAGAAAATGCGGGTAAAAAGAGTCCATTGTTTTGTCTTGTTATTAATGGAGGAAACGGGACATTCAAAAGATACAGAGAAGTCTTAGCAAAATCAGAGCACTCCCCTAATGTAGGAAGAGAGACCCGGGTGCTCCCTAACATAGAGAAAAAACTAGGAAAAGTACACCGAGGCCGATTATAAGGATTTGAACGGACACAGAAGTGAGCTACAGACGAGACGGAAGCATCTCCGCGTTCTCTGACCTCCTACACCCTGGGTCCCTTGACCTGAAGTACACTTGGTAGCAGCTTTGGGAGCTGGAACACTTCTAGATGGAACCATACCCGGACCTCAATGCTCGACAGATCATGGCCGCCAGACTCTAAAGGAGGAGAAAGTTGAGGCTTGGTTCATCCAGCGATCCTTGGAGCAGGGGCTGCGCCCTCCCTTGGCCAGGCCGCAGCAGTCTGCCCGGGACAATACCTCTTCTCATTCCCACAAAGCCCTGCTGCCAGCCGCCACCCGGAAGTCCAGGCTCATTCCCGTCCATCCGCCTGAGTCCTCAACCAGCTGTAAGCACAGATGCCGATCCTCCTTCCCCATGGGGCCACTTCAAAACTGCTTCCCCCAACCTCCCCTCCCTTTCAGACTCCTGGCTGCACCAAACTCTCCAAGTGGTGGATGGATTTCAGAAACCTAAGAGTCAATGTTTGAGTACCTGTGTGCCAGGACAGATGGCACTGGACAGAAATGGTGTGGCAGATGCTGTCTCCAACTGGACCCGCAATAGAACCTGGAGGGCCACACCCCACAGAGGTCCATCTCAGCCTCCCTTCAAAGGTCAAAGGTAGCGATACTTTAGGCTAGCTTTCAACTCAGTATGTCGGACAGTATGACACTGACTTCCTGCCTCCTTTCCCAAGGCACGATTACAGACTGATAAGTACCGCCAGAACAACCATCTCCCGTGAGATTAACTGGTCAGCACTGCTAGCTTCGGTTTTCTCTGTGACCTTGACCATTCATTTTGTGCCAGTGAGTATTTTATTGGGTTTGGTTTTTTTTGTTTTGTTTTGTTTTTTTAGTATTTTGGGTCTATTGGGGTTCTGAGGCACCTGCTTAGGGATATAGATCTGGGAGTAGCACATTGATAAAATGAAGTTGTTGATAAATAAAACTGTTTTTAAAAAGGATTTGAACAACTAAGAGATTTACATTTTAGCTTATTGTATTGGGAAACTTTTGCATCTTTTACTTCTGTCTCTATACTTGATGGATCCAGCTGAGTCCTAAATATTAGGAAACAGAACCCAACTATGTATAAAACACCATAACTAAGTGAGATTTATCCAAGTCTCAACATTTGAAAAAGCAAATGATATAAACCAACAACACGTTAAGACGCTAGTGAAGGGGATAGACACATGGTTCAACAGTTAAGAGCATTTACTGCTTCTCCAGAGGACCCAAGTTTGGTTCCCAGCATTGACATTGGGCAGCTCACATCCACTGGTAGTAAACTGCCCCTTATACACACACACACACACACACACACACACACACACACACACACACACACATTTAAAAAGAAAGCTAAGAAATAAATCTTAAAATCACATTATTTGATACAGAAAAAAATCAACTAACAAACCCACAACCAATTCAACAACAACAGCAACAACAAAAACCTAAGAAAGCCAATACCAATCCACTGCAAAAACTCTTAGTAAACTAAACATGAGAAGGAACATTGTCACCTTTATTGAAAAGATCAACAAAAATCCTATAGATAATGTTACATTTAACACAGAGAAAAAAATTAGGAACAACATTAAAATATTCAATTTTCTCTTAACAGTCCTTTTTACTATCATACTGGAAGTACTTGCTGCTGCAATAAGATAAGAAATGAAAAAAAAAAAAGAAAAGAAAAGAAACTATTTTTCTCCATAGACAACATCTATGCAGTTAGATAAAACTGGCTCCCAGTGTGAGAGAGAGACTCTTGTTACAAATTGGATGGTATAATTCTGAATCAAGACAGTAAAAATAATTTATTAGATTCACGGTACAGACCACCAAAGGCCACATGATAAAATTTTTAAAAATATGACCACGATATAAAGCTAAATTCCATAAAGAGCAAGTTTGAGCCAGGTTGATATGGATGCCAAGACACTTAAAGAAAGGTACAGGAGTCTACAAGATGTCCACTTACCAAACTAACCTTAGGCCACTTGGATTATAGCCTCCTCCACCCAAGACTAGCCCAGACATTGACTTCTCTGCTGTGGGACTGGAGGGACCCAATATGGCAGCTGAACCCTAATGAGCTGCTTTAAGGTGACAAGACATCTATTCCATCTTCTTTCTCAACTTCTAGGCTCAACCCAAACTATGTGCTTTTTCAAATGTTCATAGTTGAACCCAATGTGTTCATATTTTCTTGATGGTTTCTAGATGTTGTTCTGGAGCTAAGAACAAGTCAACAGAAGAGGCTGTGGTTGCAGGCCAATAATGTGAGATCCAACAGAGAATAAAGGGAATGGCAGGAATAATGTGGAGAAGGAGAAAAGGCAGGCATAAAGGCAAACAGGCAAGCCTACACCCTATACTGTTGCACACTCACTGCTAACAAGCAGATTTCCTAATCTCTCTGAGCCTTGCTTTCTCACCTTGGTAATGAGAGTAATAGTGAGACACTGCACATGAACTTAGCTGGCTGAAAATTACTAGGCAAGTGTTTTGTTTCTTTACCCAGTCGGGAAGGTCAGTCACCAATGCCTGCTGCCTTAAGTGCCCAAGACAGACAGGGGCAGAGGAAGCATCAAGGGCAAGAGAATTCCACAGGGTGTGATGGACAGCAATGGTACCTCACACAGATCAGGGATCTCAGAAGGCTCTTGAAGAATTTGGAGTAGGATTCAGAAAGGACAGAGAACATTTTGAACACAAAGAGGGCACTCGGGGTTAAGTGGATGAGTTTATGAATGAACGCATAAAATAAATGCTTAGGGGAAAAGGAATAAATTGGGACGTCTAAGAAATAATGTAAGAGCAGTGAGCAGACCCGAGCATAAGGTTAGTTAGCCCTTGGTTGGTGCAGAAATGTGTGCTTCACTGCAGGATTCATTCTACGGGCACCCATGTGACTACTCGGGCATTTTCTAAAGGTGGACATTTACATCCCCTTAATCTTCCACAAACTATTTGTCTGCAGAAACCACACTGTGTCTGCTTTGACCCCTGATACTATGCTATCTCGGTGACCTATCTGTGACCCACACTTTTGAGTGAATCTATTTCCTGTACCCCTAGTAGGACAAGACAACATTTGCACCTGCTGACATATTTAGATACATGTTATCTTAACGGCCACTGCTCTCCGTTGATAACAACCACGTCACCTAGATTGCTAGTCAGCTTCCTCCACAAACCACAGGGCAGAAGATTCTCATGGGAAAAAAAAAGTGCCAAGGATTGTTAAAAGTTGATGTCTGTGTTCTCAAAACGAAGCCCTTAGGTAAGAAAAATGTTCAGGGCTACTGAGGACTGGATCCACAGGGACAGGCTGAGACCAAAGAGAAAGGGGTAGGAGAGAATCCTAAAGCTTTGAGTTTCAGCTTAGGACACTAATTTCTGTTTGACCTTGGCCACATCATGTGACCTGTTTGGGGACCAGATTTCCAGAGGATGGTAGAGTGACTTCTAGGAATTGTGTAGCTCCAATCTTCTGGAACTGCGGGTAAGGAGGACTTATTTTCTATGCTGGGGAAATGCAAGTCTAGCCCAACTTTCTCTTGTGGTCCCTTTATAGAGTCCCTATGTCTGTCTCCTAATGAACAAGGCAAGTAAGTGGCTCTGTCATCAGAAAGCCAGTGGGTGACCATAGTTGTGTTGATTTGGTGTGTCAATTTCTTGGCTTTATTTATTCTTTACTTTCATAAAGAAGAAAGGGTGCTAGGAGGAGACCTCCTCTGCCCGCTGAGCTTGTAAATGGGATTTCTCCTCAGAGTCTGATCTCAGACGTGTCACCACAGGATGTTAACAAATTGGACCTTGCACAGAGAGCGCTAACCAGAATGGCAGGCCTGTCTGGTGAGGAATAAGAAAAAAGTCTGTGGAGGGGGACAAGCAAAGTCACCACAGCAGCAGCAGGATGGACAGGGACACAGGTTTGTTTGATATTACTCTACAGGCCTCCTAGAGGAAGCACCCAGAAAGCAAGTGGATCACCACATCAGAGCCTTCAAACGCAGCTCAAGGGAGCAGTGGCCCTCCTGGCTCAGAAAGGGTTCTAGGCCACTAGGCCCCGTGCTTGTCTGCCAGAAGGCCCCGAAGAATGAAAGCAGCAAGACAGGGCCCACGGCCTTTTACTCAGTTAACACTAAACTCAGCAAACGCTATCCAACCATACTTTACCGAAGCTGTGAGTTTGTCAGCTGCCTAAACTGTAGTCAGCTACACCCTGTGACATGTGACTTTCCCTTCACTTTCCCATAGATCTTCAGGGGACAGGGAAGCCCACGTCTTGGCCTAAAGCTCACCTGTTATTTGCCTCCTTGCCCAGTCATGCCTCCCCACCGTGATTACAGGAAACAGTCAGCAGATATAGTGTCTTATAGATATGGTCGAGATCATTTTACTTTAAGTTGGGATAAGCCAATTATCTCTGTGAAATGAGCAGATAGCTGGGTCTTTCTGGTTGGAGTGTACCTGGTAAGAACTCTTCTCCCCTGTGTACAATGAAGAATGAACTTTTCCTCAGAGCCTCTGGATGGATCTTACCCAAACCAGGGACAAACTTCAAGGGATCCAGGAGTCCATCAACCCATCCCAGAGGGCATTGATGGTCACAGGAGAACAGCGCACAATGGAACAGTGTAATGGAGGTTTCAAGTCTCACCCCGCCCCGACATGTTGAAGGTTTCAAGTCTCATCGATGCCCCCCCATGTTGAAGTCCATTGCTTGGTTTTCATTCCCAATGCTGCTCTCTAATTTGTTCTCGAACACCTCTTCTCATAAAAGCACAGAATTTGAGATGGCAATTCTGTTTCTAGTAGAAAATATGAATCTGATTCTCCTATGTATAGGGCTGATTCCTTCTGCTCCAAATGTCTGAGGCATTATGTCACAGCCTGGAACAAGGAACATATGAACCTATAAGACATCTGTGTAAAAAGACTGAGACAAAGTGAGGGAAATGGATATATTAGGGTCACAGCTCTCTAAAAGATACACTCAAATGCACATTGATGTAAAAAGAAACAAACAAACAAAAAACAGTTGAAATGATTCCCAGGAGAGGCTAAAGGGCAGGCTCCTCTTCCTTCTCCCCCCACCCCACAGAGCTATATTTAAATTTCCATTAGTGTCTTAAAATTGTTTGCATGGCAAGCCATAATTCACACAAATATTTGATCATTCAGTATTAACCTCGTAGAGGCCAGTTTCCTTCCCAGAAAAAAAGAGTCATATGTCAACAAGGGCTTGTGTGGTTGATCTGACTTCTATGTGAGGTAGCCACAAATAGTTCACTCTGAGGGTTCTATGGATGAGACAAGACCATAAGAATGGTAGCCAAGAAAGGTCCTAAAGCCCTTTCAACAAGGAAGCACAAGTTTCCAGAGGCAGGCTGAGCTCATGCACCAAACACGTAGTGTCCAGCTGTCATTACTAAATATTTAAATTATTGCTTGCCACACAAACAATTTTCAGTAATTAATATGATTTTTAAATATAGACGCCAGAAAATACAGTTCTGGGTGTCTGAGCTTAGCCTTTCTTGGGGGAAGTAGTATGTTCCTCGGCTTCTGTTCAGTCTAATCCTTATAACAAGGCTTGAACCCATAATGCAAAGCTCAGTTCAGCCCCTGGAAAAGAATCCTGTGTGTTTGGCCAACTTCTCCAGGTTGGAGTCCAAGTCCCCAAACCGCTCCTTGCCTTTCAGTGTTCATGACCCAACAGAGACCCACCCCTCAGCATTCCTGAGTAATTGTCACCCTGTTTGTCCTGCAGTTTCAGGGACACACCCCCCCTTGAAAACATAAAGAACGGTGATTAGAAACAAGATTGCTGATCAACACCCATGTGACTTAAGCACTCTCTGAAAAATTGTGCCTAAGAATACACGCGCAGGCTCTCCCGGCTGCCCACACCCCCAAGGCCCAGGGGTACCTATGCATGGTATTCTCAAAGGAACACCAGATAAAGCCACACAAGGCTTTCTAGTGTCTTAATTACTAAACCCGATACCGTTTCTTCAGATTCACACTCATGTCCATCTTATTGGAGTCGATGAAAACTTTATGACAGACAAGTTCACAGTGAGCTGGCCTAACAGACCATTCCTCCCGATTCCACTCAGTTCAAGATAGATTTTTCCCCCCAAATTCCAAACCTCCCTGGCTCTTCCTGGGCATTTGCCTGTGCACTTCCTGCATGGTTCCCACTACAAGGACTAGTTCTGTTTCTCTTTAATTCTTCTTAAAATAATTTTGATTAAATTATTTATTTATTGGGGGGAGAGCATGAATGCATGGTGAGCCAGGGCTGGTCAGAGTTGAGAGCTGGTTTTCATATTTCTAGCACTGTCTGGGCATTTGTGGAGTCTTACTGGAGCAAAGGCATTACCAAGAGTCTTGAGCAGCCCTTAATATCCTAATGAGGTGTCACCCACAAGCTTACCTGTAGCACAGATTCAAATGACTTGTCACAGTATCGTCCCAAGCAGTCGTGCCTTGGCTGTGGCTGGTGCACGTTGCCCCTCTGTCAGATCTGTGTTTATCTAAAATATAGGCCATATGCTTTCACCACAGAGAAATAGTTTAACTGACAGGAAAAAAAAAGCTATCTTCTTATCCCAGGACCCACAAAGGTACAGTTGCTTCAGCCTTTGCCCTCCCAGTCTTCTAGACCCACACAATCTAAGGCACATGCTTCCTGGCGGTCCTGTGAATGCCCAAGGCATGCACTTCCTGGAGGTCACAGACATGTCCCATCTAGCTCAGTCTTTCCAATTCTGTTTCTTTAGCAGCCTTTGGCATCTTCCTCCAACTACTGCCATGTTCTCCTGCTTACCCATTTCTGAGCCATCAAAGGCAAGATCCTAGCTTCACCTCTATAGTCAATGAGTCCCATCAGCTTACTTTCTGATGCCAAAATTCCAATAGTTTAATATTTGGGGTGAAACTGCCCCATGTATATCACACAAGTGCCTCAACTTCAGTCTTCAAACTCTCCTGGACAAGTCAAGACAGAACCAGGAGATGTGGAGTCTTCTGCTCACTGGGCAGACTTTGGTTCAATCAGTCCCCTCTGTCTTGGGGGGGGTCTCCTCTAGTGAGCAGAGCAATGGCTACACACACTCTGTCCTTACAGATACTGGGGAAGCAGGCCATTTGGGGAGCTGACCTCTGAGCAATGTACACTCCTAACTGCTAAGTCATATCGCCAGCCCCCTAAGCATATCATTTTGAATAAGAATCTTGTGGATTGGGTTTTCATGTCTCAGGTACTCATCCTTGGAAGCCTTCTGCAGATCTGCTCAAAATAACAAGACTTTCTCCCTCAAGACAGAGAACTGTGTTCAGAAAGTCGAAATTTTATAATTGGAAAAAATGTAAAATTTCTTGCACCTAACTGCACACAAAGACATAAAAATCCACACTTTAAAGGGAATAGAAGGGGAAAAAAAAACAAAGAAAATCTGCATGGTATGTAAAATGTAGTTTTCTTTTGAAAGAATACCTTTTAATATGTACATAGGCATGTGTGACCACCACATGTATGCACATGTGAACACATCTGTTGGGAATTGGTTCTAATACTTTGTCTTAATTCAGCTCCTAAAACACTGAGGAGGGGAGTGTATGCTAGCTGCTGGGAGGTTTAGAAGTGCCCAACCATTGAGCTAGTCAAGGCATATCAAAATTAGCGTGTGTGTGTGTGTGTGTGTGTGTGTGTGTGTGTGTGTGTGTGTGTGAGTTTAACTAATTCACCCCGACAAATGGCGCCCAAAGTGAAGGAAGAACTCACTTTTAAAAATTAATTGGAGATTCCTGGATGGAATACACACGGACCATGATATAAGATTAGGAGGAGGGGAGAATTGATTTCTCAGCAAGCTGAACAGGGTCATGTGATTCCTGTGCAAACTGCGAAACTAGAGGCTGTCAGGGATTTACCCCAGGCCCTTCTGAAGGTTTCTACCTACCTCAAAGAACTTAAGCTTGGAGGTGCTGGGAACCCCTGCTGTGCAGAGACAGGGAGGCCTCTCTGAGGCAGAGAGTCAGATTGTAGACACTGCCTACTTCCTACAAGCAAATAATCAAAGGCTAGAAATAAATAAAATTTGATCTAATAGTGTTTTTAAGGATAAAAATGAGTATAGTGGTAATTGTTTAAATGTTCTTAAGTATAGATGGGATAAAGAAATCCAGGCCTTTGATCTGCAATGTAGGAAATCAAGGCAGGGAGGGAGAATAGAAGGAACGAGAAAAACACATTAAAAGAAAATTGAAAAGGTCTATGCTAGGGCAAATACTCAGATTCTTTTGAACATGGTCTACATGGGAATTCTTGGATTGTTCAGCCTGGTAAAACAAAAATAGAGCCTCAGAATAGGCTTATACAGTAAATAGAAGGAAATTTAATTTAAGTTAAATGCATAAATAATTGAGGCTTTTTAAAGATTGATTTATTGATTTCATATATGTGAGCACACTGTAGCTGTCCTCAGACACCAGACGAGGGCATCAGAACCCATCACAGATGGGTCTGAGCTACCATGTGGTTGCTGGGAATTGAACTCTGGACCTCTGGTAGAACAACCGGTGCTCTTAACCGCTGAGCCATCCCTCCAGTCCAAGGCTTTTGATCTTAAATTATAAGTCAAAGAGCAGGGCATAAGTGAAAAAAAACTTACCTCTGACAGACAAAGAAATTTATGTTAATTCAAGTTACATAAGGAGAAGGGGACATGTGTACCCATAGAGGAATTTATCTCCATAGAGGGGAGGAATTAAGCATACTTAAGAGGAATAAATAGGGGCTGGGGATTTAGCTCAGTGGTAGAGCGCTTACCTAGGAAGCGCAAGGCCCTGGGTTCGGTCCCCAGCTCCGAAAAAAAGAACCAAAAAAAAAAAAAGAGGAATAAATAATTGAGGCTTTCGATCTTAAATTATAGGTTGGAAAGCAGGGGACAGGCAGCCTAATTCATCTCAGACAGAGGAAACTCATGCCTTGATCCCACTGATAAAAATTAAACATGTAAGGAAAAAAATACGGAAGATGGTGGGGGAGCACTGTCTGAGCAGATGGTATTTGTTTAGATAGCTTTAATTGCTTTGAGTTGTTTTATTATCAAAATGAAGATGATTATAAGTTTGGTGATATTTATGATATTAAAAATCCTCTGGGAAAGGTCAAGCTATTAATTTAATTTATTCTATACCTTTAATGATTTCTGGTTGCTGGACCAAGAACATGTTACTCTGGGAGAGAGGCACTGAATTTGTATTGACAGGAAAGGAGGAAAGGCTCTGGACCCCTCCCAGAGTGATATGGATCAGATATGATGGGGGAAGACCCCCTGAAGATCTAAAAAAAAAAGCAGAAAAAAATCAAGCAGGACAGGTAACTGGATCTGCTGATTCCTCGACATGGCAACAGCCCAGTTATTGGCTTAGACACAAAAATGTCTCCAGTCAAAGCTTAAGCTAAAATGAGACAATGAGACTTGTTGGTTATGGAATCCTTGAGATTATTCGTGCCCTCCTTCACATGGCATGAATGAAGATTTATTACAGTTGGTTATTGACCAAATTAACTCATATAAAAGACAGCTGTCTTTCATCTGCACAAACAGGGAGCAGAATTTCATCCTTCACTGATCTGTGCACCCTGCACAATCCACATGAACATCTGAATGGTGCTAACATTTTGGGTGTGAGATTCATATGTTACAGAATGTGCAGCTCTGACAAGATTCATCCTCAGAGATGCTGAAATGACCTGCTGTTTCAGCCCTTGCTTCCCGATGCTGCCCAGAGACTTGCTTCCAAAACGGCTTCAGGAAGAGTTGATGATTCCAGATGACCTCACTTCATCCAACCTTGCAGACAGACCAGTCAAAACTTCGGTCAAATCCTGAGCCTTCCAAACATACGAAGACTGGATAACACATGCTAAAGCTAGCTTTCTTAAGTCTAACCAATTTTCCTAATTTTCCTACCCCTTCTCAGCCCATTAAAGAATTTTTCATTCCCCTATTCATCAGGAAGAAGTTATGAAAAGTCATCATCCTGATCCCTTGGGTTTGGATATCTGGTTATGGTTATTTTATAAATCATGGATAGGCTGTCATCTTAAGGGATAATTTGGAAATGGTCATAATTTTGAACACAGAAGTGGTAAATAAAATGGATTACTAAATTTATTCTTAAGCAAAGCATTATATAGCCACAATCTTCCATTGGCAGAAATCTTTATAATTGATTCAAATTGAAGTTATAATTTTACATCGGTACAAAATTTATAGGTTTATGCGGGTTTAAGGTTTGCATTGGTATAAACTTCTTATATTGATACAAAATTTGAAATTAATATTGTTACTCTTAGATAGGCATTGTGCCTATGCGATTCACGTAAAATACAAGGTTTAGACTGAGTCCTTCTACAGCTGCTGTTACAAACTGTTTAGGATGATTAAGTAATGCAAGTTAAGGGGCAGATAGTAAAGTAATGTTTATATTAGATTACAATTTAACTATATTAAGAGTCTTTCTACAATATTCGAATAGAAATAGCCAAGGGTAGTCAAGGATCAACACTTCAGAAATACTTTATATAATTCTCTTTAAAAATATCAGAAATCCGCAGAATATAACATTTAATATTAATTCATTATTAAGGATCATTTGACTAGAGACATGTTTGCTCCTGACTGTACCCCTTTATTAGCTCAAAGAAGAAATTGAGCATCAAAACCTCCGTATGGAGTTGCTCCAGTTGTGGCAAAGGAGCCACTGGACAAAAATTACTCTATTCATCTACAGACAAAAAATACTATCCAAGAAATGACACACAACACAGGATAGGTCACAGCTTAGCTCTGCCAAGACAGAGTAAACAAGTCCTTCATAGTTACTGCTTTATTCCAAGGCCTGTCAGATGGTTCTGGGCCAGAATGCTGAAGACGGATGCTCAAATGTTTTGAGTAATAGGGGACTGTCCAAGCAGTCAACCGTTTCTACAATTTGTTTTAAGTTTTGGAAGCTATGTTTTGTGCTTCTTGTGTATTCAGATAATAATTAGGTCTCAGATTTCTGATGGGATTTAAGACTAGTTATAGTCTCATACTCAAGCTCAAGCTGTTTAACATTCAGGAAGATGCTATAGAATGGGCGGGTTTCAGCTGGTAATACAAGTTAAAATCAGAACATAGCACAGGTCTAGAATTGTAAACTCTTTAAGTCATGATAAATAGTACTTCATTTAATTGACAAATGTGATAAACTGAATGTTAATTGTATATCATACTTTACAATTTACATAATTGTTATGGTTATTTGTGTGTGGGAGAAGAGCCTCTTTTTTATTTGGACAGAAAGGGTGAGATGTTGGGAATTGGTTCTAACACTTTGTCTTAATCTGGCTCCCAAAAGCCATGCTTCCAGGCACTGAGAGTCCACGCCCATGGCTGGCTTCAATTGGTAATAAAGAATTTCCGTACAGTCTATGGCTCAGCGGGGAGATGGATGTGGGACTTTTAGATTGTGTGGGCCAAGGGACTAGGAGAGAAGAGAGAAGAACAACAAGCAGAATCACTATGACAGGGAAGAAAAGAGAACAGACTTAAAGGCCAGCTGCCAAGTAAAAATCCAGGAAAGTGGCTCTAGGAGCCACTCCCCCGATTGTGTCTGGGGTATCAGAGATGAAATATAGATTTTAAAGGATGTTAATTCAGGAATACTGGTGGGGTGTGTGTGCTAGTCATGGGGAGATTTACAAGTACCCAACCATTGAGCTAGTCAAAGCATATCAAAATTAGCTAGTGTGTGTGTGTGTGTGTGTGTGTGTGTGTGTGTGTGTGTGTTGAACATGCTTACACATGAGTGTAGAGGTGCACCCCTGTGCAGGACAGATGTTGACATCCAGTGTCTCCTTCTATTAACTTCTTCAGCCTCTACCCTATTCATTGAGACAGAGTCTCTCGTTGAACCCGGAACACATTCTTTCTATCAAGCATCCGACAAGGAAGCCTCTGGGATCTGCCTGTCTCTGTCTAACACTGAGATTACAGGTGTGCACTGCTGTGCCCAGCTTCTTTGTGGGTGCTGCAGATTCAAACGTAGGTCCTGGTTTTCACCTTATCCAAGGAATCTCCAGGTCCTGGTTTTCATTTTACCCAGGGAAGTGTGAGTCCCCACAGATGCCAATCCTCATGGACACCTTCCCTTTCTCACTTCTTCATTTCTTCTACTTGTTTTTGTGGCTCTATTTCTGTCTCTTACTCTGTTATTCTTCATCACTGGAGACTGGAACTCACAGCCTCATGCAAGCTGAGTAAACAGTCTACTACCGAGTGCACCCCACCCCTAATTCCTCTCTCTTATTGTAAAAACTGAGTTCATGAATTAGAAGTCTTTCCTAACATGAGTGTTTTAGGTCTGTAAATTATCTCTTAGGTCCTGCTTTAGCTTTAGCCCACAACTTTGGAAGTCTTTAGCCGTACCATTTAATTTGAAACACTTTAATATTCTTGGGGTTTCTTATTCACTTCATGTGCTATTTATAAGAGCATTATATAGTTTCCAAATATTGAATATTTTCCAGATATCTTTCATTTACTAGTCCCTAACTTAATTCCACCATGTCAGAAAATATAATCTATGTGTTTCTTTATCCAGAATATTATCACTGAGTAAGCAATTCTAAGTTGACTTTTTTAAAAAGTTTCAGTGGTTAGGGATAAGGCCCACCCACTCTTCTCTCATGTCTAAGAACTGCTGCCGTTCTTATCTTTGCTTCTTTTCTTTTTTGGTTGTCTTTTAACTGTTTTGTCTTCAGTAAAAATCTTAAACAGTTCTTCATGCCTTTGTATCATCTCTTTCTATTTCTGACACTTGGGGTTTATTGAGTTTCTATTGATAGACGAATCTTATCTACTTTGGGAAATCTTAGGCTAACAAAACCCACAAATTGTAGGCCCATGAAATTATGTCAATAACTAAGGTGGCTAGCTCTTTTTTTTCTTTTTTCTTTTTTTCAGAGCTGGGGACTGAACCCAGGGCCTTGCGCTCACTAGGCAAGCGCTCTACCACTGAGCTAAATCCCCAACCCGGTGGCTAGTTCTTGAGGAATAATTATCAGAGTTGACCTTTAGTCCTATGCTGGTTGGACTTTTGTTTTATTTTTATTAAATAATAAAACCCAATTTATTATTGTTAGGTTTTGTTTTGTTTCTGTTTGTTTTTCTCAATTTGATTCAACTTAGAGTCATTGTAGAAAGAAAACCCCAATTTAAAAAAAGAAACCTCTGTATGATTGGCTACAGATAAGTCCATAGGACATTTTCTTGATTAATAACTGATATGGGAGAATCCAGCCCACTATGGACTGTCCTACTCCTGGGCAGGTAGACCTGGGTTGTGTAAGAAAGCAAGCTGAACCAACCATGAAGATCCAGCCAGTGAACAGCACTCCTCTGTGGTCTCTATGCAGTTCCTGCCTCAGCTTCCTGTAATGTTGCAAATGGAAATAAACCATTTCCCATTTCTCTGCTGCTTTTCATCAGTGCTTTTGTCACAGGGCCCCAGACCTTTGTAGGCCCTGAAACCTTAGCACAGTTGACTCCATGATGGGAGAGCTACCAGGCTGTAAAACTCAGCACACAGACAGCACCACCAGCTAAACTAAAACTAGGGCCTAATCCATCAAAGTCCATTTTAGACTTCTGGGAAAGTCTCTGAATGTACTGACATTTCTGTTTGGCTTCTGTAGTTCCATGTATGGGTAACCGTTCTTGTTAACTGAAGTATGTCAGCCCAGAACATGGTTTTGTACTTAGAAGTTCACCTTGAAAAAAGGCTCAGGGTTGCACCGGGATACCAAACACTCAGTGAAGATTCCTGGCTGGCTAATAAGACTTTCTATTAACCTAAGTCCCAGCAGTTTCCTCTGCTGAATACCCCATAATAGTTTTGTCAGAGCAACAGAAAGGAATATAGCAGACAGACAGACAGACAGACAGACAGACAGACAGACAGACAATATTTTTTTAAAAAATCTTAGGCCATAATTTTTTCTCCTCTGTAATGTTAACACATGTGATTGAACACTTCACTAATATTTACTCTTTCTATTTTTTTAATTTCATTTCAAATCGTTCATTATGATTCAAGTTCACTAATCTTTTGTTGTATTTTGTTTTTCATCTCACATAGTTTAATGTCTGGAAATTCAGCTTAGGTCCTTAAAAACTATGTTCCCAGTCTCTATAATATACCTTATCTTTTCTTCTCTGCCTTTGAACATATAGGATGTATATAGTCAAACTCTTTACTTCTGCCAAATTCCATCATCTGTATCAGTTTTGATCAGTTTCAATTGGCTGATCCTTTTTCCAATTAAGATTAATCTTACATAATATATTTATCTCATATAGTGTGTATTATATATGACATTATTTATAAAATACATGAATTTTTATTAGATGCTGGACATTGTAGGGTTTGTCATGTTGTCAACTAATTATTATAATCCCACACTGCTTTTAAGCTTTGTTTTGAAGTACGGGTCTAAGAATCAGAACTGCGATTAATATAGGATTTATCTTCCCCATTATAAAGAAAGATTCTTTCCTGTTAGCCTTGTGTAAGCTCCGCCCCACAGTCACCTGGCAACAGTCAGGTGTGCCTGATTCACTATAAAAGGGGCTGCTTGCCCCTCTGCTCTCTTGCTCTTCCCTTCTTGCTCCTGCTCTCTCCCCATCCCCCCACACACACACATGCTCATGGCCACCCTCTACTCCTCTACTCCTCTTCTCTGCTCTCTCTCTCTCTCTCTCTCTCCCTCCCTCCCTCCCTCCCTCCCTCCTCTCTCTCTCTCTCTCTCTCTCTCTCTCTTTCTCTCTCTCTGTGTATGCCTTTCTCTGCCTCTATTACCCTCTCACCTCTCCTCCTCATGCCCTCGATAAACTCTATTCTATACTATACTGAGGTGTGGCTGCTCCCTCAGGGGGAAGGGATGTCTCAGCATGGGCCTGCGAAGGCACCCCTTTTCCAGACCTGATTGCACCTCCATAAAACACATCCCTGCTCTCTATCTGAACCCAGCACCAACTCATCTATACAACCTCATGAGTCTAAGGGTTACAGTCTGGTCGTTACAACTAAACATGTCTCTCTTCTCTGTGAGACTTCTGGCTGCTGTTCCCTGGAGTCCTTTCTTTTCTTTTCTCCTCTTCCCCCTTTTTAATGAAAATAATTTTTTCTCACATAGTCTATCCAGATTATGGTTTTCCTTCCTTTATTCCTTCCAGCCTGTCCCCCTCCAGATCACTTTCTTTACATCTCTCATTAGAAGGAAAAAAGCTTCTAAGGGATAATAATAAAATAAAGTTAATTAGATAAAACAAAAACTAATACATCAGAATTGGACCAAACAAACCAATAGAAGGAAAAAGAGCCCAAGAGAAAGCACGAGAGTCAGTCAGAGACCCAATCATTTGCACACTCAGGAATCCCATTAAACACTAGAGGGTACACGCAGAGGACCTGGTGCAGACGCATGCAGACTGGTGCGTGCTGCCTGAGTCTCTCTGGGTTTGTAAGAGCGTTGGTCATGATTTAAAGGGTCTTGTTTCCTGTGTCCTCCATCCCCTCTCTCCTACACTCTGCCTCCTCTTCCGCAGGGTTCCCTGAGCCCTGAAGGGAGGGCTCTGATGATGACGTCCTGTGGAGAACTGAGTGTTCCATGGTCTCTCGCTCTGCACGTCTGGCTGTGGGTCCCTGGATTTGTTCCATCTGCTGCAGGAGGAAGCTTCTCTGATGATGGCTGAGCAAGGCACTGCTTATGAGTACAGCAGGATGTCATGAGAAACCATTTCTGCTATGTATTTTTAATAACAGTAGTACCTAGTTTTAACCTAGTACCCTGGGCTATCTAGTCTCAGGTTCTTGGTCACCCAAGCATTGTCAGGTCTGGGTTCCATCTTGTGTAGTGCATCTTTAGTCAAATCGGATATTGGTTGGTTATTCCCCAAGTTTTCTGCCACTGTTGCCTTAGTCTATCGCGCAGGTAATGCACCATTGTGTACAAGAGGGTTTGTGGCCGGATCAGTCTTTGCATCACTCTTTTAGTGGTGTGCAGAGTACATTCCTATGCTAAGATGCTAAAACACAGGAGTGAAGGCTCTATGTAGACAACAGCTGGACATCTCCATGTTCAATGAGTTGTATAGGTGCTGTCTTCAACAATGGAGACTTGCTGTCAGATTGTGGAGAGCACCCTACAGTCTTGCCAACAGCATGAGTTGTTTGGGGATTCCCATGGGACCCTTTTGGCCAACAGATCAATTAGATGCATCTCAATCTCACTCCTGGAAGCTTCATGTGGTGACAAGAGATGATCTGTCTCCTCTGTTATTTTGGTGATTTTATTTAGATTATATAATATTATAGATAGATTCTACTGAAATATATACATGTTAAACATGTCGTCTTTTTTCGCATGTGAATGTCTGGCTTCTTCATAAACGATCAGGTGTTAAGGGTGTGTGGATTGCTGTCTGGGTATTGATAAGAATGTCTGGTTTATGTAAATACCGTGCTGTTTTTATAACTATAGCACAGTAGTACAATCTGAAGTCAGGAAGAGACACCTCCCATAGTTTTTTTATGATTAAGGATTGTTTTAGCTATCCTGGGTTACTTGTATTTTCATATGAAGCCGAAAATCGTCCTTTCAACATCTGTGAAGAATTGTGCTGGAATTTTGATGGGAATTGCATTGAATCTGTAGATTGCCTTGGTTAAGATGAGAGTTTTTACTATGCTAATCCTGCCAATCCATGAGCATGGGAGATCTTTCCATCTTCTGATACCTTCTTCAATCTCTTTCTTCAAAGACTTGAAGTTTTATCACGCAAGTCTTTCACTTGCTTGGTGAGAATTACCACAGGATGTTTTATACTATTTAAGGCCGTAGTGAAAGGTGTTGTTTCACCAATTTCTTTTTCTCCATTTGGGTCATCTAGATATAGAAGAGATACTGATTTTTGTGAATTAATTTTGTGTTTATCTACTTTGTTGAAAGTGTCAGCTGGAGGAGTTTCCTGGGGGAGTTTTCCTAAGCCCCTTACGCTTACTACCATACCTGCAAATAAGGATAGAAGTATCATATATGTGCATGTATATATATATATATATGAATATAAGAAATATGGATATATTTCGTTCTTTATAATTTGTATTGAAGGAGATACAATTTGTATCTCCTTCAGTCGTCTTATTGCTCTAGCTAAGACTTCAAGTTATATACTGAATAAGTATAGAGAGAGTGGACAAACTTGCCTTATTCCTTATTTTAGTGGAATTTCAGTGTCTCTCCATTTAATGATGTTGCCTATGGGCTTGCTATAAACTGCCTTTATTTGTTCAGATATGTTCCTTGTATACTTAATCTCTGCTGGACTTTTATCATGAGGGGTATTTGATTTTATCAAAGACCTTATCTATATCTGATGGGATGGTCATCTGGTTTCATATTTAGTTTGTCTATACGTTAGTTTATTGATTTATATATCTTCAACAATCTGAATATCTGGGATGAAGCCTACTGGATTATGGTGAATGATTTTTTTAATGCACTCATAGATTTGTTTGCAAGTATTGTACTAAGAATTTTTGAATCAATGTTCATAAGGAGGAATTGTCTATAATTCTCTTTGTCGGGTTTTCATGTGGTTTGGGTATCAGGGTAACTGTGGCCTCATAAAATGAATTGGGTCATGTTCCTTCTCTTTCTATTTTGTGAATAATTTGAGGAGTACTGCCATAACTCTTGTTTGAAAAATTATCATAGAAACTTTTGCTAAAACAATCTGGCCCTGGGCATTTTTTGGTTGGGAAACTATTAGTGACTGCTTCTATTCCACTACGGGCTATAGGTCTGTTGGAATTGCTCATCTGATCTTGATATAACTTTGGTAAGTAGTATTTATTAAGAAAATTATCCATTCCTTTTATATGTTTGAATTTGGTGGAGCACAAGTTTTAAAGCATGTCCTTACAAGTCTCTGGGTTTCCTCAGTGCCCATTGTTACACCCCCCCCTTTTCATTTCTGATTCTGTCCTCTCTGCCTTTTAGTTAATTTGGGCGTTTGTCCATCTCATTGATTTTCCTGAAGAACAAACTTTTTGTTTCAATGATTCTTTGTGTTTTTGTTTGTTTTTATTTTATTGATTTCAGCTCTGAATTTTATTTCTTGCCATTTCTCTTCCAGAGCTTTTAGGTGTGCTGTCAAGTTACTAGTGTGAGATCTCTCCTGATGTTTGCTTGTTTGCTTGTTTGTTTGTTTTTATGTAGACACTTGATATTATGGACTTGCCTCTTAGATCTGCCTTCATGGTGCCCCACATGTTTCCGAATGTGGATTTTCACCTTCACTGAGTTCTGGAAAGTCTTTAATTTCTGTCTTGACCCATCTTTCATTCAGTAGAGAGTGGTTCAGGCTCCCCAAGTTTGTGAAATTTGTTGTTCCTGTTATGTTGATATCCGGCTTTAATCCATGGTGATCCGAGAGTCTGCAGAGTGAGACTTCAATTTCCTTCTACATGTTTTGATAGACACCAAGATTTGCTGGGTGTCTGAGAATAAGGTCAATTTTTGAGAAAGTTCCATGAGTTCTTTTGTGTTGGGTGAAATGTTCTAACAGTCAGTTAGCCACAGCATTTCTCTGTTTGGTTACTGTATGGATGACCCATCTATTGGGGAGAGTAGTGAATTAAAGTCCCCCACTATCAGTCTGTGAGAATCAATATGTGATTGAAGCCATAATGTGTTTCTTCTGGGTACTTCTGTATTTGGTGCATAGATGTTTAGAATCGAGATGTCCTCTTGGCAGATTGTTTTTTCTTTGATACGTATGTAGTGTCCTTCACTATTTCTTGTCATTAGTTTTGAAGTCTACTTTGTTCGATATTAAAATGGCTACATCAGCTTGCTTCTTAGGTCCTTTTGCTTGGAAAACCTTTTTCCATCCTTTTTCCCTTGAGGTGATGTCTATCCTCGATGTTAAGGTATATTACTCGGATGCAGCAGAATGATGCATCCTGTTTCTGTATCCATTCTGATAATTTCTGACTTTTTATTGGGGAATTGAGACCATTGATGCTGAGAGATTAATGAACAGGGTTTGTTGTTTCCTGTTATTTTGTCAGCGATGGGAGGGAGAGGAGGAGGAGGAGGAGGAGGAGGAGGAGGAGGAGGAGGAGGAGGAGGAGGAGGAGTATATATGTATGTGTGTTTCCCCTCTCTCAATTTGCTGGTCTGGGACTATTTAATCTTTCTCTTTTCTTGGGTGTGGCCAACCTCTTTAGGGTTGAATTTTCCTCATAGTACCTTCTGTAGTGCTAGATTTGTAAAGAGATATTTCTTCAATTCAGCTTTATCATGGAATGTCTTATTTTATCCTTCTACAGAAGTTAAAAGTTTTGCGGAGTATAGAGTCTTGCATGGCATCTGTGGTCTCTTAGAGTCTGCAGAACATCAGTGCAGGCCCCTCTGGCTTTGAGAGCCTCCCTTGAGAAGTCAGGTGTAGTATTACTCCTAACAGCTCTGCCTTTGCAGCTACTTGGTCTCCCCCCTTGCATCTTTGTTCTATATATTTAGTGTTTTGATTATTGCGTGCTGAGGGGACTTTCTTTTCTGGTCTACTTGGTGTTCTGTCTGGTTCTTGGGCCTTGATAAGCATCTATTTAGGTTATGAAACTTTTCTTCTATGATTTTGTTGAAAATATCTCCTGTACCTTTGATCTGGGTTTCTTCTTCCTCCTCTATTCTTATTTTTCTCAGATCTCATCTTTTCATAGTCCCCCAGGTTTCCTTAAATGTTTTGTGGCAGGGCTCTTTCTGTTTTAACATCTTCTTTGACCCGGGGATTCATTTCTTCTATGTTGTCTTCAATTCCTGAGTTTCTCTCTTGCATCTCTTATATTCTGTTGGTGAAGCTTACCTCGGAGCTCCTGTTCCAGCTCCTTAATTGTTAATTTCCACATTCCCCTCAGCGTGGGTGTTCTTTATCAATTCTACTTCCACTCTCAAGTCTTGAACTGTTTTATTCATTTCCTTCCACTGTGTATTTGTACTTTCCATAGATCTCTTTAAGGGATTCAGTCATTTCCTTTTTAAAGACCTCTGTCATCTTCTTAAAGACTATTTTAAGGTCTTTGCCTTGTGTTTCTGCTATGTTGTGACACTCAGGGCTGCGACAGGGTTGCTGGGCTCCACTGGAGCCATCTTCTCCTGCCTGTTCTTGTGTTTTCACACTGGCTTCTGCACATCTGGGTTTGGGGAGCTCGTGATTTGAGGCGCTGCTATCTGATCTTGTCTTTGGTGGGTGGGTGTTTTCTTCTTCGGTTTCGTGCCATTTCTGGTTCTTAGGAGAGTGTGGTGGCTGTGCGTTGCTTGGTAGGAAATTCTTCTGGGATCCCGGTAAGTGTGGCCACTGAGAGTTCCGGATAAAATGTGTTTCTAGCTATTGGGAACTGAGACTCAGGAATGGGGATGGGAGAGTTAGAAAGGGGGCGGGGCAGGAGGGGGAAGGGCAGAGTATTCCATCCGGATCTGCCTTGTGCCCTGGAAATGGGGGCAGAGAGTGAAAAAGGCCACAATAGAAGGTCCACTGCAGAGCTGCAGATGAAAATGGGGGCTTGGACTTGGAGAGACGAGGGAAGAGGAAAGAGCTGCCGTGAGCTCACTTGCTTTCCGGGCTACAGAGGCCTGCGGTTCCGGAAATGTCTACTGTGGTTGGGGGCTGGGATAAAGAAAGGAGTAGGGGAGGTAAGTTAGTACGTGAAGAGTTGTGTGATCCACTGAGATTGGGAGGGGAGCAGGATGAGCTCTGGTCTGCTCCAGAGCTGGGGGTGACTCTAGGGTATTAGATTCAGAGGAGCTGAGGTGAAGATCTGTAGTCAACCTACCTGCTTCGCTGGCGGAAGTCTGTGGAGTCCCTTCCTTTTCACTCTGATAGATGTCCTCCTCAGCCAGCACTGATTGGCACTCAGCAGACACTGGAAAAAGACCCTGCACAGACAGCCAGGGATTCATGTGGGCCTTCCTTTCTGTTCCATGCTCCATGAAGTCACCGTATCTTGACTTCTCTACTCTGTTAGCTACATGATCTGAGGGAGATGAGTGTCGCCCTCCCTAACCCACACACTGCTACCGGTTTTCTTCCAGACATCAGCTATGAAAACAGAGGCTAGCGTGATCTTTCTTTTTCCTTCTTTTTGGCTTTCTGCAATCACTGTCCTTTCCTGCCTAACAACCAAAGTCTCCAGAGCCACTATTTTATAGATTCTATCTGACTTTGTTGTCGTTTGAGACTGGAAAGTCAGTCCCTGTCAAACTGTATTAAAGGTAGAAGTGTGACCTGTGAAGATCATTTTGGTGTCAAGGACAGTAGTAGCCATCCCCAGGTGAAAATTGTGGGGGTCAGGGGCCAGGGGAGATGAGGCACGGTCTACTGTGGACTCAGTGATAAGGACCACAAAATGATAAAACTGGAGGCAGGGTGCGTAGAGATGGCTCAGTGGTTAGGAACACACACTGCTCTAGCAGAGAACTGAAGTTTGGCTCCTAGCAGTGGTGTCAGGTAGCCCACAGACACATAGACTTCCAGTTCCAAGGGTGGTTCACAACTGTCTGTTGTCTGGGATTGGCGCCTCTGACTTGGGTGGGCACCCACACTGACATGTAAATACCCATACACAGACACACTCACAGAATTAATAAAAATAAATCTTAGGAAAGGGGACACGATTAAACTGTTCCTCAGGAGCAGACATATGTGGATTCCTCAGTAACCTAAAAAATAATGTGACTTTAGCAGAGGAGACAGAGTGTCTAATGCTCTGAGTAAGCATTACAGAGTCACCAAATCTTAGTGCCTGTGCCCCTTGATACTGACTGTAGAGTAAGGGACTGTGGCGACTTCCTGGCTCTTGAGAACCAGAACCCTGCTCCTGTGTCCTGGGCCTGCCTCTGTGCTCGGCCTGGGGTCTGTCTCCTTACTATGTAGTTGCCTTCTAGCCCAAGGGAATTTAAAGTTAAGTACAGAAATGACTAAAGCCTTCGAAAAGTAAGATAATCAAATTTAGGAACACAATATATAAGGTTCAGCTCTGTGTTGTGTTTAAGAGAATTTTTTTATTTAGAAATCCTATTGAGTACCAATATCACAGACATGTGCCTGAGTTTAAAGCTTCCAGAGTTATATGAATCAGAGGTATCTCTGATTATTAATCATTTATGGGCACAGGAATTCTGATCAGATTAGTAGCAAAGTGAAATAAGAACCATCTGAAGGGACAGGCAGAGCTGTTGACATTTGTGCATGAGTTTTAGCGTATTCAGGAGTTTTTACTGGATATTTTAATTTACATTTCAAATGTTATCCCTTTTCCTGGTTTCCCGTCCATAAACCCCCTATCCCATCCCCCTCCCCCTGCTTCTATGAGGGTGCTCTCCCACTCACCCATCCCTTCCCGCCTCCCTGCCCTAACATTCCCCTATACTGGTGAGGTCCAGCCTTGGCAGGACCAAGGGCTTCTCTTCCCACTGATTTCCAACAAGGCCATCCTCTGCTACATATGCAGCTGGAGCCATGGGTCTGTCCGTGTGTGCTCTTTGGGTGGTAGTTTAGTCCCTGGGAGCTATGGTTGGTTGATATCATTGTTCTTATGGGGTTGCAAACCCCTTCAGCTCCTTCAATCCTTTCTCTAACTCCTACAATGGCGACCCCATTCTCAGTTCAATGGTTGGCTACAAGAATCCACCTCTGTATTTATCATGCTTTGGCAAAACCTCTCAAAAGACAGTTATATCAGGCCCCTGTCAGCAAGCACTTCTTGGCATCAACAATATTGTCTGGGTTTGATGACTGTATGTATATGGACTGGATCCCCGGGTGGGGCAGGCTCTGGATGGCCTTTCCTTCAGTCTATGCTCCAAACTTTGTCTCTGTATTTCCTCCTATAAGCATTTTTGTTCCCTCGTCTAAGAAGGACTGAAGCAGCCACACTTTGGTGGTCCTTCTTCTTGAGCTTCATGTGGTCTGTGGATTGTATCTTGGGTAATCCAAGCTTTTGGGCTAATAGCCACTTATCAGTGAGTGTATACCATGTGTTTTTTTGTGACTGGGTTACCTCACTCAGGATGATATTTTCCAATTCCATCCATTTGCCTGTGAATGTCATGAAGTCATTGTTTTTAATAGCTGAGTAGTACTCCATTGTGTAGATTTA
Source organism: Rattus norvegicus (assembly GCF_021556685.1). Classification (NCBI taxonomy): domain Eukaryota; kingdom Metazoa; phylum Chordata; class Mammalia; order Rodentia; family Muridae; genus Rattus; species Rattus norvegicus. The sequence goes on along the minus strand of NC_141539.1, from coordinate 13,948,999 downwards.
CCACATTTTCTGTATCCATTCCTCTGTTGAGGGACATCTGGGTTCTTTCCAGCTTCTGGCTATTATAAATAAGGCTGCAATGAACATAGAGGAGCACGTGTCTTTTTTATATGTTGGAGCATCTTTTGGGTGTATGTCCAGGAGTGGCATAGCTGGGTCCTCAGGAGAATTTTTATATTAGACTATCTGATTATTTAGAATTGTGGTTCTGATCTAAAATATATATACTTTTAGACCTATGAATTTAAGCAGAAAATTATTGTCTTAAGTTTGTAAAGAACATTGACAAGTAACGTATTTAGGTATTCAGGACAGTTTTAGAAAATATGATATATCTCAGAAGATAATGTTGGCTAGCCAAACAGAGTGAAAAATTAAAATAGTGTATGAAATTTTAAGATAGTGGTTGAGGAGATGGCTCAGTGGCTAAGAGTACGTATTACTCTTCCAAAGCAGTTTCCAGCACCAACATGGACGTTCATAGCCATCCATAACTCCAGCTCCAGGGGACCTGACAGCCTCTTCTGGCCTCAAGAGCACTAGGCACACATACACAGTATACGGACAGACAAAACACCAATACACATAAAATAAATATGAAAAAAATTATATGAGGGTTTAAGTACTTTAGAGGAAATTGTATGGGTGCTTGTAATGTACTTCTAAATATTTTCTGTGTCAAATGGAATTTTCGTAAATGTGAGAATTGAACTGGGGGATCCGTTTTCACTTTAAACTGTTAGTACAAACGTTGGAAATGCAAGCAGACCCCAAATTACGTCTGACTTGTCTTTCCTCAGAATATTCAACATGTAGGGCATTGCAGAGCCCCCTGTCAGGTGGGCCGCTGTGAGCTACTGCTTACTGATGTGTCCTCACATCAGCGCTGACCGCTGGTCAGACATGCTCTGAAAGGCCACTCTAAATTCTGTCAAACCCTCTAGAGTAGAGATTACCTGAGCCCGATGGCCCTTCACACACCAGCTGGCTCCCAATGACGGCTCCATGAGCAGCCCAGTCCTCTGTTTTGTTCTCAAACTTTGCCAGCAACAGCACAGGAAACAGTTGGTAAAAGATAGAGATGGGGAAGCCAACCAAGCCAGGGTATGAATGGGAACTACATGCCAGGACTGTGCTACTGGAGTTGGGCAAAGATGGTGGACTTGGGAGACAAGGGGAGGGGTCAGGGGGAGGGGCCACTCGGGAAGCCACCAGTGAAGCTCAGAGAGAAATGAGATTCCTGATCATTGTCCTTTCTAAGGAGAACACAGGGACATGTGGCAAGAAGGAGGAGGTTTCAGAGGAGAGAGAAAGAATGGACCATGAAAAGTCAGTAGACTGCCATCTCTGAGCACTGAACCTTGGAACAGAAACAGGATCTACTGCAAAAACCCTTCCCACAGTCACAGCGCTAATCCATTCGAGTCACAACTAGTTTTTGGCTTGCACCACCTATGCTAAAAGAACTTAATCCAGGCTTTTGTTTGAACTGTTTTAGAGATCTAAGCCTCTAAGACAAGACCAAATCAATGTGCAAACTAGGGCAGTCTTCCACCATCTCCACAACGGAAGCCCAGCATAAGCAGGTGGTATGGCTATAGCAAGACCAAGATCAAAACAGCACCTCCTTACCCAGCAAGCAAAATGGAATGCTCGCCAAGCCAACCATGGACAGCGCCCATGCCAACAGCAGAAAGCTATCAAAATGGAGCTTGTGTGGCCTGTCGACACCTTCCTGCCACCTCAAATGGATATCCGTGATCCATCACCAAGCTAAATGGGTCAGCCCAGTGTGTATTAATGAGTCTTGAAGTATCTTCCATAATTTAGGATCTGGTCTTACCTTGAAGCAAGCAGGCTCTAGAAACTTGTTTAATTTTTCTTTTGTTCACTTGAATCATCAAAGGTATTGACCTGATAATTCTTTCATTGCTAGAGCAGAACCCATTATAGTCGCTAAGAAGTTTTAATTGAGTTTATCAAATATAATTACCCTGCCTCCACCTATCTTCTCCTCAGTTTGCCTCCCTCGATCTGGAAGAACCAAGTCTAGCTTTCCCAAAGAACCCTTGTGTGTTCAGATGGCTTCCTGGGAGTCTGTGAGAGGCAGCTAATGACATGTAATTTAATTTTTTCATCATTAGTCCCACAGGCTTTGAGGCTTTGATCCAAGCTTTCTGTTGTCCTGACAGAAGGAAAATAAAACTCCACCTCAAATTAAACATTTGCCTTTGCCTACTGTTAGCTGTTTATTGTGCACATAAGTCTGCAAGGTTAAGTCTGCAGGGTTTGCCATTCTTTCTGATCCCTCGGGCTTTGCCTCAGTACTCAGGGCTCTAAGAACACATGAAAACTTAGGTTTCACCAGCATCACTGGATCTCAGGGTCTCCACAGGGACACAGAAGAAACCTTAGCCCGTCTCTTATTTTTCATGTGAGCTCAACAATCCTCAGAGCTTAGACTTTGGGAATGGGGTGTTCCTGTCAAAAATACAAACTGATGAGAGCAAAATACAGAGAGCCCATCAGTTGGTTTCAGGAAATGAGTCCAGGGTTCAACCAGAAACTGGCCAAACCTCCCAATGTGGGGTTCATTAAGGAAAAGTTTTAGCTTCTTACCAAGTTGGCTTTACACACCTAGAGTGTGTTATAATTGCTCTCAAGGATCTATGATGTTGTAGAAGAGGACTCAACAGGTAGGCAAAAACAATTGCTTTGTAAGGCCCAGGGCTTAAGTTCAGAGTCCTAGAACTCACGTTAAAACCAACTGTAACCCAAGCACTACAGCAGAGAGATAGGAGGTGGGAAAACTGCCTGTAAGCCCTGCTAGTCCAAAACACACAACAAAGTAGCAGAAACAAGGAAGACCCGGACTCAACCAGTAGAAGCCGTGGCCCAATATCCTCTGACTGCTCTACATACTTACACTGTAGCAAGTGTGTGCCTATCCTCCATCTCCCATGCACACAGAGAGACTAAAACGTATGTATCCGTGTGTATGTGTGTGTGCATGCATGCGTGTGTGTGCATGTGCATGTGTGTATGAGCATGCACATGTGTGTGCATGTGTGTGTGTGCATGCGTGTGTGTGCATGTGCACCTGTGTATGTGTATACACATGTGTGTGCATGCATGTGTGTGCATGTACACGTGTGTATGTGGATGCACGTGTGTGTGTGTGTGTGTGTGTGTATGTGTGTGTGTGTGTGGCGCATCCATCAGGATGGCTCAGCAGTTAAGGGAACTTAGTTAAGCCTGACAATCTGCTGTCAGCCCCTGGAGCACAGGGTGGAAGGAGAGGACTCCTCCCACATAGCATGACTGTCACATGCATATTGTCACATGCATACCATGAATACACTTACACACAAACCATAAATAAAAACAGATGCAAAAGCCGAAATCTTGCATAGATGTAAAAGAAAAGCCAGCAGAAGTGAGAAGTAGAGGCACAAATACACGCTGTCCTAGAGTGAGGTCATCCCCCGCTTCCTGCTCCACCCCGAGAGAACTTGGATCCAGGTGAACGAGACCCACATTCCAGTCTGAGACAGTTTAGCCTTCTCTCCTCCTCTCCATGTTGAGGCATGCACCCATCCCACCATGCCTTCTACCTAACTACCACCCGGGACTACCTAATCGCTCCTGCCCTAACCTCTGCACACTCTCTAGGACAGCACATTGGTCCTCTGGTTCTCTCTGACCTCACCTTGACCCCTGAACTCCGGGCTCTGCCTGGCTCTCTGGTCTCTCTCTCTTCTGGTTCTGCTTGCTCACAGGGGGGTCTGTGTCAATTGCTTTCTTGTCAGTTACTTCAGCTCGACCATCTTTCTGTCCCCATCACATCTACAGCTAGAGAGAACCTCAGTACGTCACTCCCCAGGTTGCTGGAGAACTCATGCCTACCATGCGTACGGCACCAGCTCAGTTGATGTTCCCCTTAGGGTCTCCTCTGAACTTCTATACCTTCCGTAAGTTCCCAAAGACTCTTCTTTCTCTCATTTGGCAGACGTTTGTTTGTTTGTTTGTTTGTTTGTTTGTTTGTTCCTGAAGCCGGGTCTCATGTAGCTCAGGCTGCCCTTGATCTTCTTCTATAGCCTAGGATGACCTTGAACCCATGACCCTTGTGTCTCCAGCATCCAAAGACTAAGATTATAGGTGTGCACCACCGCGACAGTATCAGTTGCCAATTTCTTTTTTATAGAAATATAAGTAAAAAAAAATCTCTCCATATCCCAAGCTTGTCAGAACCCTGTAGCCTAGGAATCTCCCTGCACCTCCTCAAACTTAGCCCTCCCAGGAAGAAGAGAGTGCAGCGTCATCATTGACGCTGACATCTCAGGGACTGGCTCCCCCAGCAACGAGCTCTCCTCTCCTCTGTGCCTGTCGGCTTCTGGGTTGCCACCAGGATGGCTCCTTCTCCCTGTAAAGTGAGCCCATACGTAGGTCTCGATTGGTCCATTTCCGCAGCTGCTCCATCCTGCAGCACTGACTTCTTTCACGGCCACATGGATGTCGCATTCATGCAGCCCGTGACCTTAGTCTCCACCGTCACACGTCCAATTGCTTCCCCAGCAAGGACAGTCCAGTCCCCGACCCCAGTCCCACACTGGCGTATAGTGTCTAGTGGACAGATAAAACAGCCTGTCCAAAGCCAACCTGGGTCTTTGAATACTAACTTTTCTGTGTTTTTGTTTGTTTAGTTGGTTGTATTTGTTTGTTTGGAGGTGGTTGTCTCTTCATACAGCTCCAGCGAGAACTAGAATTTGCTTTGGAGACCAGGCTGGCCTGGCACTCACATGCATCCGTGTGCCTCTGCCCCCAGAGTTCCGGTATTAAAGGAGCCACCACATGCAGCAAACCCAAGCTTCACCACGGTGTTTGCAGCGACGCCATCCCCCAGGTGCTCACAGTAACAAGTTCAGGCTGATTCATTTCTCGCCTCACAGCCCACCTGCCAACCCATCGGAGATTCTTATGGCTCTACGTCCAAACTACACCTAGAGTTTTCTCTCATCTGACCGTCTCACCGAAGGCACCCACCTCTTCAGCACCAATCACCACAGCAGTGACTATTGCTAGTCTAGTGGCTGTTAGGAATGTAGTAGCCAGAGTGCTCAAACCATGCTATCCACGGGCTCAAAACATTCTGAGGACTCCTCAAATCAAACAGCCACCACCGCGGCCAACACTGCCGCCAATGTGGCCAACGCCAATGCCACCAACCATGGCCTAGCCGAATCGCTTCCATCCTGCCTCTTTCTCCTGGACTTTTACCTCCTTCCAGCTCCTTCTCCTCTACTCTACATTGGCTTCCTTCCTGGTGTTACCGAACATCTTGTACAGCCCCGCCCCTGCCCTGTAGCCCCGCCTCCGCCTTGTACCAGCCCCTTGCCACGCAGTTATCTTTCAAGCCTTTATTTACATGGAACTTGATGACCAACGCATTTAAAACTGCAGTCCCCCTCCTAATGCTCGCATTTCCCCGTCGATACGGTTTGCATCTCTTTCTCCATGCATAGCCTGGGCCACCCTCTGAGGTGCTACTCCAGAGCTAATTAGTTACATGGATTCTTAGTTGCCTATCTTTTGTCACTAGTATCACTTATTCTCTGGTGCCTGCGACTAGGAACAGTACTTGGCTTATCATAGGCAATCAATATATTTAGGCAAAGTTACTTTATCAACGACCTGCCAAATGCACAGAGAATATTCCAGGCTTCATCTTTCTGACACTGTTCATACTGAACTTCTCTTCTGTTTCCCTCCTCCACCCCCACAGTCCACCCAACCTCCTCACCGTGCTTCCCTCCGCCACCCACACCCAGGGTGTTGTCTACTGTTTAAAATCTAGAGCGGCTCTCAAGTATGCATCTTCAGAGAGACCTCAAGCTCCAGATCAATTGACCAGCTGGTTGCCAGGTAACCTCAGATTCAGTATGACCAAATCTACTCCTTTTCCGGGGGTGACTTTTTCAGTGAACACCATTGGTTCACCTGGCCCAGATCCTAGGTCAGTCCTTCCATGGTCCTCCCCACCTGTTTCGTGGCCGGGCCCCTTTGGCTCCCTCCACTATCTGGTAGCCAACATTTGCTAAACAACCAACCAGCTTCCTACATACAGTCTCTGGCTTCTTTCACTTCATATAGCAACTGTACATGTTTTGGAAGTAGAGTATAACATGTGTACAACATCTGTTCAACATGTATATAATATGTAATAGTCAGGTCAGGGAAGCTGAGAATGCACATGTATATAACAATGGTCAGAACAGGGAAGGTGAGAATGCACATGTGTCTAACATGTAACGGTCAGGGGAACTGAGAATGCACATGTATGTAACATGTAATGGTTACGTCAGGGGAGTTGAGAATGCACATGTATATAACATGTAATAGTCAGGTCAGGAAAGCTGAGAATGCACATGTGTATAACATGTAATGGTCATGTCAGGGGAACTGAGAATGCACATGTATATAACATGCAATGGTCGGGTCAGGGGAGCTGAGAATGCACATGTATATAACATGTAATGGTCAGGTCAGGGGAGCTGAGAATGCACATGTATGTAACATGTAACGTTCAGGTCAGGGGATCTGAGAATGCACATGTATCTAACATGAGATGGTCAGGTCAGGGGAGCTGAGAATGCACATGTATAAAACATGTAATGGTCATGTCAGGGGAGCTGAGAATGCACATGTATCTAACATGAGATGGTCAGGTCAGGGGAGCTGAGAATGCACATGTATCTAACATGAGATGGTCAGGTCAGGGGAGCTGAGAATGCACATGTATATATCATGCAATGGTCGGGTCAGGGGAGCTGAGAATGCACATGTATATAACATGAAATGGTTATGTCAGGGGAGCTGAGAATGCACATGTATATATCATGCAATGGTCGGGTCAGGGGAGCTGAGAATGCACATGTATATAACATGCAATGGTCGGGTCAGGGGAGCTGAGAATGCACATGTATATAACATGCAATGGTCGGGTCAGGGGAGCTGAGAATGCACATGTATAGAACATGTAATGGTCATGTCAGGGGATCTGAGAATGCACATGTATCTAACATGAGATGGTCAGGTCAGGGGAGCTGAGAATGCACATGTATAGACCATGTAATGGTCATGTCAGGGGATCTGAGAATGCACATGTATCTAACATGAGATGGTCAGGTCAGGGGAGCTGAGAATGCACATGTATCTAACATGAGATGGTCAGGTCAGGGGAGCTGAGAATGCACATGTATATATCATGCAATGGTCGGGTCAGGGGAGCTGAGAATGCACATGTATATATCATGCAATGGTCGGGTCAGGGGAGCTGAGAATGCACATGTATATAACATGTAATGGTCATGTCAGGGGAGCTGAGAATGCACATGTATATATCATGCAATGGTCGGGTCAGGGGAGCTGAGAATGCACATGTATCTAACATGAGATGGTCAGGTCAGGGGATCTGAGAATGCACATGTATCTAACATGAGATGGTCAGGTCAGGGGAGCTGAGAATGCACATGTATGTAACATGCAATGGTCAGGTCAAGAGAGCTAAGAATGCACTATTTGTTGGCATCAGGAGCATTCACAGTCCATTCTAGTAGCTGTTTTCTCAGCCCTGATCACCATCCTGCTGCACTATGGGACAGCTCTGCTTCTCATCTCTCTCCTTTGCCCTGTCAAAGTGTGAGCCTTTAGTCAGAGAGCTCTCTATCTGTGGAGAGATGTGTGTGATACCTATGAAGAAATATAGATCACCTTTGGAGGAAGTGGACATAAGCTCCCACCCCTAACCAGGAAGCTTTTGCCAATTGCCATCTGTTTTCAAAAGAAAAATTTGTTTTCTCCAATGGAGTCTCACTAGGTACATTAGCCACTCTGCAGGGTAGGTCTCCTGCCCAGAAGTCAACGGCAGCACAGAATAAACTCAGTGGTATTTTCATAGACTTTTGTCTCATAGCACTTTGTTTGGGCACTTTGGTCCTATTGGGCTTTGCTTATGTACTATTGTTCCTTGTTTAGTGTTTGAATGTGGTGTGTGTGTGTGTGTGTGTGTGTGTGTGTGTGTGTGTGTGTGCGCGCGCACGCACACATGTGTATGTGTGTGTGATAGAAACATGTGTGTATGTGTATATGAGTGTGTGTATGCATGTGTGAGACATGTGTATGTATGCACACCTGTGTGTGTATGTGTGTGATAGAGAGAGACATGTGTATGTGTGCATGTATATGTGTGTGACAGAGAGAGACATGTGTGTATGTATGTGTGTGTATGTGTGTGTGTGTGTGAGAGAGACAGACAGACACACACAGAGAGACACAAGAGAGGGTTTCTTGTGTTTTTTTGTTCTTGTTTGTTTCTTGTTTTCTTTTCTTTTTTTTTTTTTTTTTCTGAGCTGGGGACCGAACCCAGGGCTTTGCGCTTCCTAGGTAAGCGCTCTACCACTGAGCTAAATCCCCAGCCCCTGTTTCTTGTTTTCTAAAGAGAGAGAAAGAAAGGATATAGAGTTGAATAAGGGGAAAAGCATGAACAGAATATATTGTATGAAAAAAGTATATATTTTACATTTCGATATATGTTAAATGCAAATATATAATATATTTATAGTATCTATTTATATTAAATTTATATTTACATTATAATTCTTATATTATAATGCAATGTATGTATATTGTGTATGTTTATATTATACATAATATATTTAAATATATAACTATATAAAATATAAATAATTATGTAAATACATGTAATTTTTATATTGAAAACTTATATATAAATATATCATAAAATTATATATTATATATATATTCCCTTGAGCTGCAGTGGCTAAGTTGCCTCGGCCCTAGCTGCCACCCTTCCATACCCCACATCAGCAGAGTCTTCCTGAAGGGTCATGCTGCCCACCTGCCTGGACACATCTCCTCCTGCAAAGTTTGGGTGCTCCGTCCTTCCTCATGCATGAAGCACCCACTCGTTACATTTGCACGTGCCTCTACCACAGCCATGACCTTATAATGCCAAGGAAGTTCCCCTATTGATTCCCCATGCCAACCACGAGGAGACAGTGACACAGGGAGGATGGACTCCAAATCCTGAAATAGACATTAGTCATCGAGAGAGGCAGCAGCCACTGCAGATGCTCCAGGCCATCGAGGTGATCATCACTGTCACAGGGATGGGACTGAAGTCCCTTCCATAATGAACAGAAGGTTGGTCCGTGCATCCTTTCTCCTGAGGAAGCTGACCTGGGTCAAGCACAAGATATTTGTTGCCATTATACTTTCCTGCAGAGAGCTGGGTGTTTACAGACCAGCGATGGGTGTGGTAGGCTGGGCCATCGGAGGTGACCATCAGATCTAAACCCTGTGGATGGCCACAGGACCAGCCCTCCTTTCCTGACTGTGCTCGGAATGACAAAAATGCTGCCAAGTGTCCAGTCGCAGAATCAAAGGGCACCAGAAACCACTGATATGACACGATACCCATAAAGCAAAGGGCCAGACAGGGAGTCCCTGTTCTAGAAACATCCACACCCAGAACTGCGTGTGCTCCTGAACGTGCCAGCGCACAGAGGGCTTCCCATCCACCCCACCTTCAGATTGCACCTTCAGTCCAGCATCCTAGGAGCAGAGAGACCTGCAGAAGAACCTTGATGGGAAGGGCCAGTCTGTGCTATGCAACTCATCATGGAAAAGCCCCTCTCAGCAGAGAAGAAAGTGTGGCCTTGATGTTTTAAAGCAAAGACTTAAGAAACAGTTCAGTTCCCTGGAATAAATGTAAGCTTTGGCTAACATTAACTGCTGAAAGAAATGTCTGATGGTGTCGAGAGGGCCCTTCCATGGCGGCCATGCTGTGACGTTTGAACACGTTTGCTGTCTGCAATGAGAGTGTTGCAGCAGACAAGGAGGACTTCCTCGGCTCATTCTTGTAGAGGACTTCCCATAGGAACATGAGATCTGGAACTTCCCTTGTTTCTACACCTGCCTTTAGCTCAACTGGCCCTGAGGTGTGGACTGCCCTGCTCAGAGACTAGGATTCTGTGGGGGAGGCTGGGAGTTGGGCCGGCATCAAGTCTGCTGAGCATACTCTAAACCCAAACAGATGGGTTTTATCTGCCTTCTGTCATTTCCACACAAAATGTCCTTCAATAGAAGGATTCCATTGCTTTTTATAATAGTTGAAAATTTGCCTTGGATACCTCTCTTCAAAGCCTTTTTCTAACTTGATAAGACCCAGAAAAGAACATGAAGCTATGCCCTGGCCTAGAGGTCCAGAAGCCTACTCAGACCGATCCAAACTCCTCAGCTCTGAGACTGGCATGTCCTGAGAGGACTGTCTTCATTGTCCCCCCACTGAGGATGCGTGAACTCCACCCCAGGCTGTGGTCATAGCATAAATCATGGAAGGTCAACGCACTAAAGGAGCGTGAAGAGGCTCCAGTGAGGAAACCTCACCACACAACTGAGAAACCAGAGGTGCAGAGAGGGGGCCCTAGGGAGCATCAGGCTGGGGTAACTTCACCCACCCCAACTCCTCCACACCTATCTCCTGCCAGTTCTCAGGACTCATTGTCCCCCTGCCTCTGTGACTCACTCAGAATGAAAATGTTTTCTTCACAATGCTACCAGTGTTCCCCTGCAAGGCACCGGGCATCTGTTAGGGATCTGTGACCCCTGGAAAACTGCAGTAAATAAATGTCACCATCAATCATATAAGCAGCTGACTCAAAGAGCCTGGACTGGAAGAAAGAGGTGGCTCGCACTGCCTGTCTTAACTTCCAGAAAGTTCTCTCCCCCGCCTCCCCTTCTCTGACAGAACTCCCAGTCTCACTTCCTAAACAGAGCCTTCCAAACAGGCTCATTCCTCTCCCACCTTCAGAACAGCTGAGTCCTGCCATTGAGCGACAGAACACCTGCCTTCCTCCAAGTGCAGTCAAGAGAGCTCTGTCCCAGGCTGTGGCCAGAGCTAAGCAGAGAGCCCTGGCCAAGAGGCGACTACTTTTTAAACTGGTTGGCAGCAGAGGCTTAGCCAAGTGTGCATGCAGTCAGGGTGCTGAGTGGCCCCTGAAGGAACAAGAGCCCAGAGTGGGAGAGGAAGCCACGGAAAGGTCCTGTCTGGCTATAGGCTCTGCTTTGCTCCTTACACAAGTGACCACATGAATAAGATCCCTTTGTGGGCACATTAGGGGCTGAGCCTTCTGGCCACACCAGGATTTCCACAGGACTCCCTCTGTGACTTCCTAGATACCAAGGTCCTTCTCATCTCCCAGGGGCCTGTGTCAATTTTTCCTGCAGGCTGTGGTTGACATCTGTCCCCAGGTACCTTCTTAATCTCCCTGTCATCCACTGTTGCCCAGAACTGACAACTCCTAAATGGTTCCCTTCCCCCTGGATTTTCCCATTCCACTCTAATTTAAGCCACATTAATTCTCCAAATACTTATTTCCACACAGCCAAGTAGTTCCTTCCCCAAGGGCAATGACCATAGCTCTGTTACCACAGATGCTGCTCTTCATGGCACCCTATACACACACACACACACACACACACACACACACACACACACACACACCACACACCACACACCCACACATACACACACACCACACACACACACACCACACACCACACACATACACACACCACACACACACCATATACATAGACATACACCACACACACCACACACACACACACCACACACACACACACCACACACACACACACCACACACACACCATACACATACACATACACCACACACACACACACACCACACACCATACACACACACATACACACACACCATATACATAGACATACACCACACACACCACACACACACACCACACACACACACACCATATACATAGACATACACCACACACACACACCACACACACACACCACACACACACACCACACACACACACCACACACACACACCATACACACACACATACACACACACCACACACACACCATACACGTACACCACACACACACCATACACACACACCACACACACACACCACACACACCACACACACACCATACACATACACATACACCCACCATACACACACCACACACACACCATACACATACACCCACCATACACACACACCACACACCACACACACACACACCATACACACACACCATACACACACACCATACACACACACCATACACACACACATACACACACACCACACACACACCATACACATACACCACACACACACCATACACACACACCACATACACACACCACACACACCACACACACACCATACACATACACATACACCCACCATACACACACCACACACACACCATACACATACACATACACCCACCATACACACACACCACACACCACACACACACACCATACACACACATACCACACACACACACCATACACATACATACACACACACCATACACACACACACCACACACACCATATACATAGACATACACCACACACACCACACACACACACACCACACACACACACACCACACACACACACTACACACACCACACACACACACCACACACACACACCATACACACACACACCACACACACCATACACACACACCACACATACACACACATACACACAACACACACACACACACACACACACACACACAGCTCTTGTATAAGCTGGAAAGCTGTGCCTCCCGACACCTAGAGATGTCTCACAGACCTCTCCCTGGCATTGTGCCTCTGTCCCCCCATTTCCCACCTGACACACCCTCCACCCCATCCTCTCCTTCCCACTAAGAGACCTGGCCCCCTTAATGTATACTCATTTGTCGTCTCTGCTGTCTCTGCACCCCCAGTGACCAGATGACAGGTAGATGTCAGCATCCCCATTCCTCTGGAGTAGAAACTTCCTACTGAGCTAAAAAGTTCTATCTCCCTCCTGTACAGCAATGAGTCCTCAGGCCAGCAGCATCCTCCGGCATTGTGCCTTCAATGAGAGGCAGAAGTACCAGGGTTCTGGGAAGCAGGAGGATAAAATAGGCAGAGAGGGACAGGGAGGGGAGGGGAGAGGGAGAGGGAGAAGGAGAGGGAGAGGGAGAGAGAGAGAAAACAGGCTACATTGGGGTGTCATTCACTCTTGATCCAAAAACCTGAGAAAAAGGCTTTCCAGTCAGCTAGGAAAAACAAACAAAGCCAGAATGGGGTCATCTGGAGGAAGAAGCCAGCCTAGCAGCTACCATACAATCAGAACCAAGTGGCCTCATGGATACAGCCCTGACACCATGCCGTGGAAACCTGAGGGGGCAGTGTTGCTGGTGTCCTGGGAGGAACTCTGTATTTCTATGTTATCGGCTGGGGGAGGCCTACAGCATTTGTTGGACTCTTCAGGCAAACACAGTGGCCAGATCTTCGAAACAGGACGCCTTTGTCCATGACTGACACCCTGGCCTAGAGCCCAGCTCTGCTTCAGGGGAGGATTTAGGTCACAAGAAAATGGGGGTGGGGTGGAGGGTGGCTGTAGCCTTAGAAATCTGTGTAAAAATTGGGGAGGCACTTCACCCCTTCCCAGGGTCACACCCTTGCCCTGTCTGACCTTACTTTGCATCACGCTGACTTTGAAGACACAGCATTGGATGGCCTCCTCAACCTCTTTTAAAAGCTATTTGGCAAATTCCCACCTGGCTGGAACCTCCCCCATCGATCTGTTACCTCTTTCTAGTCAGCTCAAATCATTGTGTAAAGCTTTCCCAACCTCCGTTCAGTATAAAGACCCGTGCAAACATGACCGGGAAGCCCCTGGAAGCCTCCAGTACACTGGAGAGTCACCAAGGACCACAAACTCGGACTGCTTTCCAAAGCCAGAGAGCATCTCAGACAAGGATGGTGCCCTGGCCTGCCGATGCTCCCCGGCTGTTTTGGCTTTAGAGAAAAGCTGCTGAAGATGTGAAAGCGGCTCTTGAAGAACGACCCAGTCACACCTGCTGTGATCTTTCCACTTCGGCTGCCCTTTCTAAACTGCTCCTTTTCACAGAGGTCAGCCCGAAGCCCTGCCTCCGAGGCCAGCCCTTATCCTCCGCGCATATTTAAAAGCGTTGGCAAACAGTTTTCCAACCCCTGTCTCTTAAGAGATGAGCTAACCGCTCACTCAGGCCTGGCGCTGAGCTAATGAACTGCGTGCCTTCCTGTTGGCTTTGCTCGCCATCTTCTGGACCGAAAGCAGTATTGCTACCAAGGAAGGGGCGGGCCCGGACGCTCCAGGGCTTCTTAGAGCAAACCCAAACACAGAAGACCAAGAGGAACTGTTCCTGAATACCAAGAGAGCAAGATTGAGCCTCGTTTTCTACCGCAGAGCTGTGCTCAACCACACACTTATTTTCTTTTGAGAAATCACTTCTGGAGCACCTGGCCTTACACTTTAACAAGCATGTGGCTGAACACCTACTATGTGCTAGTGGCCTGCTCGGACTGTGACAAGTAGTCACTAAAACACGTGTGCAAGTAAGCTGTGTCAGCACCCCTGAGCTGCAAGGAGCACGTGTCAAAGTCAGGGTTGAGCATAGTCTCTGCAGATTATTTTTACCGCCACTCTCGTGAACCCAGTATGAGAAAAGCAGGTTCCTCATGAGCTCCAGGGCTGGTCCCAAAGACACTGTACAGGTCTCAGCCCCAGTTCTCAGGGGAGCAGGTGGATGGAGAATGAGTCTAGAACCAGCGAACTTTGGAGACATCTGCGTAAGCCAAGGTGTTCCCTTTCCATTTACCGAGAGACTCTTGGGCCTGCCTTATGCAACTGTGAATTGCAAGTTGTTGTGGTAGGTGATTAATTCCACTCAAATCGTCCAGGCAGCCAAGGCAGCATGAGTTCCTGGCTACCTGCCCCAACCTTCTGGAGTCCCAAATGAAAGACACACACACACAGCATTGTGTTTAATATGCCTTAATCAGCTTAATGGCTGGGTCACTCCCAAACATCCATATGGCTAACACCTCCCTTCTGATACTCCCGAGTTATTACTTGCTAAAATCTATATTCCATCACTGTTGACCTAAACAGTGTGTGTGCGTGTGTGTGTGCACATGTGTGTGCATGTGTGCATGTGTGCGTGTGCATGTGTGTGTATGTACGTGTATGTGCATGTGTGTGTGCGTGCATGCACGTGTGCATGTATGTGCATGTGTGTGCATGTGTTCATGTGTGTGTGCATGTGGGGGGGGTGCTGCAGCCACTCTTCCCGGCTCTTACATGACTGCTATGCTATCTCTCTTCTGCACCCCTCAGGCCTGGTCTTTGTCCTCTCCTAACGTGCTGGTTCTCAACCCTCCTTCTTCCTTCTCTCTGTCCCACGACCCGCATATCCTGAAGTCCTGCCTCTGTCTCCCTGCCACCCATTGGCCACTAGCAACTTTATTTATCAATTAAACCTGACTGGAGGGGGTTGGGGATTTAGCTCAGTGGTAGAGCGCTTGCCTAGGAAGCGCAAGGCCCTGGGTTCGGTCCCCAGCTCCAAAAAAAAAAAAAAAAAGAACCAAAAAAAAAAAAAAAAAAACCTGACTGGAGGCAGGGACCCTTAGCATCCTATGTGCAGATTCTTGTGCAATTTTGGGAGCCCAATTAACATAACACAAGGATTAAACCAAACCCACAATGGCAAGTATCTATATAGCACAGTGGAGGACACACGTGAGCCTCTGGCTACACTCCCTGGGATTGGCTTCCTGAGAAGTGCCCCCCCCCCCGGGAAATGGTACCTTAGGGTTGACATCTGAAAGCAAAGCCAAGATTAAACTCCTGTGAATGCAGGTGAGACCCTCTTGTAAATGTAAGCCTTTGCTTATCTGTTTGAGACAGGGTCTTGAGTAGCCCAGGTTGGTCCCAGAGTCACTATACAGATAACTTTGAACTCTGGATTCTCTTGCCTTTGCCCACCCCTTTCAAGTGTTGGAATTATAGGCATGCCCTGCCCTGCCTGGCTTAGCATAGGCCATTTGATACCTGCAACGGGCAGAGGCATGTAAATCCAGAGCCGTTGTAGTTTAACCTGGTGGACAATTGTCTTGGGACACAAGCAACCATGTGGGAAGAATTCCTCTATCCCCAATAATCATCTCCCCCAAAATTCTACCTCTCCACTAAAACACTGTTGTTTGACTTAGGAGACCTCAGTTCTGGCACAGACGCAAATGTTCTGGTATGTGTTGTGCCCGTGTCATTATCGGCAGGTTCCGTGTCTGTGTGCTTCAGTCACACTGGATCTCCTTCCGGGTTGCAGCTCAGGCCAGCACCTTGGATTTCCTAGCAAGGACGTCAGAGCTGGATCCCGGATGGGCAATCGAAAGGACAGGACAGGGCCAGCGCTTGCAGAAAAGAAACCCAGGCTGAGTGCTCTCAGTATTGCCGAACTCAGGTTACAGGGAATCCTAGAAAAATCCAAACAGGCCTAGGATAGCAGCTCCTTACCACTCTGTCTTTCTGTCCAGCTAACTTCAGGAGGTGCCAATCCATCCAGGGCCCTCTAAGTCACAGGCAGGCACTAAAGGGCACAGATGGGCCTTGGGCTACATTCAGTCCAACACCACCCCCCGCCCCCACAACCCCACCACACCAGCTCTGGAAACAGCCCACTTGCTACCCCAGTTCAAGGACTGTGTGCTTGCCTACTCCTGTGTTATTCTTAAGCCCCATCTCCCCTCCTCCTACCTCCATTTTCTCTTTTTCCTTCACTTCCAGTCCCCAGCTCTAATTCTCATAGGGCCAGAGATCCCTCTCTACCCAAAACCCAAAGTGAAGCCAGGCACACACAGCCACAGGTCAACAAGCCTCCTAGAAGGCCAAGTGGGTAGTGTGGTGATGCCCGGGGTGTTTCCTGTGGGCCTTCGTTGCTCTTGTCCAGCGTGAGCCAGGCTGCAGTTGTGAGCCCGATTCTTCACTGGACTTTGGGAATGAGCTTTCATGGTTCCATTGCTGACCTAGACAACGGACCTCAACATGCAGGCTAGACGATGCCTCCAGGGCCATAGTCCACGAGCGTCCTGGGGCAGCTGCTGACTGCTTCCCGCTGATGGCCCTAACATCAAATCCCCTTGACTCTGCCTATTTCAGCCTGTGAAGCTCTCAATGGCAGACTAGGCTTCTCCTCCTCACAGAGCTCCACAAATCGCCATCATGCATTCTCTAGAGCTGAAACCCTTCCCCGAGGGTCTGTGGGTTCAACATCCCTGGAGGTGGCCTGGTCATTCTGCCAAGATTCAAGAATCCCTGGAACAACTGAGCCACTTCTCAACAAGGACAGGCCACGAGAGGGCAGAATTGGCCCACGTGACTGGAGAATTACGCTCACCCTCCTAAGATGCAGAGAAGGGGAAGCTCAGAGAACAAAGATGGGGTGGGGTTCTTGGTGGGAACCTCTGTTAAGCTCATGAGATGAGAAGGGGCATCAGAAGAGGCACCAAGGAGCTTTGGAGAGATCGCCCTCCCTTACCCCGCGAATCTAGGTCAGCAATGGAACCAAGAAAGCTCATTGCCAAAGTCCAGTGAAGAATCGGGCTCACAAGTGCAGCCTGGCTCCCGAGCGACAAGTTAGGAACAACGGTGAACCTCGGGAACCACCACGGGCATCATCACCACATTGCCCATGTGGCTCCCCGGTGCTCTTGGCCTAGCTGGCGGCAGCGCTGTACCGTGCACAGCCTCTCCCACTTTTTGACAGGTCTGTCCTCTCACCCCAAGCAAGTAAGTGGGACCGTTGGTCACTGAGCGTTACTGCGCACTCAAGCGGAAAGGAATCCAGGCCTTTCCATCTGCAAGTGATGAGATCCAGGATTCCAGCCAGACGCAGGCTCTTTCGTGGAACATCCCTCCTCCAGGAGCCCCAACCTGGCTAAAGCACGGGTGCCTTCACTCGGGTTTCTCAGGGCGGCCACAAATGGGTGCTGCTACCACAAACCCAGTGTGTTAAAAGTAACTGGAGTCATTTAAGTAAATATACATGGGGATAAAACAGGGTTGGTAAATTATGCAAAGTTCCATTAAACAAACCAGACCTCAGTCCTGGCACTCAAGAAGACAAGGCAGGGGAATCACACATTTGAGGATAACCTGGATCATATAGTGATACCCTCTCTCAAATATATGTGTGGATATAGCACAAGGCACTGAGTTCAGAGCTTCTCCCTGCCCCCCAGCCCCCGTACACACACTTAAAAAGCTAGCCAGGTATCTTGTGCCCATAATCACAATGGGGGGGGGGGGTAAGGACAAGAGGGTTTCTGTGTCTGCTAGCCAGCTAGACTTACTGAATTGGGAAGCTCGAGGTTCAGTGAAAGACCCTGTCTCAAAAAAAAGTAAATGAGTGAATGAATGAATGAATAAGTGAGTGAGTGAGGGATAAAGGACACTCTGCATCGACCTCTGATCTCTATACACACGTATGTACACATACAAACATGCATACACTCGCACCCCATACAAGCAAAATCAAGTTTCCGATCATGAGCAAAGCTCGCACACGTGTCCGGTACCTGGGACTTAGGAACTGAATTGCTAAGATGGGTTTCTACCATCTGCTGCCCACTCACCCACAGTGAGGTGACAAGCTAAAGGCAGGCCGTGGTTAAGAAGTGGGACCGCTGGTTCTCTTTGGGGTGTCCAGACTCAAGGTGGGGCTATTGCTCCACAACCCTTTGGTCTGCCTGGCCGCGTCCACATTCACTGGTCAGAAGGGAGCCAGTAGTCTAGCGGGCCACCTGGCTAAACAGCCTTGTATTGGCCTTTGCAGTGAACATGACTGTCTAATCTGGCTAGTGGGAGGAAACAATCACTTATCAGGAATACCCCAGGAGGGCTGTTGAGCCTGCAGTGAAAGCAAGGAGGCAGGCCACGGTATGTGTGCTCAGGGAGCAGGAAGAAGCCAGGAAGTGCCCCCTCTCTAGTGCTGCTACAAGCCCCGCAGAGGGGAGAACTGCGCACTGTAATCCTTGCTATTTCTCGGGCAGGATCAGAGGTGTGGAAGGATTTGGGTGTCTTCTCAAAGGCAGGGCAGGGAGGCAGGTGTGTTGAGAGGGACCTGACTTACCTTTTACTGCTCCTCCTGTAACCTGAATGAAGTTAATCATCCCTGCACGGTTTCTCGTGCCAATGGCGTGATTGTCTGCAGCCAAGTCATCGGTGGATGAGTGTTTTCTAATTCTAGAATACCTTCCTTTCTTAGGAAATGCCGAAATGCAGGACCGCAGTGCCAAACACCCTGAGCACCCTGGAATTTCACCTTGTGGACAGTTCCCAGCTGAGGGTGACTTCAAGTTCCTCATCCCCTAGGCAACTTCCCAGTGAGTTCTGCTGGATTCCCTAAGCCAGCCGGGCTTGATCCGCTTGACCTTGACTTCAGTGAGCTTTAGAACATCCAGAGACTCAGACACACTCTCTTCTAAAGTTTGAATCTCAACCTCCCACAGTTGTTTCCTTTTCTGTAGTGTGTGTGTGTGTGTGTGTGTGTGTGTGTGTGTGTGTGTGTGTGAAAGAGAGAGAGAGAGAGAGAGAGAGAGAGAGAGAGAGAGAGAGATTTGCTTGGAAACCACAGGGTCGATGTCCAGTGTCTTTCTCAATCACTCTCCACCATACTTTTTGAGTTGGGAAATCTTCCTAAACCTGGAATGTATAGGTTTCAGCTACACTGTCTGCCAGTGTTATACAGAGATCCACCTCTTCACCTCCCCAGTACAGAATTACAGACATTCACTCCCCAGCTTTTACAGAGGTGCTAGGGACCCAAAGTCTGACCTTCATGCACGTTACCACCACTGTGCCCCAGTCATCTCTCTATCCTCACTTCTCTAAATGGTTGTAAAGGTTTTTTAATGTGTACACTAGAGGTCTGCATGTATGCATGAGTACTAGAGTGTCTGCATGTATGCATACATGTATGTATGTATGTATGTATATGTGTGTGTGCTAGAGTGTCTGCATGTATGTATGTGTATACCTGAGTGTCAGCATGTGTGTATGTATGAGTACCTCAGGTATTGGATGCTAGAGTACCTGCATGTATGTATATGACTAGAGTGTATGTATGTATGTATGTATGTATGTGAACCTTAGGAACTGGATGCTGGGGTGTCTGCATGTGTGTATATATGTGTACCTCAAGAACTGAATGCTAGAGTATCTGCATGTGTGTGTGAGTGCCCCTGGAAGTGGATAATAGAGTGCCTGCATATATGTATGTGACTAGAGTGTATGTATGTGTGTATGCATGTATACCTCTGGAACTGGATGCTGGAGTGTATGTATGTATGTATGTATGTATGTATGTATGTATGTATATATGTGGACCTCAGGAACTAGATGCTAGAGTGCCTGTATGTATGTATGTGACTAGAGTGTCTGTATGTATGTATAATGTATGTGAACCTTAGGAACTGGATGCTGGAGTGTCTGCATGTGTGTATATATGTGTACCTCAAGAACTGAATGCTAAAGTGTCTGCATGTATGTATGTGACTAGAGTGTATGTATGTGTGTATGTATGTATACCTCTGGAACTGGATGCTGGAGTGCCTGTATGTATGTATATATGTATGTATGTATGTATGTATGTTTGTATGTGTATATATATATATATGTGGACCTCAGGAACTGGGTGCTAGAGTGCCTGCATGTATGTATGTGACTAGAGTGTCTGCATGTATGTACAATGTATGTGTATCTCAGGAACTGGGTGCTAGAGTGTCTGCATGTGTGTGAGCACCTCTGGAACTGGAGTTGCAGGTGTTTGGAGGCCCCGTGCATGATGGTCCTCTGCAAGAACAGGAAGTGCTCTTAATCACTGAGCCATCTTTCCAGACCCAACCTTCTTCATTTCTCGTATTCTTCAGCCCCGTCACTAATGCTTCTTTGTATTAGAATTCCTTCCTCCATTGTTGGAATCACTGTGTGGGCTGTCTCCTAACTGGCTCTGGTGCTTACCACACTCACACAAGCAGGCTTCCGGGATGCCTCAGACAGCTCCCCGCCTCCATGTGTCTTCCTCCACAAACCCTCACAGCATCTTTAGTCACTTCCTCTCTTGAATATCCTTGTATCAGCAGGGCGGAGCTCAGGAAACAGAAATCACTCCAAGTGTCTCGAGTCGGAAGAGGTTTAATACAGGGACATTCATGTCCTGAAGTCCTGGCTTCTTCATGTGGTGTAGCTCTGGCCACGCCACTTAGCCCCTCCCTGACACGGCTTCTACCTCCAGAGATAATGACAGTGCCTAGTAGGCTGTTCTGACTTAAGTGCACCATGAGAAAGCTCTAGCATATAGTTTAGTGCCCACTAACCGCAAGCTGTCACTATGGTTACCATTATAGCCCTCTAAACCTCTCCCGCACAGCACAGCAAGGTAACTCAAAGTCACTGAGCCCAGCCGAGACAATCAGAAGTGTGTGTGTGTGTGTGTGTGTGTGTGTGTGTGTGTGTGTGTGTGTGTGTGTGGACAACATGCTCTAGGACGGCCTGTCCTTCAGGTCATGCATCCTAACCTTCTCACCTGCACTGAGCAGATCTCTCTCCTCTGGGCACACTTTGAAATTTAATTAAAATATAATGCATGCACATTTTTTAAAAGTCAGAATACAAATGACATAGTTAACAAGAGAACAAGTCCTCCTACCATCCCCAAGTCTGGTTGCTCAGCTCTCTCACCCCAGAGCCATCATGAAGCAGTTGCTCTGGGGGTTTTCAGACGTGTTCTAGACATGTGTGATGAACTCAATGGAGTTTCATATTTCAGTGCATATAGGTAACTGCTTTTGCTCTTCTGAATTATCCTTTGAGGACAAGATATTCGTTTAAACAGTTACTTTCCTTTTTGTTTTTTCTTTACATGCCAGTCTTTAGAATATCTGCTTTGTTTTGTTTTGTTATGCTTGAGACAGTATCTTATTATGTAGCCAAGGCTGGTCTTGAATTCTCGGTGGTTCTGCTACAACCTCCAAACTGCTAAGAGGGCAGACCCACACTGCTGCACAGGGCTCTGTTCAGCAGCTTTGGTACGGAGGGAACATGAGCTATTTAGTCAGCTCTGTCTGATTCTTGCTGTTACAAATATTGTTATAAAAATCCTCTATAATACAGGATGCAGAAAACGTCTCCTGTCTTGGAGTTGGAGCCTCCAAGACCACCTTTATGGTCTTATAACGAAACATAGGGGTGGGAAATAAAGACCCGTGTTCCAGCCCAGACTCAGATTGCATCGCTGCTCTCCACGCCCAGCTTCCCTCCGTAGTAGGCAGTGATGACCGCACCTGCTTTGCATTGCCTTGCAGGGAATCCTGGGAATTGGATGTTCATGAAAGCTCAAGAGTTCTGTCCTCAGACATCGAATTCTGGGCCAAACCCGAAATTGACGCATGCTTTTGATGTGTCCTGTGCCTTCATCGTGCTGCTTGCCCCACCCCTTCAAACTGTAGCTCCTGCTGCTTGGCCACCAAGGAAGTCTGCTAGGCCCTGCCACCCTGCACTTTTTCACACCACAGATGAACAGGACTGGGCACCTTTGTCAAGCTACCCAGTGACTACAATGACAGCAGCAGGCAGGCAGACAGACGACAGACAGACAGACAGAGAATGGCCAAGCCCTGTCAGCTCATGCCTTTAATCCTAGCATTCAGGAGGCAGAGCCAGTGGGATCTCTTGAGCTTGAGGCCAGCCTGGTCTACAGAGTAAGTTCCAGGACAGCCAAGGCTACATAGAGAAAACCTGTCTCAAAAAAATTTTTTTGAAGCAATATTAATTAGGGTGAGAAGACTACACAGGAGAGACCCCAAATCAGCCAGGTCATAGCAACAGTCAAGCACAGCAAAGGTCTCAGCATGAAGAAAGCCAGTCCTGGACTGTGTCCCAGAACTGCCTTGACTCCAGAGCTAGCCCTGTAAGGCCAGGTCATCCCCAGTCCTTGCTGCTGGCCCCATGTGATGTTGACTCTTTTCTTGTATGGTTTTACTGAGAGTCCTCCCCTCTTCTGATCTTAGAGGAAGAGGCAGGGGTGATTCCCATGGTGCTATAACTCTCAAACCACAGCATATAAGACCCATTTCTCCAACTTCAGGGCCGTCCATAAAGGACAGGCAGTGACAAACGTATCTTGAGAGGGAGAAATGATGGCCTCAGGTTCTCTTTTGCTTAATTAACCAATACAACTCCACAGAGGTCCCTCTTCTAGAGCAAGAACAGACAGGTAGGGAATGACAGTGATGATTGTCCACTGCGCACTTCCCCCAGCTCATCCCACATCTTTCACGGAGCCATGCCCAGCCCTTCCGAGTACCATCAGTCCCCTCTGGCCCTTGGCTATGTTTGCCTGGCCCCAGAGTCACGCCCTGTGCTCGTAACTTCCATCCCTTCTTTGAAGTTCTGCCAACTAACGATGTAGTTCCCCACTCCCAAACCGCCTTTAGCCAGTAGTATAAGACTCGGGGGTGATGGGGTGCACACTCTCAGAGCCCCTTGTGTTCCTTTCATTGCCATGCAGAATTTTCCCAGGCTAGCCCGCTGGTCTCGAGAAGGATGGAGACACATAAGCTGTGAAACTGAGTCAAGTCCTCAGAAGCATCTAAGTCAGGCAGCGTCCAGATGTCTGTGTTGTTCATCATAGAGATTTACAGATATTTCACATGTGGCTGAGAGCGGCCATCAGCAGTTACTGTGTGTTTCCATGTGGCAGTGTGTAAGGGCTCTTTGGCCATATGACTGTTTATTTGGGCAGGGCTCTCCTACTCATGACTTCTAGAGTTAGTAAATAAAACAGGGGGCACTCAGAGACTGAACCACTAACCAAAGAGCCCACACACACACACACACACACACACACACACACACACGCACACACATGCATATACACACACACATACACACCACATACACCACACACACACCACACACATGGCACTCACAGACACACACATACACATGCACATACACACACAGACACACACACACATGCATATACACACATATACACACACAGACACACACATGCATATACACACATATACACACACACAGACACACACATACACAAATATACACAGAGACACATACACAGACATACACACACACATATACACACACAGACACACACACAGATACACACAGACACACAAACACACACAGACACACACACAGATACGCACAGACACACAAACACACCAAACACACACAGACACACACACAGAGACATACAGACACACAAACACACACAGACACCCATATACACATGCATACACACGCATATACACACACATACACATACACCCAGACACACACCCAGATGCACACACACACATAGACACACACACAGACACACACAGACACATGCACATACACATGCACATACACACATACACACAAATACACACACAGACACACACACACACATGCACATACACATATATACACACAGATACATACACACACACACACACACACACACACACACACAGCAGATTGCAGCTCAGTCTTCATGCGGGCCCTCCAACAACTGAAGCATGGGCTGTCCCTAAAGCTGTTGCCTGTCTGTGGAATCCGCTCCCTAACTGGCTGCCTGGCCGCAGTGGGAGAGCATGCACTTAGTCCTGCAGAGACCTGATGAGCCAGGGTTGAGGATACCCAGGGGGCCCCCATCCTTTCATAGGAGAGGGGATATAAGAGGAGGGACTGTGTGAGGAAGGGACAGGGGTGGGGGGAGTGATGTAAAATGACTGAAATAATAATAATAATAATAATAATAATAATAATAATAATAATAATAATAAGCAGCCAAACAAAGAATACATGGTGCCCAGTTAAATCTGAATTTCAGATAAATAAGGCATGTTTTAGTATGAAAGTATTGTGCAGTTTATAGACCATATTATAGTAAAATTATTTACTCTATCATATATTTATTTACTATGTCATATGTTTACAGACTTATGATGAACTCTCATTCCTCCAAGCACCCTCTATGTATCTGGCAGTCCCACTCGTAAACTCGCCACAGGATAAACCCCCCTCGGCAGCACTGAAGTGGTTTCCCACGGCAGGGAAAGCAGTGATCCAGTCAAACTGTAAGGACAAGGACAGTGTGGGGGCTGGGGAAATGGATCAGTGAGCAAAGAGCCTGAAGGGCCCCTGGCACCACTGTAAAAGATGAGCGGCCAGGCAGCCGGTCTGCAACCACGGCCTGCTGCAGACACGGGGTCCCCATGGCAACCTGGGCAGCCCACTCGCCAAAGCAACAAGCTCCTGGCTCAGTAAGAGACTCTGCCTCAATAGATGAGGCACAGAGTGGTCTACCAAGACACCCATCGTCAACCCCAGGCTGCTCTCACACATGCACCACATGTATGTAAGCACACATCATACTACACGTGTATGCATACACAAATGGATGCATCCATGCGTCGATGGGTTTGCTGGTGTCCACAGAGGCCACCATCACCCTCACCCTCACCCTCACCCTCACCCTCACCCTCACCCTCACCCTCACCCTCACCATCATCATCATCATCATCATCATCATCACCACCACCACCACCATCATCACCACCATCTCCACCTCCTCCACCTCCTCCTCCACCACCTCCACCTCCTCCTCCACCTCCACCTCCACCTCCACCTCCTCCACCTCCTCCACCTCCACCTCCACCTCCTCCGCCATCATTGCACTAATCGAGGTGTCAATCATTTGCTTAGTCCCGTACGGAAGGCACTGTTTCCTCTTCCTGTTGGTACTGTATGGAGATGTGTCTGCCCCACTTTTCCCATAAATGAGGGCACTAAACATCAGACTCATAGAACAGCGTTTTTGGTCACACCGCTGATAACAACCAAGCTAGGGTTCAAATGTAGCACTCTCTGCCTCCACAGTGTGACCCCGACTCCATCTATTGAAAGTGATTCGTTAAAGTCTCTATAAAGCAGACCACAGGTATACTTCTGCCTCCCAGCATCTCCCTCTCCTCCACTACCCATCCTCCCTGCGACAGGCAGGCGGGTCATACTCTTTCCCTAGTAACAGGGTTTCACGCACTGGGTGGCTCAACCAAATGACATTTATATTCAGCATTTTGACGGCCAGATGTTAGGGTCAAAGCATCAGCAGGCCCAGACCTTTAAAACGCCGAGACAGAGGCTCTGATCCAGCCCGCTTGAATGGGCCCTAGGATGCCTTGTCATTTGATTGGGTGTTAATTATAGGTGTATTTCTGAGTGTTTTTAGAAGACATTATCCTTTAAGGGAATGGAGTAAGAAAAGCAGACTGCTCGCCCAGTGTGAGTGGGCCTTGTCAATCCACCGAGGTCTTTGTAAAACAAGATGGGAGGGAGAATGTCACTTGTTACAGTAGTGGACTCCTGGAGCTCTGCCTCGGATGATGGCTGACATCGGTTGTTCTAGGACTGAGCAGTAGTTACAGCTCCTGGGTTTTCAGTGTGCAGACAGGGACTAGGAGTTTTTCACCTCTATATCTCTTCAGCTGATTTTCATGTTTCTTTCCTATGCCAGCTGTTGGTCTGTTTCTCCCGGGAACCAGCCCAAGGTTTCTGTCTTGCTCTAGCTGGCACTGTCTTCCCTCTGGACTCTTCACTGTTCTCTGCTAAAGACATTCGTGACATTGGATCAGGACTGCTATGATGACATCATTGGATCAGGACTGCTGTGATGACATCATTGGATCAGGACTGCTGTGATGACATCATTGGATCAGGACTGCTGTGATGACATCATTGGATCAGGACTGCTGTGATGACATCATTGGATCAGGACTGCTGTGATGACATCATTGGATCAGGACTGCCGTGATGACATCATTGGATCAGGACTGCCGTGATGACATCATTGCATTAGGACTGCCATGATGACATCATTTCAAGGTAGTAATTGCCATGAAGATCCCACCTCTAAATAAACTTACATTCTGCAGCACTGTGGTTAGGACTTCATCTTAGGACTGGGAGAGGAGGAAACAAACTCATCCCAATATAAACTCTATTTAGAGCAGACCCCAAGGGTGCTGGCTTCCGGCACCATTAGGAGGCATTCCGGTTCTCACAGCAGCCCCCATGGGTAAAAAAGCCCAACCTTCCCTGAGTTTTTATTAATCTATTTTTATTTTCATTACATATAATTCTTTGGAAGTATGTAGTACACACATACACCACAGCATACATATGGGGAATCAGTTCTCTTTTTCTACCGTATAGGTCTCGGGGATTAAATTCAAGTTATCACACTTGCCAGTAGACGACCACACTGGCTGAACTGCACTGCTGTCCCTCCACCTTCTGTTCTCACCAAGACTCCTCAGAAGTGCCACAGCCTCTACCAACAGTGCCCTGGCAACTGGAATGTGGCGATTGTGAGGAAGGGGATTGTGATGGCAGTCAGAACCTGGTGAAGCCAAATGTTATTGTCTCAAAGATGTCCTCTGGCCCAGGTTGGCAGCACTGTGGTTACCTGGATGGACAGGGAGGACAGGGAGGTGATGGAAGCCCGAGGGGCAGGAGAAAGCTGCCCCACCCTCTCCAAGGTGGCACCTGCTGACAGCATGCCTGAGGGGAAGCTGAAGGCTTCTTTGGTAAGAGGAGCCTCTGGTGATTTGCCCTGGCCATTCTTCGGGGGGTTGGGAGTCGGGGGCTATAAGCCTTAGAGTCTACAAGTATGTGCTAGGTGATCTGTTAGCCAAGAAGAACAGTGTCCCATCCCTATAACTGTCCTCAGCTGCCAAGGAACCAGCGACTCTTTACAGGATTGTGAGGCTTCCGGAAAACTGTCTCTCTGTGGACAGGACACACACACACACACACACACACACACACACACACACACACACATCCATAGACACACACTGGTTGGTTCTTTTAACGCTTAACGCAGGCCCTGGGCTTCTTTCTCACTCTGAAAGACCTGTTGTTGACAGGTAAAATGTGGGGAATGGGAAAGTGATCTGTGCCGTGATAAAGAGCCACTACCTGATCAGACACCCACCTCACTCACCAGTGCCTCACAACTTTAGGGTCATATGCCTTCTCCTGCTCTAGCGTCTGTGTGTGCACTTCTAGCAGACACCCCATCTAGGCAGTCTTTGCAACACACCCCAGGCTCCTGAAGCTCGGAGCAGAGGGCGTCGTTGTCGGGAACCCCACACCATCACCCCACTCCTTCTTCCCCATCCCAGGATGCAGAACCCCCCAAACTAGAACTGCCTACCCTGGAAGAGAATGGAATCTCTGAGGACAGAGATTGCCCAGGGCCCCCTAAGTCACTGTCTCCGAAGTCTGGCCCTACCACCAAGGGTCAGGCTGGCGATGGACCTAGTCTGGAACCCACCGAGCTGCCCCTGCCCCTGGAGACAGAACACCACAACGCGATGGAGCTGGAGAAGGTGCGCATGGAGTTTGAACTGACGCGCCTCAAGTACCTGCACCAGGAGAACGAGCGGCAGCGGCAGCACGAGGAGGTGATGGAGCAGCTACAGCAGCAGCAGCAGGCTTTGCCTCGCCAGGTAGCGGAGCGGGCTCTGGGCTGCGGCTATGCCGGCTTGGGTATGCCAGGTCTGGCCGAGAGGTGGCGAGCACCACGTGGCTGCCTTTAAAGAGACCTATAAAGAGAGTTGAGGGTAGGAAATATCCTGAAACCACATCCTCTTCCCAGAATCCCCTTTGATGGCCTCTCCATGTTCAATATTCAGACCATGACAGATTTCCCGCCACTTTTAAAAAAGATTTATTTACCATCTATACAGTGTTCCACCTGCATGTATGCCTGCGTGCCAGAAGAGGGCACCAGAGCTCATTGTAGATGGTTGTGAGCCACCGTGTGGTTGCTGGGAATTGATCTCGGGACCTCTGGAAGATCAGCCAGCGCGCTTAACCGCTGAGCCATCTCTCCAGCCCCTGCCCAACACTTTCGTTTCTCTTAAGATGCGCTAGCAGTTCCTGTCATCTGACCACTAAGTGACAACAGAAACACCACCTCCCTTTCGGGACTAAGCTTTCTCTGTTGAACACACTGCCTTATAACCAACCAAAGCAAAGTTCTTTTCACAAGAAATATATGCTCAACCCTAAGTGGGAACAAGAGTGCTCGGCTGAGGGGTGGGGTCTAGCTCAGTTGACAGAGTACTAAGCTAGCATGCATGAAGCCCTGGGTTCGTTCTCCAGCACCAGATAAACCATGCATAGAGGCAGAAGGATCAGTTCAAGGTGACATAGTGAGTTTGAGGCTAGCCCGGCTACGTGGGACCTTGTTTCAAAAGAAAAATTGAGATGGGACGCCACCTGAGGTGCTTAACACTCGGGCCAGACCATTGCAAACACCCTGTGATGAAAGACGTCATCACTTAAAAGTAGTGCCTCCTGCTCTCTAAAGTCATAGGTGCTGGGTAAAAACTATGGCTCTACGTTTGGTTTTTTTTAAACCACTTAACCTTGAGCATGTTGCTAATCCCCCTCGAGCTTTGGCTTGCTCATCGCTAAGGCAGAGTCTGCCTCGTGGGGTCATCGTAAAGGACAAGTGGGAGAGCGCACAGGACTGCTTTGCACATTAGGTAAGTGCTCGGTAATTGTTAGCTATTACCATTTTTATGAACTCATACCGTTCACTTCTTGACCCGAATGCAGCCGAGTCCATTCATCACTTCTCGCTCTTCTTGGGATGTGATGGATTAGCTCTGCTTCCCAGCTCTGAGTCACCCTCGATTCTCAGAAGCTTGTCATGATCTAAGCTAGACCTGTTGAGAAGGACGTGTGTGACCTAAAGTAAATCCCACCGCAGGACCCCCTCACTGCGGGGTATCCGCGGCTCCACGCGTCAGCACCGCGCTCATAGACCTTCTCCTGCTCACAGTTCTGCCGCTTGCCTAAGAAACCGGTCCTGCGCTGTGTCAGGAGGCTTCCCAGAATAAGGCATCACATTAGCTGAATCATTTGTCTCATGGCTGGTCAGAGAAGTTAGGTTTGTTTGTCAGGGTCTGTCCTCAGTGAACTCATGCTGGCTTACTAATTATGTTTTTATAAGAAGAACACAGATACCTGCTTACGTATACATTAAACGATGCTACTGGGCCAGACCAAGCCTACTGAATGGGGACATTTGAAATACATTTCCCCTCTTCTAATATCTAGAAAACCTTTGCCTTTCTCTAGAACACTCCCACATTCCCTGATACTTTCCAATTCTTGAACAACTTAGATTTTTCCCAGTGTCCCAGGGTTAAAAACTGCTACAAAATTTGAGCCATGAACTATTTAAATCAGGCATGGTATTTGTATCAGTCTGTCTGGTTGCTGCGACGGGTTCCCTGACAAACAGCTTAAGGAAGAATTTGTTTGGCCCACAGTTTCAGGGAACGGTTATGTAGCAGCAGGAGCAGCAGGCTGACACACTGCTTCTGTAATGGACACCAGAGAACTCAGTCCAGAACTCCGACCCACCTGATGGCCCCCTCCACAGGTGGGGGCGGGGGTCCGTCCATCTCAGGCAACCTGGCCAAACCCAGATAACCTCATAGGCATGTCTAAAGGATTGTCTCCTAAGTGATTCTAGGTCCTGTCAGATTGACAGGAAAAATTAATGATCCCAGTATTATTGTTAAGGTCCACATGTCCTAACCATCTCTTTTTAATTTGAAAAATATTTGTTCGTGCTGAATGAGAGGAAAGTCCTTAGCATTAAATCCTCTGTCTTTTTAAAGATACACCATGAGAAGGGTTTTGAGAAAGTCTACAAATGTATTTATGTGTGCGTGTTGATATAACGCACACCATACACACACACACACACACACACACACACACACACAACCCCATACTCCCCCGACACACACCATACACACTATACACACACACACACACACACACACACACACACACACACACACACCATGACTCTCTCCTTTCCTTGTTTAGGCTAACAGCATGCAGGCTGCAGAGTGTGGCGGAAGTCAACACAGAGCCCTGACCACAGACTGCTCTGTCTGCCCCGTGTGGAGGACACTGGACTGCTCCCTCGGGCCCTCCACTGCGTGTCTTCCCTGCCTTCACCTTAGAGGCCACATGGCTGGAATCACTTCCTCCCCTTTAGCGTTGTTTCTTGACAGAGTTGCCTTCTCATTTCCTGTATCTGTTTTCAGCCAGGATGTACTCAAGGCCTGCGCCCTTGGGAATAGTTTACAATGTGTTTTATTTGTGGTTCATTCACTAAAACAGGGGTGACACTGGGGGCTTGGCTTGATTATGGAGCCTTCCACACATCTCTTTCTCTTAGAGGTTGGAGGGAAAGGGGGGAGAGAGGAAGGAAGGATGGATGGATGGATGGATGGATGGATGGATGATGGATGGGTAAATTTAACTATACTGAATATATCTAAACGAGTATTTCTCACTAGTTTGGAGCATCTTAGTCCTTGCTATTTAGCTGTTAAAAATAAGACATTCTAAAAGAAATATTGTAGAGCAGACACCATGCCAAATTCTTCAGTTCAGACCAAAACGTTTATATCAGCTTTTACCTCACACACTGATAACAGTTAAAATAGGGTCACTTTGAGCCCAGTTATTGACCTCAGAAAAGAGCATCTCACAATCAGACCTGTCCAAAATCCCAGTGCCCTCTGAGGTCTGGGAGCCCATAACTCTAGCCACCTGCCCCAGGAAAGAGCCTCCACCCAGGGGTGGAGGGCTACAGGCTAACCATATGACATACGCCAGGACGAGGGAGTCTTGAGACTTGTTCAAGGCGTGTCCCCTCAGAGTGCCACTGTCTAGAAAACTAACCTATCAGGAAACAATATCCAAAGAATGTTTCTAAGACCCAGAGTCCAGATCTGGGACCTTGGGATCCTTGAAAACTTGCTTACACGGGTAAGCCCCAGGGCAAGACAAGACAGAGAAAGGGCCGCAGTGGTGGCCTAGGGTCACGAGGGAGAATGCAAGCTCAAGAGAGAAAATGAATGAGATCCCTCTGTGCACTGGTGACCTTGCCAGAAATATTTCTCTTTATTTTCTCCTTCCTCGTGGTCTTGGGAGGGAGGTCTCACTACACAGTGACTTGCGAGAGGTGGCCTCCAGAGTCAGGGCGCGGCTGAATCCAGCTGTGCTGTTGTCAGCTGTCCTCCCTTCTTTCCCACAGTTCTCAGGAGGCCTCCAGGACCTCTTGCTCCCCCAGAACCAATTCGCCATGTTCCTCTACTGCTTCATCTTCATTCACATCATCTACGTTGCCAAGGAGATGGTCTTCTTTCTCTTCTCCAAGCACTACCTGTTCTGCCTCGCGGCCATCTTGCTGTGTTTGATTAAAACCTTGTGGTCCTACTTCCAAGTGCCGTTGCCTCTTCCACCGCTCGCAACTCCATCCGTGCGCCACCGAACTCCTCCCCTCCCGTCACACCCTGGCCTGATGGCACAGTTGCCAGCTGCCGACACGTGCGACAACAGTGAAAAGCAGAGAGTGGAGCTGTGTTCAGCGTGGCTAACACCTGAAAGAGGGACGACTCTGGGTCCTGATGCAAAGGGTAGATTCCCATAGAGAGCCAGGGGTATACACAACAAAGAGTCTAGGTGTGGCCCTGCCGTCATCAGGCTTAGCTAGGTTCTCCTGCAAGGTCTGAAAATTGTATGAAATCTCCTTCGGGAGACAAGTTCTCCTGCACTGGGCCTGGGTTTCCGCTTTCTCCTCCAGGTGTGAGAGTCTTAGGGCGACCTCCAGTTCCTTGTAGTCTGTTGTTTCAGGAGTCTGATGGCCGAAGGGAGGAGCTACGCGTACCTCTTAGTTTAGAATGTCTTCATTCCTGCCACTACAGTTACAAGGCTGAGCCATGCTCAAGAACCGTGACGTGGAAAGGGAGGCTGGGTTATCCAGGTAGGCCCAATATCACCACCGGTGTAAGGAGCAATCCCCTAGAGTGAGGGGCTGCAGGGCCACAAGTCAGGGCAGCCAGAGCCTTGGCAAGGCAAGAAAGAAATATAGCCAAATACAGAGCAGAGGAGGGTCTTCAACTCGGCGGAGACTGTAAGTAATGGAGCCTGGAGGAAGTCATCACTGCTACTTTACTGGAAAAAATGGGGACGAAAAGACACCAGACACACGCAACTCAGTACAACACACACACACACACACACACACACACACACACACACCAAGCACACAAGACTATTAAAAATGTAGCTACAAGTCGGGCAGTGGTGACGACAGCCTTTAATCCCAGAGCAGCTGGATCTCTGTGTTGGAAGCCAGCCTGGCTAAAGAGCCAAGGCTATGCAAAGAAACCTGGTCTCAGGTGAGGGCAGGTGGAGGGCAGTGTGGTGGGATTAGGGGATGGGATAAAGGGTGGGGAGGGGGGCGGAGATACAAACACACAGACTTAACAAAGATCGTAGAAAACAATTTCCTGTACTGGGATAGTCACTAGGCTGCAAGTAAACAAAGGAGGCTCAACCCAGAGCCCAGGAGCGAAATTTTTACACAAAAAGGAGTTCAGCTCCTTCAGCTCCCTCTTGCTGGTCCCACCCTTCCCCAATGCACCTCTCTACAGACTGTCAACTGCTCTGTTTCCACCTGCCCAAGCAGTGACAGCAGTCAGTGCTGGCCCTGAGAGTCACACGAGGGGGTAAAGCTTTTGGTGAGTTCATACCGACCTTCCTCTCCAGTCATGGGCTCGGCTGGGTTCTGTGACGCTCAGTGAAACAGAAGACCGTCTTGGGACCACACTGTCAGGACATATCAGCCTGCCATTTGTGTCCACAGTGACCTCTCATCTTCCAACCAGTTCAATGCATCCATCCCCACTTAAGGCTGTGTGTGATAGGCACTTATAACTTGCAAATGGTGACACTGGCATTTCTCATTAAAGTTTCATCGGTGGAAATGCTTGCTGTGGGTCAGTTCTCAGGATCGTTTATTTGATTCGGGTTCCTGGCATGAGACCAAGGCAAAGACTAGGGGAGCAAATTGTCACAGGCCCATCTATTCCCCTGTCTCAGACAGAGGTGGGCACTGGGTTAAAAACGAAATGTCAAGGCCACCCTGTCACTCCTGTTGTCTAGCAACACTGGACCTAAATGCTTTTGGTTTCCAAAGAGGAAGATGAGCTCTCTGAAGTCCTTGAATTAGCATGGCACACCCTGGGTTACAGGTGCAAACTCTCTTTCCCACTGCCCAGATCTGGCGTCTAAAGCATCTAAAGGCAGGAGTTAGGACCTAACTCTAAGTTGAGGATCCCAGGTTCCAACAGTCCCGCCGGGTGAGGCAGCTTTAACACACATGGTCGCTGTAAGTTATCTTCAGGCAGGGCAGTTGGTTAGAGCCAGTGAAGGCTTCTTGAAAAGCGGCCCCTGGTGGTTTAGGAAACCTGGGCAGGTAAGTGAGAAGGAAGAGGGAAGTCTTATACAGGGGTCAGTGCAGAGGTAGAAGTTATGGAGTGTTTTTGCTCAAAGGAGTGCCGTAACGGCGGACAGGCTGCACGACTGGCTCCAGCCCAGTGTCATGGTCTTACGCTGGTGTCAGAATACGACCTTGATCCTTTATGAAACTGGGAGCCCTGATGCTTATGAAGAAGTCTAATGCACAAAAGAGGTGAGAGAGAAGCTTCCTCTCCCCCACCCCTCCCAGAAGTCTGGAAACCATGCTCACCTTGACCCCTCTTCCCATTTCTAGTCTAGACACCTTGTTTTAGAGATCAGAGTGTGAAAGAAGAAAAAAGCACCAGGCACTGCAGCTTAACTTAACCAAGGTCTGTTTGTACAAACCAGGAAGTTCCAGGTGGTCAGCCCAAGGGCTGAAACTTTCTGTGAAATGACAGAGGGCTCTGGCTTGGGGCTGCCCACCATCCCCGTGGCAACAGCTTTCATTTACATCCTGTGGCTACAGTCTAATTCTCTCATGGCTACCACAGCTCCAGGCACCAATCCCCAGGCTGAGAACAGGTGGGGAGGAAGCACTGCCCTTTGAAGGCTTTCCAAACTCGTCGTGGGGCTTCGATCCCAGCACTCAGGAGGCAGAGGCAGGCAGAGTTCTGTGAGTTCAAGGCCATCCTGGGAGACATAGAACTTGTCTCAAAATCTTTTTTAAAAAACCACCACCAACAACAACAACAAAAATATTTCCCAAGAAGCCACAACCAGAGATTTCTGATTATATCTCATTGGTCAAATACTATCATAAGATTGCGTCCAGCTAGCTACCAGGCTTCTGAGGTGGTAAGGTTTTGCTACAGGGATCCCACCATATATGACTACTCAGACACATTGTTGTAGAAATGATTTAAACCCTGCCCAGGGTTTCTACCCTGCCGTTCTTTATGAAAGAACACATAAAAGCTTTAGATTTGCCATAAGCCTTCAACAGTACAATAGCTGGACAGGTATCTCACTCTCGGCTGCTAGAATCTATTTTCCTATGGATGACCTCGAGTTATTGAAGGGTTAAAATTTCTAAAAGTTAGTCATGAACAAAGTCTGGCTATGCCTAAAAGAATTTGAGATAGGGCTCCAAGGACACTGGCCATCTGGAGCCACCCCCTCCCCTTCCTTCACTCCCTGCTGCAGTGAGATGAGTTGCCCTGCCCACATTGCTGAGATGCTAGATTACATGTATGCTTTGTTGATGTAACTCCATGCCAAAAGTAACTGTGCACCCTTTGTATTAGCCAATTATGTGTATCCACACGAAACCCTTCCCTATATAAGCTCCTGCCTAGAGAGGCTCAGGGCTTGACTCAATCTCCTGTGTGGGATATGTGTCAGCCCGAGATCTCGTAAATAAAACTGCCTCTTGCTGATTACATCAAGACCGGCTACTCGTGTTTCCTGGGGGTACCCCAACCCGTGACTGGAGCGAGAGTCTCTCCAAAATCTGGGGGTCTTTCATTATCACTACCTACTATGTTTCATCTGGGATGTTCTTAACTCTGATTGGCCAGCCCACAGGGCTATGCCTTCTTGACTCCTAACCCATGGCAGCTTCTCCCTCTTCCATTCACCTTCCTCTCCTCGTGGTTCTCTGACCCCAAGCCTGGGAAACCTAAATCCCTCCTATGTCTCTCCTGCTCAGCTATTAGCTGCTGCCATCTTTATTCACCAATCACAATAAACTGGGGTCAGGGTCATTTAGATATTGCTTATGTGAGGACTTTCTCATTTCTAGTCTCTGGAGCAACCAGTTTGGGGGGCTCAAATTAGCATCACAATACAAGCAACATTGGGTCAACCTACTACACACATTTCATAGGTATTTGAAAGTCTTTGTTCCAGCTAGCTGGAACTATACCCAGGCCTTCAGAAACCCAAGTGTGGCCCAGAGCATTTAGACCAATGGTCTTTTTAAAGGCAAAACCCATGTTCTAGTACCTCAGTCAGCAGCTACAGAGGAAAGGTTTGCCCAAGCAAGCAGTTTAACAGAAGCTAGGACAAGCAGTTAGTTGAAAGGAGAGTTTTACATGGACAGAAAGCTTAACAGAAGTTAAGATAAACTAGCAGGGGATCTTGACCTTGGGCTCCTAGAATAGGGTTGGATAATTTTCAATGGGATTCTCCATCAAGGGGATCAAATTCTGGTTAAAATTGAAGAGTGGCCTTAGCAAGAATACAAGACAGAGGAACCTCTGCACCATCTTGTCATGTCACAGTTTTTACCTGAGCACTTTTGCAGCCTGATAGGACAAGGGCAAGGGTTAGTAATGGAATAAGAACTAGTTGTCTACCATTCCTGCTTTAGAAGGCCTGAATTACTGAGTCAGAGCCTTGGTTAGTTGAGACATGCAGGTAGAGCATGGCAGCAGTCGATCTGGTCCTAGCCCCATGCTATGTCCACCTGAGGAAGAGTACACCAGGCCACAACCGCATAGAGGAGTAGAAAGTTCATGGCTTCATCCAGATGCATGCATGCCTAGATCTGACCCGACATTTACCACCAGGGCAGCGGCCCTGCCTGGGGACTTAGAAGGGTATGCAGATCAGTGTCAGACCTCCAAAACTGCAAGACGTGTTCAAGGCTAGAGTCTCTTCCTGATCTCAGATCCCAACAGAACACACCCCACTGCCGGCTGGCCAGCAGTTCTACACCATGGTCCTATACCCAGCTGCTAAAGATTGCCCCATAAAAGGAGCTCATCACCAAGGTATGCCCTGCTTTAGTCCAAATAAGCAAAGCCCTAGCAGCATTCCAAGTAGGCAGATGAGAGGAAAGACACAGTTTGCCTCCCTCCAAATAGAATATCATAGATTGCCAACCCAAGTCCACGATAAGCTAGAGCTAAGAGACTACTGTCATTTGCTGAAGGGGAAGGGCAGCAGGCATAGTTCTAAAGGCCACTTCCCTCATCTTTTTCTGTTGTCACCTCTGTTGAACAAGTGACTACAAGCCCTTTAATCTTCTCGGGCATCATTGAAGTGACATGGAGATTACCTAGAAACTCAGTGAGAAAAATAAAGGCTTCTTAATTAATATAATGAATTAATTAACATAGCATCTGGCTCAGTTGACCCAAGGTTGTGTCTAGAGGTGACTTTCAGTGGAGCTGAGGAAGTACCATACAGATGAGGCTCCCTGGGTTCTATCCCAGCCCCGAGTCAGGAACTTGTGATAGGTCCCACCCCAGCTAGGCGCTTGCTGCCCGTGCTGGGGCTCCATCCACTGACTGTAGACCCTGTTCTTGACCTGGAGGATTTCCCAGAGGGATAAAAGGACAACGATAGAAAATGAGGCAAGAAGGGGGCCTGAGTGTGGGTCCTAGAAGTGTTGTGGGAGACTCCATTGATACCTGGCATGGGCAGATGCTAGCCGGAGTGTAGCATGGCCACAGGGCACCACCATCTGTCCCTCCTCCCTCTGCCTTTTGACCAGTCCTTGCTATGGGTTTCTGAGGACCCAATTAATTTCAACCAGCACCCCAGGAAACACAAGAAAGTTCTGGACTCCCCCAGGCCTGTGTCTAGAGGTGACTTTCAGTGGAGCTGAGGAAGTACCATACAGATGAGGCTCCCTGGGTTCTATCCCAGCCCCGAGTCAGGAACTTGTGATAGGTCCCACCCCAGCTAGGCGCTTGCTGCCCGTGCTGGGGCTCCATCCACTGACTGTAGACCCTGTTCTTGACCTGGAGGATTTCCCAGAGGGATA
This sequence comes from Rattus norvegicus, assembly GCF_021556685.1. Taxonomy (NCBI): domain Eukaryota; kingdom Metazoa; phylum Chordata; class Mammalia; order Rodentia; family Muridae; genus Rattus; species Rattus norvegicus. Next base: position 13,910,852 of record NC_141539.1, on the reverse strand, counting down.
AAAGGACAACGATAGAAAATGAGGCAAGAAGGGGGCCTGAGTGTGGGTCCTAGAAGTGTTGTGGGAGACTCCATTGATACCTGGCATGGGCAGATGCTAGCCGGAGTGTAGCATGGCCACAGGGCACCACCATCTGTCCCTCCTCCCTCTGCCTTTTGACCAGTCCTTGCTATGGGTTTCTGAGGACCCAATTAATTTCAACCAGCACCCCAGGAAACACAAGAAAGTTCTGGACTCCCCCAGGCCTGTGTCTGCCTCTCCTGTCTTTATGTCTCCTGTGTGTGGCTCTGGGGGCTCTTGCTCCGTTTGTTATTAAGAGCTTGCTGCTGTTCCTTCAGGAAGGCTAGGCATGATTAAAAGATGGGATTGTTCCAGGGGGCCCAGGAAAGCAGCTAGGAATCCCACGTTTTGAGGCTGTTTTGGCCAAGCCCCCTTATATAATTTAAAGTGTGGCTTATTTACACCTAATTAGACAGAGGGACACAGCTGTGGGTTCATCACCAATATTTCCTAAGCTTTGTGGGATCTAAGACTGAAGTAGGGGATTAGCTCTGACTTGCAAGTTTCTCATACCGTGTGTGTGTGCGTGTGTGTGCGTGTGGTGTGTGTGTGTGTGCGTGTGGTGTGTGTGTGTGTGCGTGTGGTGTGTGTGTGTGCGTGTGTGTGTGGTGTGTGTGTGTGCGTGTGGTGTGTGTGTGTGCGTGTGGTGTGTGTGTGTGCGTGTGTGTGTGGTGTGTGTGTGTGCGTGTGGTGTGTGTGTGTGCGTGTGGTGTGTGTGTGTGCGTGTGTGTGTATGTGTGTGCGTGTGTGTGTGTGCGTGTGGTGTGTGTGTGTGCGTGTGTGTGTGTATGTGTGTGCGTGTGTGTGTGTGGTGTGTGTGCGTGTGGTGTGTGTGTGTGCGTGTGGTGTGTGTGTGCGTGTGTGTGTGTGCGTGTGGTGTGTGTGTGTGCGTGTGGTGTGTGTGCGTGTGGTGTGTGTGTGTGCGTGTGGTGTGTGTGTGTGCGTGTGGTGTGTGTGTGTGTGCGTGTGGTGTGTGTGTGTGCGTGTGGTGTGTGTGTGCGTGTGGTGTGTGTGTGTGCGTGTGTGTGTGGTGTGTGTGTGTGCGTGTGGTGTGTGTGTGTGCGCGCGTGTGGTGTGTGTGTGTGCGTGTGTGTGTGCGTGTGTGCGCGTTTGTGTGTGTGCGTGTGTGCGCGTTTGTGTGTGTGTGTATGTGTGTGTGGTGTGTGTGCGTGTGTGTGTGTGCGTGTGTGTGTGTGCGTGTGTGTGTGTGGTGTGTGTGTGTGCGTGTGTGTGTGTGCGTGTGGTGTGTGTGTGTGCGTGTGTGTGTATGTGTGTGCGTGTGTGTGTGTGTGCGTGTGGTGTGTGTGTGTGCGTGTGTGTGTGTATGTGTGTGCGTGTGTGTGTGGTGTGTGTGCGTGTGGTGTGTGTGTGTGCGTGTGGTGTGTGTGTGTGCGTGTGTGTGTGTGCGTGTGGTGTGTGTGTGCGTGTGGTGTGTGTGTGTGCGTGTGGTGTGTGTGTGTGCGTGTGGTGTGTGTGTGCGTGTGTGTGTGCGTGTGCGTGTGTGCGCGTTTGTGTGTGTGTATGTGTGTGTGGTGTGTGTGTGTGCGTGTGTGTGTGGTGTGTGTGTGCGTGTGGTGTGCGTGTGTGCGTGTGTGTGTGGTGTGTGTGTGTGCGTGTGTGTGTGTGTGTGCGTGTGGTGTGTGTGTGTGTGTGTGTGTATGTGGTGATGGTCAGGAGGAGATCGCTTTTGTCCCTCAGAAGCAAAATGGTGAGGTGACATCAAAGGTCTTATTGCCCCCACAGTGGCCCAGTAGAGATGGCAGCCCCTCGGCTGGGCTGTGAGCAGAACTGAGCAGGTGAAATGTGTTAACCTGAATTTAAGACCTGAGGGGGAGGGGGGCTGGGGATTTAGCTCAGTGGTAGAGCGCTTGCCTAGGAAGCGCAAGGCCCTGGGTTCGGTCCCCAGCTCCGAAAAAAAAGAACCAAAAAAAAAAAAAAAAAAAAAGACCTGAGGGGGGTGGGAAGAACAGGGACCTGAGGAAGGTGGGGAGAACAGGGCTCCAGAATTTGTGAGCTCGGTGTGAAAGGATAGCACACAGGGTCTCTTATTCAAAACCAACGCAAGGGTTGTGGAGACAGTTCAGTAGGTAAAGTGAGCTCACTCGTTAGAACCCCTGTAAAAAAGCAAGGCTCACCCGGGTAGGAGTAGGGTAAGGGGGTGGGGAGAGGTCTGGTCAGTCAGCTAGTGAAAGACCCTGTCTCAAAAAAAATAGAGAGGGAGGGAAGGAGGGAGGAAAGAAGGGAGGGAAGGAGAAAAGAAGGGAGGGAGGGAGGAAAGGAAGGGAAAAAGAAAAACCACCAAATGGCCAGCACCTGAGGTTGTCCTCTGACACCCATGCCCACACCATGCCCACACAACACCATGCCCACACCCACATGTGGGACAACTATTGGACTTCCTGGTGCTGACAGAAGAGCACAGGTACCATCGTGTGCTGGGCCCACAAAGCCAGCCTGGCAGTGAATGAAGATGTCTCTGGGGTCCAGGTTTCATACTGTCTCTTAGATCCCATCCCTCAGGCAGGGAGGAAGCTGGGCCCTGTGCACTGGAGTGCAACCAGCTTGGAGGAGGTGGGGTGGGTTCTGAGTCTTATGTCCAAGGCAAACCATTACATGCAGGTCTCAGCTCTAGGAGCAGACGCTGGTCTACAGGAGGGATCTTTTACTGAACTTGTCACATTGCAGGCCATGGCCACTCCTCATCAGAGGGCTTACTGAGAACTCAAGAACTTGGGCGCACCTCTCCTCTCCCTCCTGCCTCCTATTCACCTTACTCCTCCTCAGGCTTAGAAAGTCCCGGTAGAAGAAAGCTACACTTCTTGTCCTCCTGCGCCTCAGAGGACAGATGGTCACTTCAACTCACACTTCTCATCAAAGGGGTCTTTGTTCAGTCCTGGGACAGAAGGCAGGCCTTGGACAGCAGCCACCAGGAAGTCCTGCTGAAAGTGCAGAGCCAGAGAACCTGGCAGAAGCAGGGAGAAGTAGGGGAGTTCCTCCACCCCCACAGTCCTCCCTCACCCGGGGCAGCTCCTCTCTGAGGAAGTCTGCTGCAGCATTGGCTCCTGGAGTCGCCAGGACAATAAACAGTGAGGTTGAACATCCCAGCCAGCTGCTGGGCCCATCAGCAATTCCACAGGGGGAAAGAACAAAAGAGGGCAAGGGGGGTCTGAGAAAGGGCCCAGGAGCTCACAGACAGTGTGCTGGCGGCTTGCGAGGGGGCGTCTTGTCCAAATTCTTTCAGTACATTTGCTCTGTCCCGTGCATTCCCTGGACAGATCGATCACCCTGTGGTCACCTAGACTTAGGCTGTTCGGATCACCACTGCCAAAGCACAGATAGCTTAAGCAGGAGCTTCATCCAGTTCTGGAGATTAGAAGCCTCCTTGGCATACAGATGACTTTTCTGTGTTTGGACACAGCCTGTGTGTCCAGCATATCCTCATGCGTGACTCTTTCTGGGAACACGGAGATGTCTGACCATCCCAGATACTGGAGACCAAAGAAGAATTCCACTGAAGTTCGGCCTGGTGATTAGTGAATTTATTAGGACGGCTTGCAGATACATGGGTGCCCCAAAGTCAGCTATGTAGCCCTCAGAAGACCCCTGGGTGATTTATAGGAAGGTAAACCCTTGAGACATCCCACTTCAGTCAACCCCTTGATTCTTAGGTAATCTAGAGAGGAGCAGAGCCTCCAGAAGGTCTCCTGAAGGTCTTATGAGCCTCCTGCCTTCCTGCTCACAGTATGCTCACAGCCTGGCATCACAGAAAGCTTCAGTGTGTCCTTCAGTGCCTTAATGGGATGGCCAGGGCCAACCTGGAGGAAATCACAGTAAGGGCGCCATTCACACAGCACTGAGGACTCATCTTAATTACATCTTTAAAAGCCCTGACTCCAGGGGTCAGAGGTACAGTTCAGTCAGCATAGAATCCTTGCCTTGCAAGTACAAGGACCTGAGTTCAGGCCCCAGCACAGTAACAAAAAATCCAGACGTGATGACACATGCTTATAATCACAGCAGTAGAGAGGCAAAAACATATCACAGACATACACTCACATATCCACATGTACTACATACACCATATGTATAGACATACCACACACACATCAAATATACAGGCATAGGCTACATACACACATAACCTAAACATACAGGCATACATCACACATACATTCTACTCAATACACATACTACACACATGCATACATAACACATACACTTATACAGACCACACTCTGTTGCACGCTACCATACACATATAGACATATATACATTAACACACAAACATTTCATATACACAGTACACATAAACACATATATCCCTTATACCACACAGGCATACTATACACACATATATCATACATGTGCATATCATATACACATGTCACATGCACTATGCATTTTACATACTACTTACACTGCACATGCCACATATTACCTTACTTATACGCTATATATAACATACACTACTACATACTAAATACACATACATACAGAACACACACATCACCACACATATTACACACTGCTCAAGCATACACTATACACACTACACATATACCACCCACATACTACCACACATACTCTCCAAGTACACATACCACAAAACGCCACACATTTCACACAAGTACCCACACATGCGTTATAAAATCCCCATTTATACACAAAACACAGCATACGTATAACACATACATCCCTCACATATATCATGCATTTCACACACTACTACACATAGACCACATACACACTACACAGACTACACACACATATCACCCATATCACACAGTACCATACACGAACACACCAGATACACATCACACATACATATATCACATGAACATCTCAAATACACCACACATATCAAATACTTACCACACATACACACATCATAGTACCACACACCACACACATATACCACAGAAACACAGCACACCAAATACACACACACACACCCCAGAACAGTTAGGGTACACACTCAGACATGTGGGTGCCAGGGAACCCAGGTGTGTCAGGTGAGGAGAGGAGCTTGTAAAGTGTTGTAGCTCAGGAAACAAAGTGCCAGTGAGGGCACTAAGCAGGCAGCCCTGCTCCTCTCCTACCTGCCCCTTCACTGTGTGGAGATGCATACACCATGCCCGGCCCAGGGCAACCAGAACTTTCATCTGAGAACCTGCTGGCTTTCAAATGCTGGTTCCATTGTCCTTGGTCGCTCTGTGCCCCTGACAGAAGTCTTTGGGGCCAGCAGCTCAGAATCCCTGAATCTGAGACACTGTTTCTTTCAGGGTAGTCTCTGTTTCCCTCAGAGACACACAGGTGGATTTCTTCGAACACAGGCACTCCTGGTACAGAAATAGAATGTGATTCAGCCCCTAACAGAGATTAAGCTGAGAGCAGCAGTCACCTCACCTTGAGGTGTTCCGAGAGGCAGATCTCCTAATGCATTTCAAATCAGGTTAGAGTGGCAAAAATCTAATTTTCATACAACTTCTTATAGATGGGAATTTAACTAAAGCCTAGATCAAGATTAAAGAAGGCTCAGTTTGGAGGCCTGGGAGAAGGGAAATGAGGTGGGAGAAAGTGTTAGAGGTGGGTAAAGAGGGGACCCTGGCTGTGACTGGGAGAGGCTGAGGACTGCTCTTTGAAGTTTGTAAGACAAAGACAGGTGGGGTCTGGGGACCCACAGGAGAAAGCTGGAGAGGAGGAGCATCATTAGTTGCCATGGTAATGAAGGAAGCAAGGAAGGGGGAAGGAGAAGGGGGGGGATGTCTGGAGGAAGGACTGCATTTGCTACTGCTACTGCCTTTGTTGTGGCCCCCTGAATCTGCTCTTCCTCAGCGTAAGTCAGTTACTGTGAAATTACGTCAAGAACACGTTAAACGTGGATGAATGGGCACATACTTAGTGAATCTTAGTGAATCTCTGGGTCTCCAAAAAACCGCTTGGATTCAGAGTGTACCCAGCCAGCACTGTTCGGCCATGAAGCCTGAGAGTCCACTGTGAGAGCAGCATTTTATGGACTCCTGAGGCTTCCCTCCTGTTCAATTATACATCTTCATTAGAAGGCTTAACGTCTCACTAATCCATTTCTAGGCTCTCAGAAGGTGATAATTGTTGTGTGCAAGGACCTCGGTGTCATCTCGTGAATTCTGAATGTGTAAGACACTAGTGGGTGGACTCCAGACAGGGCATTGCTTAGGGTGGCAGTGACAGCCACTGTCTTTGTTAGGGTTTCCATTGCTGTGAGCAGACACCATGACCAAGGCCACTCTTATAAAGGACATTTAATTGGGGCTGGCTTACAGGTTCAGAGGTTCAGTCCATTCTCATCAAGGTGGGAGCATGGCAGTGCCCAGGCAGATGTGGGGTTGGAGGAGCCGAAAGTTGTACATCTTGATCCAAAGGCAGACAGGAGAAGACTGGATCCCACGTGGCTAGGAGGAGGATCTCAAAGCCCACCCCAACAGTGACACTTCCTCCAACAAGGCCACATCTCCTAATAGTGCCACTCCCTAGGCCGCATACAAACCAACACAGTGACTATATGTTTATTCAAATGTATTCCCTCTGACTTTCTTTTGTCAGACTCCCTCCCCCACCCACCCCTACCCCGTGAAGTTCAGGTGAGCTGACTCCTGTTAGCTGCCTTTCTTGCATTTGTGACCAAGGGATAGGAGTCGCTGAAGAGAAGATACCTTTCAGCTTAGATTTCAAAAGATACGGTCCACCGAGGAGGAGAGAGTATGGCGGCTGGAGTGGTTTAGAGATAGTTACTAATCTTCACTACCAACAGGATTGGATCTGGACTTCCTAGGGGACACACCTCTGAGTGTGTCTTTGAGGGCATTTCCAGATAAGCTTAAATGAGGAGGGAACCCCCCTCCCTTTCCCCACACATGCACACACACACACACACACACACACACACACACACACACACACACACGGCATTATTCATGAGCTGGGGCCACAGACTGAATAAATATGTATAGAGGAAACCGAGGAGGACTGCTGGGCAGCGGCCATAGTCCCCTCTCACTTTCTGACTGGATACTAAGCTGAGGGAAGGAATGTTCAGAAGGCCTGGTAGCCATCTTGTTTTGCCTTAGGAAAGCTGAGAATGAAGCCAACGTAAAGAAAAGCAAAACCTGGGGATAGGAAGATACTGAAAGAGGAAACAAGAGAGGGAGAGAGAGAGGGAGAAGAGGAGGGGGAGGGGAGAAGAGAAAAGGAAGAAAAGAGGGGGAAGAGGAAAGGGGGAGAGAGGGGGAGGGGGGAGGGGGAGGGGGAGGGGACAGGAACGGGAGGGAGAGGAGAAATGTGAGTCCTTGGTGAAATAGTTGAGCTCTAGATCCACCAGAAGTAAGAGACATCCCTGAGCGCTCCACTTTTCCAGGTTTTGGGTTGAACTGCATTTCCGTCCTCTGTAACAAGGAACTCTAAGTTGTACAAGGGCAGAAGCTCTCTTTATGTGGTACCACCCAGGTTCTGCTACAACACTGAGTCTCTTCCCAGCCTCCCAGTCTGTGGAGAAAGAGGTGGAGATGAACCCAAACAAGGGAATTTCCAAGCCACAAGGAGAGTTCCTGGAGTACCCGGGAGAGCATGTGCCCTTCTGCAAGGAAGAACTATCGGACCCACTGCACTGGCGAGGTAAGGTAGAGGGCATTGATCATGGTACCCAGAGAATCCCAGCGGGCCTGGCTGGGAAGGCAAGTCCACTGCACAATCCAGGGGACAGCTGATGCTGCTGATACAGTGTCCTAAATGCCCGTGGTAGGTAGGTAGTAAAATGTGGGTCATCCATACATTATTCCACAATGAGGAGAAACAAAGTGCTTAATCCTGCTCCAGCATGGATGGGTCCTGAGAACATTTATGATGAACCCTGACACAATTCTGTGTCTGTGAGACATCAGAGTAGGAACCGCTGGAGCTGAGGAAAGCATTTGTCGTTGCCTAAGATTATAGGAACAGGGGAATTATGGGTGACAGCCAAAGAGTGCAGGGTTTCCCGTGGGGTCTTGAAATGCTCTGAAACTGATTGTGGTGGTGATTGGCTATACAGCTCTACGAATAAACTAAAGGCATCCGAATTGTACACTTTAAATGGGTGAAATGTGTTAGATGAATAGTCTCTTAATAAAGCTGTTCCCCAAAGAAGAAAGGCAAGCTAAGGTTCCCAGTCTGTGTGGTAGGGTGAGCCTCAGAAAGCCCTAGGAGACACCATGGAGATGCCACCACTGTATACTGACCCAGTCACAAGCAACAGAGACATGATTTTAACACTGACAATGACTCCAGCCTCAGTCTTTCTCCCAGGAAAGACCTCACCCAGGCGACACATCCAACCATGCTTTCTCTTTCTGGACCATTCCCTGGGGTACATAAAACCATGGAGTTTCCCACCTCAAAGGCCTGGAACCTGTTTCTCAGATCTTCCCCATCCCCCATGTGGGCAGAATGTAGCAAGCTCAAAACTGGAGGTAGAGCTGGTGCTGGAAGAGCCACCTGTGGGGAGTGAGGGCCGCTGAGGAGGACTGAGGCCAGGCAAGGCAGCTCTCCACACCGCTACCACACTCGTAGGAAGCCATCTGAGGAGCATGCAGATCCTAAATTTAAACTTGACCTGTCAGGTCATTATGAAGTATGATTCACCAGGACAAGAGGCTAGAACACTGGGCCATGTGTCCGTCCACTTTGTGTCTGCATTTAAATGTCTGTTTTTGTGATACTCCATTTGCAAGCTTCTGCAGGGCCTCTACAAAAGTAAGGAGCTGAGATCCTTTAAAAATGCTACATTTGAGAGAAGAATCTCTCTCAGCTTGCCTTCCCAGTGAATCAGGGTGTGAGGTTTCCCAGGCTGTGATTACAGATTTCAAAAACACAGTTCATAGAGCCCTTGCTGCAGGCTAAACAGAAAACAACCGCAGAGTCGCCTGAAACCTTGAAGTTTAATGATTTCTCTCAGCTAGGTCTCAGCTGAGCCCAAAGGTTTGGGAAGGTGAGGCACAGACTGAGAGGAGGTCCATGAGCTGAGCTAAGGAGCCCATGCCAGTTTGACTTTCTTCACTTTGCCCTTTCAAGATAAAACAACAGCATCAAACTGACAGAAGCTCAATAGAAATCTCTAAGAACAAGGCTTCACACACTACCCAACAGCTCCGGGAGGCCTCCCTTATCCTACTCAGGCCAATCCACCCTCACCCCTCACCCCTACCCATGCCAACCCACCCTCACCCCTCACCCCTGCCCATGCCAACCCACCCTCACCCCTTCCCATGCCAACCCACCCTCACCCCTCACCCCTGCCCATGCCAACCCACCCTCACCCCTCACCCCTTCCCATGCCAACCCACCCTCACCCCTCACCCCTTCCCATGCCAACCCACCCTCACCCCTCACCCCTGCCCATGCCGACCCACTCCCACCCCTCACCCCTTCCCATGCCGACCCACCCTCACCCCTCACCCCTGCCCATGCCGACCCACTCCCACCCCTCACCCCTTCCCATGCCGACCCACCCTCACCCCTCACCCCTCACCCCTCACTCCTACCCATGCCAACCCACCCTCACCCCTCACCCCTTCCCATGCCGACCCACCCTCACCCCTCACTCCTACCCATGCCAACCCACTCCCACCCCTACTCATTCAAGCAACCTGAATTAGGGCACACATACATACACACATGCATATATACGCGCACACACACAGGCACTCACACACGACACACATGCACACATGTGCAAACACACACAAACACACATGCACACAGGCACTCACACACGACACACATGCACACACAAATGTGCACACAAACAGAGAAGCAGGAAGGAAGTTGTTGGGAAGAAGGGCTTGGGGGTTTAGAGAGGGTAATGGTATAGTCGATCAAATATAAAGTTGTCAAAAATGATTTTTAAAATGACAAAAAGAGTGTACAGTCACAAGAAATTTGTTAAACAAACTCATTTCTTATGAACACAGGCATACAAAAATAGCCTTGCCGAGTGAGTGAGGCTACAACAGGGATACAGGAGACTTCCATTCATAAAGTGTGGGCTAACAGAGAAGTGGGGTAGAAATATGTGCCGACAGAGAGAGAGATGAACTGGTTCCAACGTCTTCCTGTATTTTTAAAAGGGATGGCAGTGGGTAGCCAACCACTGTGGTGTTGCATTTAGAAACATGTTTCAGAGTACTGTAACCGTTTTATTCTAAAATGTCAATATTTGCAACATACCAGAAAGTGCATTCGTGTAATGATTTACACTGAGGGAAAATATTTAAACGCTTAAGCCTAAAAATGCACAAGAAGCTGCATAAATTTGTTTCTTAAGAAGTCTGAGAAAAATGTGTGCACGTGAGTGTGTATGTGTGCGCGCACACATCTGTGCATGTACACGTGTGTGCATTTGCCGTAGGTGTGTATTAGGTGTGTATGCATGTGTGTGTTTGTATTTGTGGTATGTATGTGTGTATGTGTGTGCCTGTGTGCATGTGTGTGCATATTTGTGTGTGCACATGTGTTTATTTGTGGTATGTATATATGTGTGTGCCTGTGTGCATGTGAGTGTACACATTTGTGTGAGCACACGTGTGTGTATTTGTGGTGTGTGTATGTATGTATGAACGTATGTACATGTATGTATGTATGTGTGTATGTGTACACAGGCATCCAGGGGTCGGCGCATTCGAAGGCATGATTGCCTGCGATGGAATTGGCATTTGCATGTAATAGGAAGCTGTCTAGAACGCATGCAAAACCTAGAGCTGTAAATGTTCTCTGGGTCTTTGCCAATCTGTCCCAGGCATTCTAGAGGGAAGTGGAACTGTCGTAGACTGGTTAGGTGGGGTGAGAGCGCTCCTTCCCTCAGTGAATACTGTCCTTTTGTCTTTTGGTCTGTTTATCTTGATGGTTCTCTCAGAACTGCCCTCTCTGCCTTACAGATCCAGGTAAGTTCTGCCCTGTCCCATCTTGCCTCTCCTTTCTTTCAGGAAGTTCCCGCACCCCAGGGGTCCCAGCCTCAAAGGCGGGGTGGGGGTGGGGGTGTGGATGGGGTGCCTAAAGCTGCCAGTCCTGTCCTCACTTCTTTTCTCATTCTGTTCCCAAACCTATTTCCTGGCCAATAAGATGTGGATAATCAGAGTGCAGGGAGAGGAAGTGGGCAGATTGCCTGGCACAGAGATTGGTCTGCAGTCGGAGCTGGGCATCCAGCTGCACGCAGCAAATAGTTGCTAATGAAGCAGCGAAATATCGTTTCCAGTCCATCAGAAAAATCGGAGCATCTCCTTCCTTTGCACTCAGGGGACCAAGAAGAGTTCCCAGGCCCTCAAGTCTCCTTTAAGTAACTTGCCAACTTGGAGTGATGCGCCGACCTTCCCTCCCCTCCTCCCACAGCTGCTGGGCCTTGGCAGAGGCCGGGAGCTATGAGGTCATGCTCATGCCACGTGACCACTGCTGCATCTGTCAACCGTGATACAATTACTAAGACAGTCAGACAGGGCGTTTATGACATTCAAACCTGCTCTGGCCTCCTCCTTCTTCTCCTCTTCCTCCTCCTCCTCCCCCTTCTGCGCGCTCTGCTCTTTCACAACCAAGGGACCGTCTCAAAAGTTCAGGAATCTGAAGTCTATGCCTTCCAGTGGGACACCTTTAAAAAGGGAGGTAGGAGGGGGATGGAAACGTCCAAGATTGTAGTTCCTGCTGCCACAGTTTGGAAACCTCACTTGAGCCCTTATCTTATGTGGAAGCAATTTAGCATATGCTTTAGAAATCTCTTAAAAATTATGATACTCTTTAATTCCAATAACACAAGTCTAGGGTGAAAATACTTAAAACTGGGGCCGAAGTTCCGGTACCCAAAAATCACTGTCTTATTAAGATATACAAAATAGGGGTTGGGGATTTGGCTCAGTGGTAGAGCGCTTGCCTAGGAAGCGCAAGGTCCTGGGTTCCGTCCCCAGCCCCAGAAAAAAAAAAAAGAAAAGAAAAAAAAGATATACAAAATATACAATGACATTGAATACATTAGAGTACATACAACAGTATGGTACTAGAAAGTCACTACAAATGATGATCTCTGGCTGGAATAATGGCTCAAGATTAAGAGCATTAGCTGCTCTTCCAGAGGATCCTGACTTGATTCTCAACTCCTACATGGTGACTGACCACTGTCCATCCAGTTCCTGAGGGTGTGACACTCTCTTCTGGCCTCTGGGAGTGGCAGAAACCACCTACATATATGGACTCCCATATACATACATGCACACAAAATACTCAAACACACAAGACAAAAATTAAAACAATAAAAAAAAGTTCTCTCCAAGAATGCTTCCTGACATGGAGCAAGCATTCTTTAAACAATGGGAGTGACTGGTGTTTATGGAGCACTTACTGTATGTCAGCCAGTTCTAATGAAGGCTTTCTGTGGAATGATTCTTACACATTGAAAAGGCAAGTACTGTAATCACCCTTCCAAAGTGTGGCCGGGAGAAGAAAGTTCCCAGGGCTCACCAGCTGACTAATGGATAAATACTGAGACTTAGAGGTTAGTTGAAGGATGAGTGGCAGGGCCTGGATTTGAATTAGGTTCAAATTAGTCTAGACTCTGATCTCCTAACCTTCATGCATTTATGCTTACCACAATAGTAGTGAGTAAAATAAATAAATGAATAAGACCATTTTAAGTCACATTATAGCATTGCATATGCACCATTAGACCAATGACGTATGTACAAAGGAGCCCTATACACAAAATGCTCAGGGAAGGGTGTGGGGAGCGGTGGTCCACGTTTGTATTCCCAACACTTGGGAGGCAGAGGCAGGAACATTAGGATTCGAAGGCCAGCTTTGATTACACAGTGAATTTGAGAACGCTACTAGAATCTCTCTCTCTCTCTCTCTCTCTCTCTCTCTCTCTCTCTCTCTCCTCTCTCTCTCTCTCTCTCTCTCTCTCTCTCTCCTCTCCTCTCCCTCCCTCCCTCTCCTTGTCTCTCCTTCCCTCCTCTCTCCCACCTCCCCCTCTCCTCTCTCTCACTCTCAGAAAGCATTATCTCCATATTTTACTGTGACATCTCTCAGTACCACAATTAGACAGAATACTACATGCAGACCTACTGTACTTTTAAAGATGTGTTACCCACAGCATTGTTTACAGAAGTGAAACTTTGAAAGTAGCTCGGCTGTCAATTTCTGCTGGGTTCATTAAATTATGAAACATGTTGCTTGCACAAGTGTATGGACCTTGAAAATGAAAATTACAGTTGGGCAGTGATGACACAGGCCTTTAATCCCAGCACTCAGGAGGCAGGGGCAGGCAGATCTCTGTGAGGCCAGCCTGGTCTACAGAGGGAGTTTCAAGACAGGTAGGGCTACACAGAGAAAACTGGTAAACAAAGAAAATGAAAATTGCATAGACCCATGATCCTGTTATGTGAAAAACTTGGGTATAAAATGATAAGTATAATAAATAGTGCATATAAAGATATCATTTTTTTATCAGGGAAAGTGAGGATATGATAACTTTAAAAGGATAGCCAAATTATAAACTTCAAATACTAAACTTTCAAAGTTTTAAGGCTTTTTATTGTTCTGGACTTCCATAATCTTTTCTTATTTCTTGTATAACGTAGTAATAAAAATAATTCCACTGAGCTAAGGTCTGGCATCAAATTAACATAGAACACATAGATCTCATTGGCTTTTTCTGAGAGCTTTCTATTTGGTTTCCTTTCACCTTCAAAACACCCAATGAGAAGTGATATCTCTCCGCCTTACCAAAGGAAAGTTAGGACAGAAACAGTTACTAGGTTCCTCCAGCAAACCGCTTGCAACTCTGCACCAAGAACCTCTGTCAGTCATCTCCCGCCCAGCGCCCAGCCTCTAATATGCTGGTGTCTTTCTGACACGGGCTGCAGGAGAACACAAGCAGCTGCTAGGAAGCCCCCAAGCTCTAAGATTCTAGCCTGCGAGCCTTTCCAGTTGGTGATCCTGTAAGCAGGAAGCCACCTTATTCATACTCTCTTGGGACGCTGAAGGTCTGACACCTCTTTTCTAATCCCATAGATACATTGTAATCCTTGACTCCTAAAGCAGGCTTCCCAGGACCATACCCTGCCCTTGGATGGAGGGAGAAGCTTGGTTTCCAACCCCTTTCAGTGCCCCTGGTGGTTCCTCTCCTTGATGCCCTTGCCACCTGTATCAGAAGGTTCCTTAAGGCTGAGGCCTTAATTGTCCTGAGCAGATATGGGGCACTTAGTAACAGTGCAGTACATATTTTCAGAGTGTGTGAGTTGATACGCAATTCCACTGAGTGAAAAGCCAGGACTCAGATTCAAAAAAAAAAAAAAATGACAAAAAAATTCTTCAAATACCCTCCACTGTTTTCACTCTTTCTCTCCTCCCCTCCCTTCCCGTCTCCTCCCCTCCCATCTCCTCTACTCCTCTCCTCCCGCCCCTCCTCTCCCACACATCTATATTTCTTTTTCTTTCCTCCCTCTCTTTCCTTCTTTTTCAGAGGTTCGTCAGTACCCACTGGGGGACAGCCGTAGGTCAGGTGCCGTCAGCATGGTTGGAGTCCACCTTCTTGCCACCTTCTTGGGTGCAGTCCTTCCCTGGCCCCTCCTGTCATTCCTTTCTTGTACAGGTCCCACTGGTCTGTGGTCCTCACTGTGACTGACCTGAGCTCAGACACCCTGATCAGGAGTGAAAAAACGAAGGTTCCTCTGCAGTACCAGCTATGGCTGTGTAGTTACTGTCATATCTGACCCGCTGGCCACCAAGGCTCCCAATTCCTACACAGTGTGCTTTATAAAAACGAACGGTGACAACGTCAGACTTTTCAGACTTGTTCCCAATCCCAGGTTATCAGCAGATATCAGCAGGTTATGACCCTGAACGGACTGCTTCCTCACTCCCTCAGGACTTCAGATTCAAGCAGACCTTAGGCTTGTTGGGTGCCCTAGACCTCTGAGCCTCATGACCACCAGGACAAGTCTTGACAGGTTTGGGAGCCTCCAGGATGAGCCCAGCATCACCCCCCATAGGCTCATTGCCCAGTGATGAGAGAGTTCACTCATCTTTCTCAGGAGATGACAGAGGATGTGGACCAAGAGTCAGAAGGCCTGCATCTTAGAGCCTGGGGGGAGGGGCAGGGGGATATTAGCTGTGTCTTCAGCAGAAGAACCCCCTCCTTCCCATAAAAGAGGGCTACCCTGAAGGACAAGTCCCGTGAGCTATGAGTTTGCTCAAGAAAGCCAGGGTTTCTCTTGCTGTACAGCAGAAGCTGGGGGCAGTGATGGGGGAGGGAAACCTGAGCTGCCTTTCTCCTGCTATCAGAGGTGAGGGCAACTTTAGAGGGGGGATCTGAGGTGGAAGGAGTAAAGGGTAAACTGAGAAAAGCAATGTCCCCAGGCAGTCAAGCAAGGCACCACAGTCACTCTTCAGAGGTACAGGTAGGACTGTGGTTGGGTCCAGAGTAATCTGGTGGCCCATTTCTAAAGTCCCAATGAGGTTGGGGCCAGGCCAGAGCCCTACTGAATCCTCATGGTTGCAGGTCTGGTCTCTCATCTCTCTCTGGGACTGGCCTCACATCGAGCCATCTCTGCTGCTCTCCAGGAAGCAGAGCTGAACGTGTTTCCTCCTCTGACTGATGACAGACCTAACTCTTGATGCAGCACACATCTGTGTGGTGGTGGTGGTGGTAGGAGCTGCCTGTGACATTTAACACTCCCCAGCTCCCCTCCGTGGGAGGAGTCTCCACAGCACCCACTTTAAGCACAGCCTCTCTGCCTCAGCCAACAGCTTGCCTCACACCTCAGGAGGAGGCGCTAATGAGGGGAGCATGAAGTAGGAGCTGTGCCTGACAGTGGCTTCTCACAGTTTGCTCCAAGAGCTCACTTTCTTTGGAGTAGGATTTGATTGCATGAGCACTTCTAAAGCTGTACCCTGGGGTACAGCACAGAGCTGTGAGCACCACCCATGTCCAGTTAGTACCAAAGCCATGCATATTCAAAGGCTGTAATTTGCATTTCCCATGACACTGCGGAGGACACTAGTCAGGCACAGGCCCTTCGGACAGTGCTGGTCTGTGCACACAAGTGCAAAGCAAGGCCCATGGAAGGAAGACATATAGAAACCTCCAGATGCATCAGAGTGAGAAGCGAAGCAGGAGACATGGTCTGCCTTAAGTCCAGCTGCTCTGTTATAGCCCTTTCTTCCAGGAACAGTGAAGAAGAATTCTTTTGGTCAAGTTCTGGTTCTGAAATACCCCAGAGATGCCTTTCCCCAGACCCTTTCTTTCTTACAAGCCAGAACAGGAGATACCCTGGAGTCCCACATCCAGAATGTGAGTGAATACTCACCCAGAGACTTTCTTGTCACCCAACGCCAGATGCAAAAGCTACAAGCATCAGAACAACAAAGACTGAAGAGGATCCCTGTCTGGAAGGCAGTGTGTGGGAGAAGAGACTGGTGGGAAAGTGGTGCCAGCACATAAAGGCCATCTCGTGCTGGTGGCCATCTTATGCTGGTAGCCATCTTGTGCTGGTGGCCATCTTGTGCTGGCCCCTCAAGGGGATGCAGTGCCTGTGGCCAAGAACTGGGGAAATGTCAGAGCTTGATTAAACATTGCCTTTTTGTATTGCTAAAGGGACATGAAGGATTACACTGGAACCATAGAGAGAAAGGACAAGGAGGAGGAAGAGGAAGAGGAGGAAGAGGAGGAGGAGAAGGAACAAAGAGGAAAGTGTAGTACAGTGACTCTGTGAGAAGGAGAATTTGGCAAAGCATAGGGATATGGAGACATGGAGATGGGACTTAGGAGATAAAAGATTAAAGTGTGGGGCTGGAAAGATGGCTCAGCAGTTAAGAGCTCCGACTGCTCTTCCAGAGGTCCTGAGTTCTATTCCCAGCACCCACATGGTGGCTCACAATCACCTGTAATGGGATCTGATGCCCTCTTCTGCTGTGTCTGAAGACAGTGACAGTGTGTGCACATAAAATAAACAAATAAATACATCTTTTAAAAAAAGATTCAAATGGCTTTCTGAACCTTAATTCCAGCCCTTTCCTGAGGCCCCATGAGATTTCTGCCTCTGGGTCCCGTGAAGCTTCCCAACTTACTAATAACCTGACCCCAGATTTGTGTTTGAGTCTCATGGGTCTTCTATTCAGTACACGGTTCTAAGCAGACATAAGCACTGACTCTGGGAAGTTGTTTGGAGTTTCCTCTGTTCCAAATCTTTTAATCAATGTCACATACCCAGACACAGATTCAACCCGAAAGCATTCACGCCCACACAGAACTAAATACGGAATTCGTGGGGTCCAGTGTAAACTAAAAGTCCTTTGTTAAAGACAGGAGAAGAAAGTATGATGCCATTGGCATGCTTCCTGCCTTAGTTTCTCTGTTTTTCGTGTTTGTTTATTATTTAATGTCTTCCCGAATAAAGAAAAACCAGCACAGATTTTGCTATTTATTCGTTCATGCCTCGTGTATGCGTGCCCACCACATGCGTGCCTGATGCCTGCAAAGACTATAATGAATTGGAACCCCTGGAACTAGAGTTCTAGATGAACAGTTCCAAGCAATCCTGGGAACTGGGAATCAGACTCAGGTCCTCTGAAAGAGCAACAAGTGCTCTTAGCTACTGGGCCATCTCTACCTCCAGTTCCACTATTCATTTTACATTCCATGATGCCCATGTGTAGACAGAAATGACCGTGATCTGTGTTTCTGGACTTCTCCCAGAAGGTACTTCAAGCTATTGGGAGAGATAGCCCAAATCCCACTGGCAGTCAACCATCCAATGGCGTACTGCAAGCAGGCGTGGGGATTCTATGCAGGCCACAGACAAACCCTCAGACATCCCTGAGGATCCTGCCCTCAATTCTTGATACCTGATACTTTGACGACTTCTGGGTTCTCTTTTCCACCAGCCTCAATAACTACACACTGAGTCCGAGCTGAGATCAGTCTACCACTGTCACCTCTGCATGCCATAGAACACGTACACCTTCCTCTGCCCACCATGCACGTGGGCGGCAATGTTAGCTGGTAATGTAGAAGGCTGGGCTTCTGATGGGAGAGACAGGCCGAGAACAAGTCTCAGGAATACAGGCAGGCTTCTGGAATCAGTAGTGTGCATAAACCAAGGCCCCAGAGCCATGATACATACCCAGTGTCCCGTGCAGCCTCTCCTACATGACAGAGCTCTGGAGACAGCAGGAATCTCAAGGCAGAGGCTGCAGGGACATTAAGCTGTAGGCGCAGTTTCTGATTGCCTGGGTCTTTTCTGAGCAGGAGCCTGGGGAAGGTGTACTAGACACACATCCATGATGCTGACCCTCATTGAGTACCATTGTCCCAAGTCACTACACCTGAAACCAGAGGGAAAACACACTTCGTGTTTGAATAAGCTTAGAGTTTCAGATGCCTAGGTCAAAGGCACAATTTACATCTCACCTAGGGCAAAGCTGAC
Organism: Rattus norvegicus; assembly: GCF_021556685.1. Lineage (NCBI taxonomy): Eukaryota > Metazoa > Chordata > Mammalia > Rodentia > Muridae > Rattus > Rattus norvegicus. Next base: position 13,892,313 of record NC_141539.1, on the reverse strand, counting down.
AGACTTCTTCATCCCAGACTTGGAAATGCCCCAGAAACTGTCAAGACAGATGAACTACAGTTTGATTTCTGAGCGTAATTTGGGATTTATTTTGAAGTTGCCCTCTTAGCTATTCAAAGGTAGGAAATGACTGCAGAGGAGGAACAGAGAGGAAGGTGGCACCCCTCCCCCAGTTCCCCTTTGTCCAAATGACTTAGACTTTTAAGACTCTGCAGTTCAACCCGGGCTTCCCTTCCCAGAGCCTCATGTAAAGAACTTCCTGTTAGAATTATCCCCAAACAAAGTCCTTCGTATCTCTGGCATATTCTGCAGGGCTGCGAGATTCAGTCGGCTTTCTAGGGTATTGGAAACCTTTATTTTCCGATCGCTGCTATAGACCTCCACCCCTCCGGCAGCATTGGAAGACAAGTATTCAGTTTGATCAATCTGGACCTCCAAATGCTTCTGGCAGAGCATCATGTACTGAGGGATGGCTCTTAGCAGGGCAGACTGCACCAGGTAGAAGTCCTGTTCTCTGCATCGGACAATCATCACCGGCTCCAGCAGCCGGAGCAAAGCTTGGAGCACGAGCTTATCCAGCAGATCTTGGTAGAACTCTTCATCCGACACGATTCTACTGAGCCTCATCTTCGCCTCTTTGAGCAGTTCCAAGATGAGATTGTCTCGGGCTCTCAGGACTGTGATCCGAGCCTGGTTTCTCATGGTGGACAGCTGGATTTTTTTCTGCTGCTCTATCTGTTTCTCCTTCTTCTCAAAATAATCCATGATCTTCAGCCGCTGGGTCTGCACCAGGCGGCCTTTCTCAATGTTGAACTCTTCCTCTGCCTTGGCGTCTATCTCCTCCGCCTTCTCATTGGCTTCCTGCTCGATGAATGCCATCATGTGCTTGATCTGTTTCTGCACATCTATGTCAGTCAGGGCCATGGCTGCTCTCAGGAATGGGGGCAGAGGGAGGGCGCGTAGACCTTCTCGTGTCTTCAATGTAGAACAAAGTTTCCAGAGTATCGCTAATGTCTGCTCCCTCCCTGTGCGGTACACAAAAGAGGAAAGGGGAAATCAGAGTCTGAAGGGAAGGAGATGGGAAACCATCTTGACAGCCCTCAGTTTGTAGATAGGGCAACCGACATGCAGAGATGGAAAGCGATTTGTAAGAAGCCATTCCCGAGGAACCCAAGCTTCCACCGGTGCCGTCCTGTCCCTGTTCGCTGACTATCACCCAATAGCAGCAAGTCAGGGCCACGCTAGTCCAGAGTTCTCTATGTAGCGATGAACTAAGACCCAGATGGAAATCAATGGAGTGGAAATACCGAACCAATACCTAAGAATAAGAATGTCTCAGCATGGGGCTGCAGAGAAGGCTCAGCCATTAGGACCTGAGTCCAATTCCCAGCATTCACATGAAAGCTACCTGTCACTCCAGTCCTAGGGGATCGGACACCTTCTTATGACTTCTGCAGGCACTGCACATATGTGGTGCACAGACATATGTACAAGCAAACCCCCCATACGTACAAATTTTAAAAACAAAGATCACAAAAATAAATGAATACCTTATGGGGTGGGAAGGACTGAGGAGAATCATAAGAGCCTGATAATGCAGGACTCAGTCCAGGAAGACTGCTAGCAGGCAGACGGCTTCACAAAACCTGTTCCGACTTAGAGTCCCGCTAAGTGGATAAAGGCACTCTGGGGAGAGGCTGAAGAGGCTGACGGCAGTCTTTCACCAGGAATGGGGTCCAGTGGCAGGGAGGACCTTTAAGAAGTCTGTCTTGGAAGGTCTTACTCCATCCTGCTACTCACTGTACCTGCTGGAGTCAAAGTCTCCACCAGTGTCCTCTGGGATCCTTAAAAAACCTCCAGGCTCCAGTCAGAGTGCTTGCGAGCAATCCCGAGAACCTGCGTTTGATCCCCAGAGCCCTCGTAATGGTGGAAGGATAGAACCAAGTCTGTGGGGTTGACCTCTGACCACTGCGAATGTGTGACAACAATGGTGTGTGAGCATCTTCACCCATAGATCCTCATCATACGCACATCCTCCTCCAATGGTAATAGTGAGGAGGAGGAGGAGGGGGAGCAGGAGGAGGAGGGGAGAACAGGAGGAGGGGAGGAAGGGGGCAGGAGGAAGAAGAACAAGAGGAGGAGGAGGAGCAGGAGAAGGAAGAAGGGGAGAAGCAGGAGAAGCAGGAATAGGAGCAGAAGGAGGAGGAGCAGGAAAAGTGGGAGGAGCAGGAGGAGGAGTAGGAGGAGGAGTGGGAGGAGGAGGAGAAAGAGGAGGAGGAGCAGGAGAAGGAAGAAGGGGAGAAGCAGGAGAAGCAGGAATAGGAGCAGAAGGAAGAGAAGCAGGAGAGGAGGAACAGGAGAAGGAGCAGGAGGAAGAGGAGGAGGAGGAGGAGGAGCAGGAGAAGGAACAGGAGGAGGAGGAGGAGAAGGAGAAGGAGGAGAAGGAGGGGGAGGAGGAGGAGTGGGAGGAGCAGGAGGAAAAGCAGGAGGAGGAGGAGAAGAAGGAGAAGGAGGAGAAGGAGGAGAAAGAAGAAGGAGGAGAAGGAGCAGGAGGAGGAGCAGGAGGAAGAGGAGGAGGAGGAGTGGGAGGAGCAGGAGAAGGAGGAGGAGTGGGAGGAGCAGGAGGAGGAGCAGGAGAAGGAGGAAAATCCTCAGACTGGGGATATATTTAGTGGTAGAGCATTTACCTAACACACACTTGACCCTGGCTTTCATCCTTGCACACCACAAACAAAACAAAACAAAACAAAACAAAACAAACAAAAATGCAAACACAAGAAGCGAAAAGATCTTTTCTACCTGGGCCATAAAATGCTGCCCCATGGCATGATATGGCTGCAACACTCGGGAACTGTAGCTGCCTGCACAGGGCCCACAGAAGACTGAACTCATGAGCATCCGGGCTTAGACTGAGGAGGGGTCAGCGGGGCCTGCACACCCGAGACAGCTAACGGAAGCCTTGAGTGGCTGCGGGACAGGAAGCCATTTTCTTTAGTGAAAGAGCTGCCCACGAGGGACTTATGCTCCAGGGCCTCACTCCACCCAGGCCCACAGGAGTGACCAGGTCAAACCCAGTGGGTCACAAGACAGAAACCAAGACAATCAACGAGACAAACTAAAGGTCAAGAAGACACGGAGGAGATTTGGTGAGAGGACAGGAGGCATGGTGGGGGTTGGGGGAGGGTAAGGAGGGTGAATGGATGCCTGTGAGCGGAATGTATTAGATACGCACATGAAATTATCAAAGAAACTGATGTAAAAACTCAAAAAAAAAAAACTGTTCAGGCTCAGGAAAATATCTGAAAATGAGAATATTCAAAATATAAAAAGAACTAAATAAATTGTGGAGCTAAAAAAAATTGAATTAAAAAGACATTTGAGGCCTAAACAGGACTAGTAAGATGGCTCAGTGGGTCACGTGGGTTCTATCCTCGGGATGCACATGGGAAGGAAAGACCCCAGCTCCAATCAGTTTTCCTTTGAGCTGTGCCCTGATCGCATTCATGTAATTTTAAATCCTCACAAAGGCCAGACATGGTGGCTCATGCCTCTGAACGCTTGGGAGCTCTTGGGAGGCAGAGGCAGGCAGAGCTCTGTGAATCTGATGTCAGCCTCGTCTACATAGTGAGTTCCAGGCTGACCAGCTACATAGCAAGTTCCCAAATAAGATAATTATTTACCTGAAGAGCATATTATTCGTATCACGTTATTTGGAGGTATACTTTTGAAAACTCAGCTTTTTTTTTTTTTTTTTTTTTTGTCAATAGAGCAAAACCACTCCCTGCTCCTACACAAGACATGTCAATTAAATCCGTTTGAAAAGACTCCCCAAGTGACTCCAATGGTCACCAGCTTTTGGAGCCACTAGGGATGAAGGGATAAGGGGTGCGAAATGTAGGACACCTAGGGCATGTGTGTGGAGGAACAAACACACCAAGCGAGCCCTTACCGGTTCCCTGCCAGGAGCCGCCTTTGGTCTGGCGCCGGGAGTCTGACACAGAATGTGGAACTTGGAAGGCTCACTGGAACCTGGCACCGCCATACCCTTCTGTACAGATGATTCCAGCCGTCTGACCAGAGAGCTCCAATTCGCAGAGCTAGTCTACCCCTTAGGAGGGCTGGCCAGTTCTGCCAAGAAGAGTCTGGGACAAGGCTCCTTGGCACCTGGACTGTGGCCGGGGCTTGTCCTTGCACACTCAGAATCTCAATTAAGGAGGCACAGAGTTGGCCCCACTCTGGGGTGGGCTTCCCTTAACAGATGTGTATAGACCCAGGCAGCCAGTTTATTAATTTACTAATGAAAAATACAGCTGCCATGCTGGTGGGTCACGGCCTCTCTAACTGAAGGCAAGTTGCCTGTGGAGACAAATCTGAAGGCTGTTTAATGAGAAAGCAGTCTAAGGACAATTCACCAGATGGTCTTTAAGAGAGCCACTCCCACCCCAGGGCTGCTGGGCTGCGTTTCGCGAAGGAGGCACCTCTCCATGCCCAGACAGGGCCAGCTTCCACTGTGCAGGCTCCCCAGGGAGGCTGTCTGAGTGCCAGCTCTTCACTGACCACGCCTGCCTGCGATCATTCCGAAGTCGCTCTGATCCCCCCTCATGAGTATGATGGAATGTGACAGCATCTACACCGTGAGGCTGTTGCCTAAACGAAAGGGCGGGTTTTTCACAGCGGCACGCAGAGTCGGTCTTCGTGGAACGTAATTAAAAGGGACAACCCTGCTTGGATTGGGGTGCCGCTCCTCATCACGGCCCCTGTTTGAATGTAAAAGATCTAGATCAGACCTGACTCTCACTAGCTTGACCTCCTTGTTAAACTTAGTAGCCCTGTCTGGAGTTCATGAACTCTTCTAACATGTCTCGATGCCCTCATCCCCAGTCCAGACACAGTCAGACCCTCAGAGATAGCGGGTAAAGTTCTGAATTCCAAGGCGCTGGTCGGGGGAATCATAGCTCATTGTACACGCCCTGCTAGATGCTGCAGTCCACAGGTCTTGTGGCTCTCTCCGTGCGCACGAGCATTCGTTAGTACCGGACTTGGAAGCAGCTGCGGGGTGGCCTGGGCTGAAATTCAGGGCTGTCTCCAGTCTGGGCTGGAATTTGAGGCTGGAGCAAATGTGTCTGCAGGAACTCGGTATCTATGTCACGTGTCTGGCAGATGTAACTTTCCGCCTGTCTGGGATAGAGATTATGAGCTCACACGGGCCTGTGGTTTAAGCAAAACAGCAAACCAAACTGAGAAAGCCTCATGATTGTTTCTGCACAAGGGCTTGAAAGTGGCATTTGCCCACGTTTAGGGCTGGGGCAGCAGGTCAGGCCTCTAAGGCCGACATGCCTCGCATTATCTCCCATCCCCCACCCCACCCCCTCACACAGACACACAGTAGCAGGCTATCTTTACTGCGTCAGACCCCCAAACACACAAGCCTGGTTCTACTGAGCAACGCTTGCTCACACTGTTCCCTCAAGTAAAATGTCCACTTGTAAATCCCACCTTTGAGATCCAGTTTGAGTCACACTGTTTCTTGGGCCCTTGGGCTCCTCCCCAAAATGATGCCCACAAATACAAAATCATGAATTCTGAGATGTGCTCTCCATAGTCACAGTAGGGACGACTGTAAGCAGTCAACATTCCTTTTTTAAAAATTAACTTTTAAAAATTAATTCTTTTTAAAAAAATTAACTTATTTTGTGTAGAAGCGTTTGTGTCTCTGGGACTGGGACGGTGACTATTCAGAGCTGGGTCCAGGGCCCCGGGGTGCAGATGGGCACTACTTCACTGTGAGTGATGGAACTTGGAATTGAGAGAAAATGTCCTTTCTCTCTTGTCTTCTTACATTGCAAAATACAACATACATTTGTGGAAAGTACCCAGAATGCAAATGCATTCAATGAATTAATGCCAGGCAAATACTTGGTAACTATTGACCAGGTCAAGAAAGGAACTAGCAAGGGCCTCCAAGATACCTCAGTAGGTAAAGGTGCTTGCCGCCAACCTGATGACCTGAGTTCAGTCCCTGAGAACGCAGGCAAGAGAACAACAGGCTACCACAGTTGTCCCCTGACCTCCAGACATGCACACGGCATGTTCACACCAATATGTAAGCACTTCCACATAGAGGACATTAATGTTTTTAGCAAGGAATGTTGACACCCTGCAGGCAGCCTTACCACGGAAGGAGGGGACATTTTAGAACTCAAGGTTTTGTATTTGTGGACGTGGGAAACTGTTTCTTCAGGCCTTCACCCAGGTGAAGGGGTATCTGTTCTAGAAAAGTGAGGAACTCTGTACCCAAGAGGAAGCCAGGAACCTCGCCCAGGTCCTGAGGCAACTTCATTCCATTCTGTAAGCATGCCTGAGGGCAGATTCGTGTGGCATGGTCTCTCTTCCCTGTCAAAAGGGAAGCAGGGCCGGCCTTCCGCCTCTAGACACTTAGGGATTGCTAAGTAACAAGAGGAAGGGGGTTTCCCAGGGCTTGGAGCATGGTACAACATGTGGGGCCCAGGAAGTGGGTGAAGAAAGTTAGGAAATCCTTTAGGGGTTTTCAGAATTAAGTACATGGGGGGCACCCCCTTCTGTGTCTTTCAGCAAACACTGGCTGAGCTGTGTGTGAGACACTGCGCATAGGCAACAGAATGGACAAGGCGAAGAGGTGCCAGCTCTGGTTCCCAAGGCCTTGGTGTGATGGGAGACTCAGTTTGTAAGCTGAAAACCACAGACCAGAGAGTTAGGCACCAGCAATGCCAATAGAGCTACATGAATGAAGGGATCTAGCCCAGTCCCCTCCCAAGAGTGTCACCGGCTCTGTCACAGCGTGTCGTCCTACAGACAGCTCAGTCTTGCAAGTACCTGGTTTCAAATGTCTGGGTGTTGGCAGTAAAAATGCAAATGGGGGAGCAGAGGATGAAGGTAAATGGAAGGACACACAGACATTTAGAGACACAAACCCTCCACCACCCCAAAATGAGGTTTCAGGGGGATCCGGTACAGTGCCTTAATTTGGAGTAAGTCACCTGGAAAAGAGAAGACATGTTTAGAATTCACAATTGAGAATGTATCCAAATTGGTAGGAATGGTCAAGACTTCTTAGAGGCCCAATCCCCCCTCCCCCGTCAACTTTTTATTGATTCTTTGTGACTTTCACATTATGCACCCCAATCCTACACATCTTTCTGTTCCTCCATATCTGTTCTCTGCCTTTGCAACCTCCCCTCCCCAAAAGAAAACACAAAGAAATTTAAATAAAAGAAAATATAATAATAATAATAATAATAATAATAACAATAATAATCTACTACCTTTTGCTTCACTGCAAATGTTCACTGTAATGAGTCATCGGTCTGGTTCAAGGCCTCTGGTTTCTGCGACAATTCAATACTGGATCCTCCCCAGGACTCCTCTCGGATAATCTGTTGTTGCCCTGTCTTTTTTTTTTTTTTTTTTTTTTTTTGGTTCTTTTTTTTGGAGCTGGGGATCGAACCCAGGGCCTTGCGCTTTCTAGGTAAGCAAGCGCTCTACCACTGAGCTAAATCCCCAACCCCTGTTGCCCTGTCTTATGGAGATCCTGGAGCTTTGGATCTGCAGGACTGGCCCCTTCACAGGCTCCAGCAGTTCAAAGATGGGGTAGATGTTGGTGTGGGTCAACTGCAATCCCTGGATCCAGACCTGGGTGGTAGCTAAGTTGGTCAGCCCATCAACTCTCCTGGACCCATGGCGCCAGGGCCAGCTCTTCTGCACTGCCCAGGAGAATGGCACGGCCAGCTCTGTGTAGCCCCGGAACATCAACATGGCCCAGGCAGCAGCCCAGACCAGGGATGTCCACATGGCCTTTGGTGAGTGGGCCAAGGACTGCAGACACTGACACAGACTCTTGCTGCTGCTGCAGGGTCATGGATCCAGACATAACCCTAGGTGGCAGCGTGGGCTGGTGATGTCACAGCCTCAGGTGTGAGTAGCTCAGGCCACTCACATCAGGCTGTTCCTCACCACCTTCTTGGAAGACCCAGTGACTTGGCTGAGGCCTCTGGCTAAGATGTGTAGAAAGGTGCCTGCCACTCAAGGTGAGAAGGGAGAAAGGAAAGGTGAGGCCTAGATAACGAAGCTATAGGTTTCAGTTGAGTGACAGACCCCGTGGCTTCCAAATAGGGTTGTAATTTGCCCAAACGCTGGTCTGGGGGTTCACCAGGTGGTGGCAGAAGGTCATAAAGCAAGTTAGGGCTCAGATGAGGCCCGGGATGAGAAACAAGCTACCAGTGATGAAAGGGGAAGAGATACAAACTATCAGATTCGATACCTGGGCTGGGACTGAGGCTGTGGACTGGGGCAGGAACCATATGCCACTGTGTTCTCAGGAGCAAGCTGGAAGGAGGGAACGTAGGAGAGAACACTCATTAGATTGGGAGGTAGAAGCCCACTCCCAGAGGGAAAAGTGTCTGAAGAGCAAAGACGGCTTCAGTGCTGACAGTGACGACATCAGTCTTGGAGACGCTCTCCCAGTGGCTAAGCAAGTTCTGGTCCAGACTGCAGAATGTGAAATGCCTGTAGGGGCCAGGCAGAAAAAGGAAGAGTGAGCTAGCCAAAGACTGGAAACGTTTCCTCTAAAATGATTTACATTAAGAACCCACAACTTAGCTTCTTCTAAAACAAACACCTGCAAATCAGGCATTTGAAAGCAGCACTCCACAGAAGTTGGGTTCCCCCCAAGAGCAGTTTGCTTCAGATTAGCACAGCTTGGTTTCCAGGGATGACAGCGTCCTCCACCAGAAAAGCCCTTCAGTTCCATCTCGACTCCGAGTGACACAACACAAACCACCTTGGAAAAAATAGGGCATCTCCAAGATGCTGGGTTCTCCACTACAACTATGGCTGCGTCTTCACCAGAGGCCTCGCCTGGCTTCTTTAGGGACTCTAACTCTGTCACATGGTGCCACGCATGCCTCAGCTTCTCTTCCTAACCCTTCAATTCTGGGGTTCCCACTGCAGCTGCCCCTTCACCAGTGACCTCCCCGGACACCTCACAATACCATGCCTCAGCCTCAGCCTCACTCTCATGACCTCTTCAGTCCTGCAACTTTCATGCCAACAATACCAATACGTGGGATACCAAGTTCACCGCCAGCTCGAAACGCAGCCTTAGACCCTCTGGACTGCAGCTCTGTGTCCTGACTCTGAGGAAGTGCTTCCTAGGTTTCACCTCAGTGATGCCGGTCTCTTCTTATTCTCAGCTGATTCTCCCATTGAAGTTGACCAAGACCCACAGATTATCAATTCAAAATATCAACAGCCCCAGTAGTCTTTGCTTCCCTGTGAAATATTACGAGCCAGGCTTCCACCATCTGCTCACCGTTACCTTCTACACTCCCACAGGCAAGCTCCAAGCACTTGACAGCACTCTCAGACAAACTTACAAATACTTCAAGCATCCTCCTCTAAACAACACGGCCCGGTCTGTCTCCATAATAACCCATTCTCTAATACTAGCTCCGGTCCTAACTTACTTCCTGTTGATAAGATAAAACACTGACCAAAAGCAATCCGGGAAGGTTTACTTCCTCGAACAGCTCACAGTCCATCATGAGGGAAGTCAAGGCAGAAACCTGGAGGCGGGGGCTGAAGCAGAAGACAGAGAAATGCTACTTCACCCGCTTCCTTATACAACCCTGGACTACCTGCCCTGAGAGGGCACCACCCACAGTGAGCTGAGCCCTCCCACATTAACTATATTTTTTTTTACTTTGAATTTTTTATTACTTTTTTTTATTAACTTAAGTATTTCTTATTTACATTTCGAGTGTTATTCCCTTTCCCTGTTTCCGGGCCAACATCCCCCTCCCCTCCCCCTCCCCTTCTTTATGGGTGTTCCCCTCCCCATCCTCCCCCCATTGCCGCCCTCCCCCCAACAATCACATTCACTGGGGGTTCAGTCTTAGCAGGACCCAGGGCTTCCCCTTCCACTGGTGCTCTTACTAGGATATTCATTGCTACCTATGAGGTCAGAGTCCAGGGTCAGTCCATGTACAGTCTTTAGGTAGTGGCTTAGTCCCTGGAAGCTCTGGTTGCTTGGCATTGTTGTTCATATGGGGTCTCGAACCCCTTCAAGCTCTTCCAGTTCTTTCTCTGATTCCTTCAACGGGGGTCCTATTCTCAGTTCAATGGTTTGCTGCTGGCATTCGCCTCTGTATTTGCTGTATTCTGACTGTGTCTCTCAGGAGAGATCTACATCCGGCACCTGTCGGTCTGCACTTCTTTGCTTCATCCATCTTGTCTAATTGGGTGGCTGTATATGTATGGGCCACATCCCACATTAACTATTAAACAAGAAAATGCTCAACAAACCCAGGCCGTGATGGTGCATATTCTAATCCTAGCACTTGGGAGACAGAGGCAGGTGGATCTCTGTGAGTTCAAGGCCAGCTTGGTCTACAAAGTGAGTTCCAGGATGGCCAGGGCTACACAGAGAAACCCTGTCCTAACAAACAAACAACAAAAGAAACAGATGGGGGATGGGGATGGGGGGGAAGTTCAACAGATGTGCCCTTAGGCCATCTATGGTTTCGCTGTAATTGAGACTGCAATTTGTGTTGTGGTGACAGCACAGGGTCAGATGGCTTTGACACAGAGAAGCCCTATCAGTAAAAGAGAAATGTTAATGAGCAGTCTGCTACCCTCACAATGGAACTGAAAAGGACAAAGAAGCAAAGGTTGAACAAGCTTTGGAAAGTGCTATTGAGTTTGATGTTACAAAGTGTAGCTTCCCTGGCCTCAGCTCCAAGGTCCCTCCCCTCTGACCTTCACAGAAGCAGATTCCTCTAACCACCTGTGGGGAAGTGGACTTAGGTCATGAGGAAGTCTCCAAGGCATGTCCGAGATTCTAGCCGGCAAGCTGAGCATGGCGCCAGGAAGGAATACAATGTTCAGCCTCAGAGACACATGGCGGTCATGCCTGTTCTTAGCCCACAGTCTTAAGTGACATGTCCAGAGCAAGCACTGCTCTGTCACCAAATTCACTCTCCTTGTGTGTCTTTTCAGAGACGCAGCTCGATCTCTGACACAGGGAAAGTTCTGGTTTGCAAGGAAGAGAATATAAATGTCTATTCCACATTGTCCCAAGCATGTCCAGGGTCTCTTCAGGTAGTTCTTTGGGAGGAAAGTAATTGCTTTTTCCTTCCTTCCTTCCTTCCTTCCTTCCTTCCTTCCTTCCTTCCTTCCTTTTTTAAAAAGATATATTTATTTTACGTATATGAGTACACTTTAGCTGTCCTCAAATACACCAGAAGAGGGCATCGGATCCCATTACAGATGGTTGTGACCCACCATGTGGTTGATGGGAATTGAACTCAGGACCTCTGAAAGAGCAGTCAGTGCTCTTAACTATTGAGCCATCTCTCTAGCCCCTCCTCTTTTTTACTCATCTCTTTGCTTCCCATGGAGGCCAGCATGATATAGCAATCTCATCATGGCTGCTCATGGAGCCCACACATGCAGGACTGGCTGGTGAAGACATAGTGACCTCTATAAATTGCCAACAGCCTTGGGGGTTTTCAGCCTTTTGTCAGAATGAGAGAGGATCTAATGTAATGGGGGGTGGGGGGCTACCCATGTGGGGTCCTCTTACACAGGCCAGATTGTCGGAGCACAGAGCTCCAAGAGAATTCGTAGAGTATGAGGGAGTTATATGAAGGTGTCTGGAGCCCTCTACGACTGTTGTACTCAAAATGGTTACTGTAAGGCTGCCGTGGTGCTAACCTATACTCAAGGATAAAACCAAGCAGAGTAGCTCTGCTGGAACTGTGTCCCAAAGCCTCCTGCATATGGAGCTCCTCCAGAACCTAAGTCAGGAGGTCAGAGGGAGCCAAGGCTTGGGGTAGCTGCCCTAAGGGAGATCAAGGTGGAGAGTTTTTACCAAGCAAGGCAAAATTATCTTGGTACCTTTACAACCCGTTTAGTCATGAACTATGGGATATCATCAGCCGTAGGTTAGCTCTGGGTCTGTGCAACCTTCTGGAAGTCCCACACTTAGTTAAAGGCCTGTAGTGCGGGACAAAGGCGTTTTGCTTCCCATAGTGCGCAGTCTGATATCAGCAATATCCAGTGCCCTCTGACCTGTGGGACCAGGACACCTGGACGTGTGAGGGACCAGGGTGGTAGCAGGGGAGCAGACAGGACTGAACAGAGCTGGTGGCACACTTAGACTGCTCTGACGGAAGGGGGTGCACCGGACATGTTCCTAGTCAGGCATTTGTTTACTTATGTCTTAGGAACCCAGAATCCTCTTCCCTGACTCACCAACCCTCACTCAGAGAACAAACCGCTTGCCTTTTTAAGTCCTGAAACACCAAGGTCCTCGTGTCTGTATCCCCATTTCTGTGGACAATAGGCCAGGTGCCTCGGATTAGCCCTTGTTCTCAGATATGGCGCGGTATTACACGTGACATGATTTTGAAGGGCAAAGAGCATGTGGCTGCAGCAGGCACTCTTACCAGAAGGTCTGTGGGTTCATACACACCCTGCCTTCTTCCATTCTCCTTTTGCCCTTCTGTTCCCCCAGAGTAGATTCGGTAATACCATCTCGGTAGCAGAGACTGGCCCTTTCCAGACATAGTAAAGTCTGCCATGTTTTGATCTTGAGCTTCCCAAGATGTCCATAGGAGCCGTGCACGTCTATTACAAATCAGCCATTCTAGCACCTTTTCTTTTAAGATCAGGAATAGATTGAGAGAGACAACAGTAAATCACACTGCGCCGTCTTAGTTACTTGTCTATTGATAAAACACCATGACCTAGGCAGCCTGTAGACAAGTGTGTATTTCAGGCTTCTGGTTCCAGAGGGTTAGGACTCATGATGGCAGAGTGGAGGACAGAAGCCAGAGATGAAAACAGAGGGTGCAGTGCAGATGAAGTCACTGCAGGTGAAGTGCACTGTGGGTGCAATCACTGCAGGTGAAGTGCATTGTGGGTGAAGTCACTGCAGGTGAAGTGCACTATGGGTGAAGTGCCCTGTGGGTGAAGTCACTGCAGGTGAAGTGCACTGTGGGTGAAGTCACTGCAGGTGAAGTGCACTGTGGGTGAAGTGCACTGCGGGTGAAGTGCACTGTGGGTGAAGTCACTGCAAGTGAAGTGCACTGTGGGTGAAGTCACTGCAAGTGAAGTGCACTGTGGGTGAAGTCACTGCAAGTGAAGTGCACTGTGGGTGAAGTCACTGCAGGTGAAGTGCACTGTGGGTGAAGTCACTGCAGGTGAAGTGCACTGTGGTGTTGAAGTCACTGTGGGTAAAGTGCAGTATGGGTGAAGTCACTATGTGAAACAGAGGTTCTTGAAGCCTCAAAGCCCACCCAGGTTACACCTCCAAGAAGGCCACACCTCCTAATCCTTCTCAAACAGCTCTTCCAACTGGGGACCAAGTATTCAAACAAATGAGCCAATGGGGGCCGTTCTCATTCAAACTGCCACAATATTACTTAATGTATTATATAGGATATGTTACGAAAATGTACTTCTGTTTGTTTTCTGTTGGTATGTTATTTTTACTATAATTTATTTCTATAGATGTTATAAACCATGCAAAATCTTTTAATTTTGCTTTAGATGGTCAATTATCTTCTACAATTTTGGGGGGTATTTTTAAATTTACATTTCTTTTTTTTAAGATTTATTTATTTTATTCATAGAGGGTTGTAAGCCACCATGTGGTTGCTGGGCTTTGAACTCAGGACCTTTGGAAGAGCAGTCAGTTCTCTTAACCACTGAGCCATCTCTCCAGCCCTAAATTTACATTTCAAATGTTATCTCCTTTCACAGTTTCCCATCGATAAAACCTTCTATCCCATCCTCCCATCCCCATGACTATGAGGATGCTCCCCCTCCCACCCACCCACTTCCACCATACCTTGGCATTCCCCTACACTGGGAATTGAGCCTTCACAGAACCAAGGGCCTTTACTCCAAACAAGGCCATCCTCTGCTACATATGCAGCTGGAGCCATGGGTCTGTCAGTATGTACTCTTTGGATCATGGCTTAGTCCCTAGGAGCTCTGTATGGTTGGTATTGTTCTTATGGGGTTGCAAGACCCTTCAGCTCCTTTAATCCTTTTTCTAATTCCTCCAATGGGGGCCCCATTCTCAGTTCATTGTCAGGCTGCAAGCATCCACCTCTGTATTTGTCATGCTTTGGCAGAGCCTCTCAGGAGACAGCTATAGCGGGCTCCTGTCAGCATTCACTTCTTGACATCAGCAATATTGTCTGGGTTTGGTGGCTGTGTGTATAATGGGCTGGATCCCCAGGTGGGGCAGTCTCTGGATGGCCTTTCCATCAGTCTCTGCTCCACACTTTGTCTCTGTGTCCCTGTGAATATTTTTGTTCCCCCTTCTAAGATTGTTTTAGTGACAAAGGAAAGTGTCATGTATTTATCTACATGTTTTACCATCTTTGGGCTCTTAATCTCATTGTAGAGTTCTGACTTCTCATCTGGTATCAACACCTGAAGAATTTTATTGGAGTGAAGATCTTATGGTTAAACAGTCCTTAAGAGCGCCGAAAGATGGCTCAGGACTTTAGACACTGGCTGCTCTTCCGGAAGACCCAGGTTCAATTCCCAGTCCCAAGGGATCTGATGCCTGCTTCTGGCCTCCTTAGGTATCGGACATGAAAGTGGCACACAGACATACATATAGGCAGAACGCCCATACACATAAAAAGAAATAAAATAACAATATTTTAATTAGAAACATTTAAGCCTTTTGATATCTGAAAAAAAAAAAAACAAGTTACTTCTGCCTTCCATTTTGGAGGATAGTTTGGACACTTGTATTTTGTTACTTAAAAATGCAGACTTCTTTTACCCGGCAGTGTGTGGTGAGCTTGCTACTTCTGAGGCTTGTTTCCAAACCTTGTCGGGGAAATATCTAAAGTCACCTTGACACTAGAGCTATAGAACCTTTCTACCGGGGCTGCCATTGAATTCCCTGGACTGCTGAACTCACTAAGACCTCTTCACACACTGGCCAGTGGAAACCCAAACCTCTTCTGGAGCACTGGGAGCCTTTGCCCTGTGCTTAGCATCTTGAAGTTTACCCTACACATATGCAACTTGGCAGTTGGCAACAGACCAGGGGTGCAGCGGC
The DNA here is from genome assembly GCF_021556685.1 of Rattus norvegicus. Lineage (NCBI taxonomy): Eukaryota > Metazoa > Chordata > Mammalia > Rodentia > Muridae > Rattus > Rattus norvegicus. The sequence continues at coordinate 13,877,189 of NC_141539.1, read as the reverse complement.
CCTTTTTGCATCCATGCTTTCTCCTCTATGATAGCATCCATGCTTTCTCCTCTATGATACCTGGCCCTGAGAGCATCTCCCCGGTGGTCCCCCAGTCTTTTGTTTCCATTAATACAATGCTTCCACAGAAAGTAAAGCTTACCCCATCCCTTTCTTCAGCCACTTGGCCCCGGACTACACAGTTCGTATTTGGGAAACAACAGTTTTATGCAACTTAACCTTACGTCAATTAGGAAGAACAGTCCTGGGCTGTTGCTTGCTATGGTAGAAGTGAGCGAGGCTACAGTGCTTACACCAAGTACCCTCAGTGTGGTTATCTGCTTGTCTGCCCCTTCTCGGGTGGCTGGTTGGTTGCAAGCTGCAGAGACCAAGGTTGATTAACCAGAGAAGGCATGGACACTCCTAAGAGAGTCAGAGAGAGCACACAAGGTTGCGGAAGGGCTGGAGGAACTGTCGAAGATGAGCGTGGTGTGACGTCCAGCACACACCTCGGAGCTTTTCTGGCAAGAAAACCACTTCCAGCACCATCGCTGTCCCCTAGCTGTCCACAATCCGTGTGTCCACCTGTCTCTTTTGAACTGGGAACTTAATCATACCACATCTATAACCACTGCCTGCTCTGACGTACCACTTCCCGTGTCAGGAACTGACTTACCTACCCACCACTGACTCGGAACCCTCCAGAGAGGGTGTGGCTTATAGTTAACCCATGTTTCACTAGCTAGGTCTGTAAAGTCCAGCTTGACTTTAAGGTTAGCTCTTCTCTTCCCATTGAGACCGAGACTCACCAACTTGACCTTCCCAATGGTGCGACCCTTTAATGCAGTGCCTCACGTTGTGGTGACCTCCAACCATAACGTTTCTTTCATTGCTACTTTATGCCTGAAAGTTTGCTGCTGTTATGAGTCATAATATAAATGTCTGAAGGCAGGACATCTGAAGTTCGACCCCCAAAGGTGTTGCACCCCACAGGTTGAGATCCACTGAACCAGAAGATGCTTAACGTTCAAAATATGTTTCTGACGTTCACTGACCAAAACATCCACTGGGACAGAATAGGGACAAATGAGTTTGGCTGGTAGATGTCATTGCCACCACCTATATCTAAACACCTCAAGGGTCTGTCACTTCTGAGTCAGAGACTCAATTATAGCACTCTTCCTACTGAAGCCCGGGTAAAATACTTATTTCATTTCTCAGGGAAACCTGTGACCCCTCTTTCTTTGAAGTTTATGGGAGGGAACAATTTCCAAATTATATTTCCAGCAATCTCCAAGGTGGTGCCCTCTCCTACAGTGGGGCAGTAGGTGGTTGATAACAGGGGTCACAATGACCGCTTTCCTAACCTTAGGGCATAGAGGAAGGCAGAGGACTGAAAAAAATTGCTAAGGCTACTTAAGCTTGAATCCTCAGTGTATGGGGTATAGCCTGAATTTCTGGGAGGTGCTGAACTGGAAAGAGGGATCTAGTTACATTCATTTAGAAGTGAAAGCCAAGTGAGATCATTTTATTAGACTTGCTCATTAAGGCCCGATGACGTTTAAGAACTCGCCACAGTGTTTAAGTCATTAGTACCTCAGCTCGAAATACAGTGCAACACATGCTACCAAAAATGGGGAGGGTGCAGAAGGGAAGGGTGTGTACGAAGGGGAAGCATAGGCCGGATATAGACTGTGGGCGGCAGGAGGGTCCTTGGCAGTCAGGTGGCTCCATCTGAAGACAAGGGCCACGTTATTGATAACTTCCCAGAAGGAGTTTCAGAGAGGGAGGAGAGATACAGAGAGACTTGGAGTGAGCATGGGCTCCTGTATGGACACTGGACCTGACGCACACTTCACTGTCGTTTCCATTGCAGCTTTGGGAGACCTAGGAACTCTGCGGGGCAGCAACCAAGGTGCAATGGATGTCACTGATGGTTTTAGAGATGCAATATAGTTTGGGTGTTAGGCAAAAAGCCATCCTGCTTTTCACGGGCTACCCTGACCAGCTTAAATATGAAATGAGTGTAGATGGTTAGAGGAAGTCTAAGGCTTTAGTTTAATTAGGAATCAAGGAAAACCCACTGGTCAGAGAGGCCAATGGAAGATACCAACCCTCCCCAGGCTGTTACCAAATCCCATGGATCCTGTCACGTGAATATTCTTGAACCTCATTCTCTGCTTCACGCCGTGGCGATACACCGTCCAATCTTACGCAGTCTCTCCCCTCCTCTGTCTGACCTTATCTCTATTCTCCAAAGCCGTATCCTGGTGCCAGAGTGGTCTCCAATGACAGGCCTAGATTTGTCATTTTCCCTGTCTGCCATCTTGGATGCTTTGTCACAGAACATGCAGCAAGCAGCATGAACTGGGAAGACCACATTTCAGACCGCAGCCCTGCTACGTGGCTGTGCGACTGAGCAGGGTTCTTAAGTGTCTTTGTTTGTTCCTTACCTCGGCTATAACGTGAACACTGTAAGGGCCAGAATTCCTTTGGTTATCAGAAGCTAAAAACTAACTTCAACCCATTAGGCCAGTAGGGCCTCGGAAACAGCAGAGTTCTGAGCTAAAAATTATTTACGCTCTCTCCTCCAGCCGAGCAAGATGCCCAAAGGAAAGAAGGCCAAGGGGAAGAAGGTGGCCTCAGACCCCACTGTTGTCAAGAAACAAGAGGCCAAAAAGGTGGTCAGTCCTTTGTTTGAGAAAAGGCCTAAGAACTTCAGCATTGGGCAGGACATCCAGCCCAAAAGAGATCTTACAGGCTTCCTCAAATGGTCTGGCTACATCAGGCTGCAGCAGCAAAGAGCCAGCCTTTATAAGCGGCTCAAAGTACCTCCTGCCATCAACCAGTTCACCCAGGCCCTGGACAGGCAAACAGCGACTCAGCTGCTTAAGCTTGCCCACAAGGTACAGGCCAGAGACAGAGCAGGAGAAGAAGCACAGGCTGCTGGCCCGTGCTGAGAAGAAAGCTGCTGGCAAAGGGGACGTCCCAACTAAGAGACCTGTCCTCCGAGCAGGGGTCAACACAGGTACTACCTTTGTGGAGAACAAGAAGGCTCAGCTGGTGGTGATTGCCCATGATGTAGACCCCATTGAGCTGGTGGTTTCCCTGCCTGCCCTGTGTCGAAAGATGGGAGTGCCCTACTGCATCATCAAGGGAAAGGCCAGGCTGGGGTGCCTGGTCCACAGGAAGACGTGCACCACCGCTGCCTTCACACAGGTTAACTCGGAAGACAAGGGTGCTCTGGCTAAGCTGGTGGAAGCTCTTAGGACCAATTATAATGACAGATATGACGAGATCCGTTCCCACTGGGGAGACAACGTCCTGGGTCCTAAGTCTGTGGCTTGCATTGCCAAGCTGGAAAAGGCAAAGGCTAAAGAACTCGCCACTAAACTGGGTAAAATGTACACTTAAGTTTTCTGTACATAAATATAATTACAAAATTTAAAAAAATTATTTACATGCACTCGGAGTGTGCGCGCACGCATGGGAGTGTGTGTGAATGTACCTTGAGGGCAGCCCCTCAGTTTCCCTTTGCTTTCGGGTTTCATTCTCTTGTGCTGGCTAATTCCTGAGTGGCCAACAGTTTTCAGAACCACACATAGCCAAGCTATGCAGCAAAAGAGTAGAAAATCCTGCTGTGAATCCCGAATTAAAAAAATTCCAGGAAGGAGTTTTGCTTGTCTTTCTTGCCTTGGATTCAGTACCTGGGGCAGGCAGGGGTTTGTGGGGTCAGGGCTCAGGCAGGATGTGTAAGGTGAAAGCTTCCAGTCAAACCACCGGACGACAGACATGAAGCAAACAGTGCTGACCTAGACAGACGGATGAATAGTGGCTGTCTACGAGTCTTACCTTGCACAGTCGTTTGAGAGATAAAGTAAGCATATGTATCTCACTGATCACCGAGTGCTCAATGTGACACAGATACTGCTGCACACAGCAGCACGCTGCCAATCTCTCCCTCCTTCACCATGACACCACTCGCCTCATGGTGCCTTTGTACCTTGCTATGGAGATAAAGATATGCTCTCGAATGCACGCGCCCCAGTGGGAACAGCCTGTCCACTTCAGATGTTCAACATCTGCAAGAGGCTCTACGCTGCTCACTCTTCCTGGACAGAGCACGCTGTCTGCTTCTCCTGGGCCTTGCCCTATTCGCCTCAGAGCCCCAGGTCACCACCACCACTTTGCAAATCCTTCACAGCACACCCACAGCTCTGCACTGCAGCCTCCTTGGCTCTCCCAGAAGCCTGTTCTTTATTCCCCCTACCCACCCCCAGTACTGATTACATTATATAGCAACTGTTTGCCCATCAGCAAGCGCCTTTCCGCTCCCTCTCTAGTGAGCGTGCCTTGCCAGCTCTAAGGCCCCTGCCTTCCCCAGGAAGAAAGCCTGGCGTCTAGTCGACCTCAATTCAAGCTTGTTAAACGGAATACTGAATGAGGAGGAGGAAGGAAGGAATAGAGGAAAAAGAGAAGGCCGCCTAGACCAGTTCGCTGTTCTCACACAGACCTGTGTCTGTTTCAGTGTTCGCAGTTCAAACAAAAGGAAAAGAGCAGAGGCCTCTGGGATGCTTAGAAACAAAGTTGTTTCCTGTACCCTAGTCCTTGACATTTGAGAACTGGTTTTGGTTTTGTTCTGTTTTACTTGGGCATTCTCTTTTTTGCCCATGGGAAAGTGAGGGTCTTGCAGAGGTCTAATTGTTCCAGTTGAAGGGTGAATGGACTATTAAGGCAGTGTTCTGGGTAGCCGTCCATCCCCCAGCTCCCGCCCCACATCCACCAGGTGTGACTGTCCCCAGAGCTCTAATATTCTTGGCAGCCTGTCTGGCATTACTGTGGGCCAAGGGAATGAGGTCACTGTCGCCAATGAAGTCACCACCGCATGATTCATCCCACATCAGTCCCCAACTTGAAGTGAGCTCTGAGATTCTCAGAGCTTCCCACAAGCCATCCAGAACCCAGGGTCCCTGTGAGATGAGTTCACATTTTTTTAAGGCAGAAAACCCGAGGCCTAGAAAACGGCGGCCAGCCACACTGCTAACTTGTGGTGCTTGGACCAAACTCAGCTTTCCGGCAGAGCTGGCTCCCACAGCTCTTTAACCTTTTCCACAGTTCCTCCTTTCAGAATACTAGTCTTTGCAGCAAACCTTCTTCCCTTCCCCTCCATGGGAAAGTGTCAAGACCTGACTTCAAAACAGAGTGCCACCTTCCTTACCCTTTCAGAATTTAATGAAGTAACTTTCGGATTTATTAGTCAATGCAAGTACTTCTATTCAAATACAAAGGGCAAGGTATGGAGAGATGCTTCCCTAAGTTCACTTGCAAGGAACTTTAAGCAACACTCGAAATCTTCCTGGTAGAACTGAAATCAGGATTATGATTTGAAAATTGGCACCTGGGGATCCTGAACGTGAAAAGAGAGCATCAAAGTAAGCATCTCCCCAGGTGGCCCTTAAGTCCTTGAACTCTGGGAGTAACAGGGAGCCTTTTGGTAACCACATCCCAGGTCCCAGTTGCCCCATTTAAATCCCGGGGCTGAGGGTATGAATGTCCCACGTACCTCTCAACGCACCATTTTCTATCACTATGAACTGGTGAGAGGAAGCTATTTCCCTATCAGCAGGCTGGGGTAGGGTGCGGTGTGAGGTCAGCACAGAGTGAGTTTTCCCTCCAGGCCTTAGGTTTAAAGCAGTACTCGGCCACACAACTGGCCCTGGCCAGACAAGTGCTTCCGGACTTGCCAGACAGAGGCGCAGGGTTGGTCCTGGATCACTGCCCCCCAAATCTCAGAGCATAAGGATGCATCATATTTTAAGGATCACAACTGAACACTTTTGGAGAGACACTTGGAACCAAAAGGAAGCCTCGGACGATGTCGCCTCCAGGGGGAGCACAAATAACATTTGCGGTCTCCTGACAAGGGCTCGCTCTTTTGTGGATGGTTGGGGGTGCAATTGCTGCATCTCTTAGTCACCAATTTCATAGAAAATGACTCAAGCTCGTGCTGCGAAAGGCGTGGGGTGGCGGTGCTTAAGAGCAAGCAATAAGCCAGGAGTCCCAGCTTTCCAGCTTAGAGACCCACCATCTTCCCAGCCTCCGCGCGCCTTTCTAATTATTGTTATTAATTATTTTTATAACCCTCTTGGCCGCTGTTCCTGATTTCCAGTTGCGTGGAGCACTTGCAGGCCGATGGGATGGCTCCTGCCTTCCAGGCAGGATTTAAATATATTCATCTGTAAAATTTTTCACAATTGCGTCACCGTTGAAGTTGTCGTGGTTCCCCGAAAGGCCTCCACCTCTCCTCCCCGCACCGGGGCCTGAGGACGCTTCCGGGCTCTGGCCGCACTTTCGCGAGGAGCCCTGGGCTCCTTCCGAGCGGCTGCCCGAGAGCCCCTCCCCCAGCCGCCGTCCTCCCGGCTCCCCGGCGCCTCCTCCTCGGCCTCCTGCGCCCGCCTCGCGGGGAGTCAAGCTAGAGTGAGCGGCAGGAGCGCACGGCGGGCGCGGGCGCGGGGCGCGCGGCACCCGGGAGCCGCCGGGACCGCCCTCCCCCCCGTCTAGGCGGGCGGGGGCCGGGGCGGCGCGGGGCGGGCAGAGCCGTCTGGCCCCTCCCCTCCGCCGCCCTCCCCAAAGTTGCCGACTCCCCTGGGGCCGGACGGTCTTATGATCCGGCGGATCCTCCTGGGGAGGCCGGGCCGGGGAGCGGGTTCGGGCGCCGAGCGGCGGGGCCAGCAGCCGGGCGCGGCGAGCGGGACCAGGGCGGGGAGCGGGGTAGCGATCGAAGCGGCGGCGGCTGCGCTCCGGGCCCGCCGCACCTTCCCCTCCGGTCAGGGGAACCGCTGCATGGGGCCGGGGGGGCGGCCCTGCTGCGCCGAGCGGCGGCGACGGCGGACCCCCCAGGCGGGCTGGGGCTGAGCCCGGGGCCGGGGCGGGGGCTCCGGGGGGACCATGCCCCGAGGCCGGCCGGCCGCAGCATGGCTCACGGGCCCGGCGCGCTGATGCTCAAGTGCGTGGTGGTCGGCGACGGGGCGGTGGGTAAGACGTGCCTGCTCATGAGCTATGCCAACGACGCCTTCCCCGAGGAGTACGTGCCCACTGTCTTCGACCACTACGCAGGTAAGCCTCTGTCCTGCTGACTTAAGGGGCTGATCCCGGGCTGGGAACTTTGGAGCAACTTTGGCTGAGCCCCCTGGCCTGCCTCCCCTGAGCTGGTTCCCCTCCCCCTCCGTGTCCTCTCCTGGCGGCTCCACCCCCTCCCCCAGGCTGTGCCTCTGGTCACCCCTCGCAGGAACTCCCACCCCATTCCTATCTCCCCTTTCGCCCCTCTCCCACACTTCTCAGTCTCTTGAGCGCCCTTCTTGACCTTCCCGCGGCGGTCTCGTCTCTTACTGCCTGAAACCCCTGTAGGGGAAACATCTGGGAACACTAGGGTAGACGTGGCTACAGGGTTTGGTGGGGGTTGGATGGCAGGGGACCACATTACACCTATATCTCATGCCACTTGGCAGTGAACTGTACTCAAAGAAAAAAGGGGATGTTCTCTTCTGGGAAGCACCCACATGCTTCCCAGTGATTTGGGAAAGGAGGGTACGGTGGGGAACGAAATTGCTAGACCTCAGGTCATTGTGAGCTTCTTTCCCCACCCCCGCTTCTGTCCTTGCAGTCAGCGTCACCGTGGGGGGCAAGCAGTACCTCTTGGGACTCTATGACACAGCTGGACAGGTGAGTGTTTTGGCTTCTGGCCGGTTCCCCTTACCCCCCATCTCTCGCCAGTTCTGTGAGGCTGTGGAAGGCCTTTGGATACTGAGGTATCTAGGTGGGAGGGTGTGTCTTCCAGGGGAACCTCAGTATCAGGTTTTTTCTTAAGTCAGCAAATCGAGGAAACAAACCCAATAGAAAACGCAGGCCAGCGTGAGCCCCGCGATGTGAAAGTTTTTGACTGTATGGGTCATTACGTATGTTGCCTGGTGAGTGGGTCCCAACTCCTGTTGCAAAGTGGCAGTGGCCAATGGTAAAGCGTTCTTATTTTTAGTTGCTGATGACCAGGTCTCCCTCTCACAGCCTCTGTCTGGTCCCTCATTGGTGAGTGGTCTGCCTGCCCGAGGAGCCTGATTGGTAGGAAATGGCATCATCTAAGATGATGGGAAGGCATTTGGTCCTGGTTATGTTTATTACAACATCATTGCACTCTGGGACTCCAGTCCTTGAAAACGTAATTTGTGGTGTTACCAGAGGAGCACCGGGAAAAAGAAAAGAAACAACAACCATCAGCCACTCCCTGGGGTTCGGGGTGGGTAGGGTTAAGAGTTCAGCAGGAGTCTGGGAAGGAAGAGCTGTTCTTCCCCCTGGAGGGCCAGGTGACTTTGTGTTTTCTTTGGAGAGATTACAGCAGAAAGGAAAGGAACACTTCTGTCTGCAGCCTCTGGCTAGTGTTTGCAAACCAGAAGGGCCAGGCTGTTCTCCTGTAGGGTTAAGGGGATTTCTGATTTTCTGTCTACTGCCTTGCTGGACCCACTTTAATTCTTTCTGAGGCTAAGGTGATAAAATTTTGCAGAATTCAGCTCTATCATTTGCTCTGAAGTCTCTGGAGAAGTTTCTGTGTATTCTGCAGACTTAAGCCCCCAGAGGGCCTGTGAGCCATTGAGCGATTAAGAGTGACTCCAATCGTGGGGGCCTCCTTATTTGTGAAGGGGTGGTGGTGGTGGTGGTAAAGAGGGGTGGGGCGGGGGCGGGGCAGAGAGATCTCTCCACAGATACTGTAGTTTTAAACGTGTGTTCGATTAGATTTGCCTTTTAGCATTGTAGGCTCTCTCATTCTATACTGAAATCTAGAAACATTTTGTGGGTTTTGGGGGTGGGGTGAGGGGCTTGATTTGGCCCTGATTTCTAAACTGTTAGAGCAGTGGTTCTCAGTCTAAGGGTCACATATCAGCTATTCTGCACATCAGATTCCTAACAGTAGCAAAATTACAGTTATGATAAAGCAACAAGATAACTTTATGGCTGGGGGGCATGGCACCAGGGGAACAGAATAGGAAGGTGGCAAAGAGGCATTTGAGGACTGAGACCTGCTGGCAGTGCAAAGGCTAGAGGACGCCCCCTTTCCCTGCAGTTGCCAATGCCGCCGAGGGCTGCTTCTCAGCTCCTGGGCCTGTTCGATTGTCCTTTAGCCCCGCCAACGCCACTTTTGTCAGTCTTGGAGGGCAAGGAGAGGAACACAGTTAAGAACCTCCAACTTTGGTGTTGGGGATTTGGCTCAGTGGTAGAGCCTAGCAAGCGCAAGGTCCTGGGTTTGGTCCCCAGCTCTGAAATAAAAAAAGAAAAAGAAAAAAAAAGAAAGAAAAAAAAAAAAGAACCTCCAACTTTAAGTAGTGCCATTGATAGATTAGGAGTTGACAGTAGTTGAGGGTAGAGTTTTGGAGAAGAAAGTTCCCGACTTTAATTTCTTATCCTACAGGGGCAGCCACATGCCCATGTTTGCACATCTAAGCTCACACAGCTTACGAAAGCTTGCTGCTGAGATAAAGGACCCCGGGCCACTCCAGTGGTGTCTTGGGAAGTACTGAGGTGTCCCGGGTTCGGTCAGATTGCTTGCATGCATGTAGTATTTGAAGTTTTGCAGCCATTCTCTTGGCTGTAGTCCGGGCGAGGGTGGGGAGGGTGTGATCAGGGGGTCTCATGTCACCTGATGGTAGGTACCACACGCTAATACTTAGGATTTGGGGCTGAAGTTATTGATAATTAATTTCGTTAGTAATAAGCAAACTTAGCCATTATCAGACAAAGCGGCAGGGCTATTGTATCGTGCTAAGTAAACATCTAAGGTGTGCAAAAGAAAACATTTAAGTTATGCGGTCGCTACTGCTTGTAAGAGTCTGGATCAAATGGTTGTTCCTACGTCTCATGTAGGTTTCTGTGCTGATTGTTAAGACCCCACTTCTCTATAGATAGATACCGGCTTCCTTTTATGACAATAATAACCCTAAATAAATACATGGGCACACACGCACATAATCAGATGCCAGGGAGTTTTAGACAGATATACAAAGGGGGGACATCTATGGGCTTCGGGATTAAAACACCTTGGGGTCATATCTTTACCTGCACTAGGCATGTGATTCTAACTGACTGGATTTACTTGCTCTGTAATAGTAAAATGTGGATAATTAGAATCTTCACCGCAGAGATGTAGGCTGTCTTAAATTCATTAACCTTTGAGAAACAGTTGGCATGAACAGTTCTTTGTGTGTGGTAGGCGTGCAAACGATAGCACAAGAAATTACTGTGTTCTGCTATGGGTGGGGTAACTTGGGGGGTCGGGGGTGGTCCCAAGTGGAGGAGGAGAACGTATCATGCCCGAAGTTCATACACTCCGCTAACCGTGCCAGATCCGAGAGTCGTTAGCGGAGGTGTGGAGACAGAGAAATAGTTTCAGGCTCCACGTAGAGGTTGAGAAGCAAGCGGCATCTGTAGGTTTCGGTTGGTTCTTTTTCCAGAGACAGTGGGATGAGGAGGAGGAGGAGGATTACAGGCTGGAAAGCACTGGCCTTCTCTCCACACTGCTCATGTGTGTGGGTGCTCAGTGTACCCACCTAATAAATGCAGCAGTGCCTCCCTCAGGTTGTCACCTCTACTCCACATTTCTGACTCTTGACCACTCCAGTCAAGTCCATAGCCACATGCATCAGTGACCCAAGTTGACCTATTAGGGATCTACCAGTCAAGGGAGGGTGGTTAGGAGGTGGCCTTTGGCCTTCGTGAGCAGGCTCATGTCTATCTGCTATCAGCAGAGAGAAGAGAGAAGGGAGTACACAAGTGTGTTGGACAGCAGTCCCTGGTGTGCGCCTTGTCTTGGGACTTCTGTCTGTGCTCCACTCACTCACAAGCATGGCCGCAGAAGGGAACCCTCTCCCCTTCTTGGCTGAACCCTAGATTGCTCTAGGGGCAGTGTGCCATTTTGTCTGCCAAGCGTTTTGGAATGGAAGTCCACACAGTTCTCTACTGTGGGGCCTTGCAGAGAGGCCTGGCTTCTTCCCAGGTCTCTATGGAACTTCTCCTTTCCTGCCCACCTCTGGGCCTTCAGTGGAGGTTCTGCACTAGCCCTCTGCCCACGTGGGAGGGAATTAGAAAGGTGAAATTGTTACCATGGCCTCTACTGTTGGGAATGAAAGGAAGCGGGGTGAACTTTCCCTGTGCCCAAACAAGCCGGCAGGCAGGGATCTATCTGCTTGGCAGGTTGCCCCCCTGCCTGCGGGCTCCAGGCCTGATCTCTTAATCCTTGGCAGGAAGGCAGAACCTGATACTCTGAGGAGGGAAGCACCAAAGTCCAGTTTATCCCAGGTCTCAGAATACCGACATTCAGGAGGGTGTGTCACGGTGGGGTGAGTTTGGGATCCCTAAAGTTCTGGATTTAGCCACTGCCTCTGCGTCCAAGTTCACATGTATCTTTGGGCCCGTTGTTGCTGTATCTGGCAACTTAAGCATCCAAGTTCAGGGTTGTATGCGTGAGAGCTATAAATATCCTTGCTCCAAGCTCCCCTGGGGCAGCTTCTCAGTGACAAACGAGATTTACTTCGCACTTGCTGTAGCCCAGCAGCTGTAGCTGCCCCCTTTCCCCCAGAGCCCTCTGGGTACCCAGGAAGGCACTTCCTCCAACAAATGGAACCTCGACTGGAGGCGGCAGAAGGAGGTCCCTCCTCTTCTACATTTTCGGGGCAGCACCCAAGAATTTAGCAGAGTGCGTGTGGGGGGAGGGGCAGTGGTACCACCTCATCAAATGCCTTCTATCTTGAGGTAGGGTTTGTTCATGACACCTCTCCAGGTAGACTGCTCCCCAGAGGAGCAGTCTAGTGAGGAAGTGAGGAAGCTGGTGGGAGTCAGAGAAAAAGGTTTTCGACTTGAGTGTGGGTGTGCAGCACACAGACACGGCCACTCGCGTCCCACCAGCTTCTGGTTCCCTCAGCCTCTGGTTCCATCCTTGAGGGCACAGAGCGTGAGAGGAGCCCTGAGTCTCTTTCAGATGTGAGCTGCAACAGGTGAGATGTGGCACTGAGCATCTGGTCTCTCTTGGTAACACACCGCAGATTTCGCTAACCTCCGTAGAAGCTATTTAGACCCCGGGCTGCGCTGTATCACACAGGCATGCTTGGCGGCCTCCTCTGGATTGAGAAGGTGGTGGCCTGTCCATTCGTAAGCTGTGCACTTTAAAGTACACTGGGTTTTCCTGGGTGGGACTCTGGCGGTCTCTTCCAGGTCAGGCAGGAACTTAAGAGTGGGGGAGTGTCCAGTTGAGCCTCGTGCTATGTCTCTGCCTTTCCGAGGGCTTTGATCGGCTTCCAACGTGAGTCTCCTGAGGTCTCATGACCTTTCTAGTCTTTAATGCTTCCTGACTGGTATGCCAAGGGCGAACGCTGCAGACAGAACGAGATGCTGCTTCAGCAGCCTTGGGGGCTGGTGAGGCGGGGGGCCTGGGGAGCCGAGCACGAATTGCTGTGTGTGCCACGGTATGGCCACAGAGCGAACTCTTTTTGTTTCTTTGCAGTTATATGTCAGTACACTCACTCTCTTCAGACACACCAGAAGAGGGATCCCTTTAGAGATGGCTGTGAGCCACCATGTGGTTGCTGGGAATTGAACTCAGGACCTCTGGAAGAGCAGTCAGTGCTCTAACCGCTGAGCCATCTCTACAGCTGTGTACCCACCTCCCCTTTAATTACTGGGGTTTGAACTTGTAGCCTCATTCCCTGGTCAGGGTCTTTTGGAGAACTGGACTTTTGTGGTTTTGTGGTAGAGTTTGGGGTTTCAGCCTAGCATATTTCCAGAAGAGTATCAGTCTCTAGCAAGGATGTGTGTTAGCAGCAGCAGGTATCCCAGAGGCCTCAGCTACCGTAGTAGTGCTTCAAAAAGAAAAAAGGCAGTGTCCGAGAAACCAGGCCAAAAAAAAAAAAAAAAAAAAAAAAAAAAAACCAAAACCCTACAAATGCAGCTTTAAAAAAAAAAAAAACAACTAACCGAACTATTTAAGATGGGCTGGATTTCCTTTCACACCCCAGGGAGTTGATTTTGCCCTAATTTGGCCTGTTTGGGCCAGGGAGTGGCCTTCTTTGCCCTCAGCACTTTGCTGTTCCTCTTTCAGTGCCTGTCACAGCTGCTCTGAGCCCAGGGAAGCCTGCAGGTGGCAGGTGGCCAGCTGCCCCAGCCCTTCATGTGCCCCAGGGAGTGGTGTGGGACCACTGCCTGCCATTGTCTCCGTGGATGCTTCGGGCCTTCCATAAAGCTCCAGGATGGTAGCCCACTGTGTGTCCTCCACTGCCTCCTACAGCCCAGCCAGTGCCTCATAATGATGATACCTTAAAATGAATTCTTTTTCAACTGGCTCTCGACTTGCTCAGCTGAAAGCTAGCCAGTGGCTCAGGGCACCAGGTACAACTCTTCCTCTGTGATTCAGCTGCCGTCTATGAGAAGCAGGCATGTGGATGGCGCATCAAACTATCCCTTCTGTCTGTGACCTGGCTTGCTAGGCTCGCTGGCTACCAGGCTCGGGGCCTTTGCATCGTCAAGGTCCCCTGACCACAAGGCAGTTTGGCGGTGGGATGAGGGGTTTTGGATTCTGCTGCTGAACACCAAACCTTGTCTCTATTTTTGTGTGACTAAGACCAGTTCACTGGCCAACTCCTCCCGGGGCCTCTTTCCTTCCCTGTGTGATGGGAGACAGTTCCTGCCTTGCAGGTTGGCTCCAGGGCTTAGGATTTACGCATATAGTCACTCACTCTCAAGAGTGCTAAACCTCCTAGGTTCTGGAGTGGCTGGTTTGGTGCCTGCTCTATGTTCTAGCCTTCTGTGGGGGAAAGGAAGGTGATGAGACCCTGGGAAGTGTGTTGCACAATTGTGAAGCTAAAGGAGGCCAATGCTGTAGGATATCCCCACCCTTGCCCCTCCCGAGTGTGAGGCAGGAGGTGGGAGTGTGAGGCAGGAGGTGAGGCCCAGGGTGGCCGGCTCACTGGGCTGTGGAGTCCTGACCAGGTGCCGCTGCTTCCCACCGGGAAGCTTCATCTCCACAAACTAATGTGCACATCCACATTACGGGGTTATGATTGTACCTAGGGGGCCAAGTCAGAGCTTCCTGTTTCCCAGCAGAGGAATGTCCTCCCCTTACAGGGTGGCCGGGAGGGACCTGGGACATGCTGGTGCTCAACTTTCCCCTCCAGTCACACACCCGTGCCCCGGGTCCCAACCAGCTCGTGCTGGGCGAGCAGCTCCTTTCTCTCTGTGCCACCAACGGCAAGTCTGAGAAGCATGGCACGGTAAAAGGCCATTGGCGCAGAGCGCATGAGAAAGCTCACCCCTGGCAGGGGTGCAGGGAAGCAGTGTGAAGAGGGCAGGCCTGGGAGGTGTCCCACGTGTGTCTTTGTGGGCCGGGGGTCCCTGCTTTCTCTGCCGACTTGAGGTGTATGCTTGATAACTAAATTACAGACCTCCCCTTTTGATTGACAACTTGGTAATTAGAGAGATATTAATCTGCTGCCTTGTTGCTTCTGTTTTAGCAGAAAAGTAAGTGGAGGAGGAGGCCTTTACTGTTGCTATTTCTTTTGTGGTGACTGGCCAGAGAGGTGAGCCAGCCTCCCCTGCAGGTCCCCAGATATATGGGACCTCAGAATAGTCTTGGGGGCTCAGCCTTGGATGGTGATTTCCCACAGTGCTACAGTTGTTGTCTCTTTGCCTTCCCCACTTCGTGAGTCATAGAGGCTAAGTGGTGTTTGCCCCATTTTGCAGAGTCAGGAAGGTTGAGTGGTTTGCTGCAGGCCATAGAGTTGGTGAAAGTTAAAAGATGTTTCCAGGATAGGCCTTGGAATTACAACTCCTGGGTCTTGGTATTAGCTGACACTAATCAGCTTGCCTATAAACGAATGCCTTGTCCCCGTGTTGACTATTTTGTGCAAAAAACCCGCAATCACTTTTCTGGGTGAAAGAGTTGGTGGAGTGGTGTCTGGAGGCTGGATGTCAGGGGCTGCAGCTGTTCCAGTAAATGTCGTTCTGTGAACTGGAGACCGTTTTGTCTTGCTGTCCATACACCAGTGCACGTCCTGAAGGAAGCATGCCTGGGGGGTTCTCGTGCCACGCTGTTGATGGGTAAGTGGACGAAGCTGTCTGCCATTTGCATTATGCCCTGTGTGGAATTGTTGGATGCCCCTGAACCCTAAGGGATTAAAAATCCCTCCACACCCCTTTCTGCGCCGTGTCATTGTGTCCATCTGCTGCTGGGAGCTGTGTTAGCTACTTAGGGGGCCTCTTTTATCCCTCTCAGGGTTTTCTTATTTAGGGGAAGTTGCCTCTTTGCAAATGTATGTCTGGGGCTTGGGGTACACACAGTGGTAAAGAGCTCGCCTGTTATGTGCACTAGAAAGAAATTGTCTCTTTTATCCCAGGCCCTCTGGCTTCTAGCTTTCTGTGGTAGTTGTCTAGATGAACATCCCTCTAGCTTATCCCTGTAGCCAGCCAGTAAGTGGTTCCCTGAGAACCAAGTCTGGCCCAGGGCCTGCAGTGGGAGCACAGTGGGGTCTGTTTCTGGGTGCAGAGGAGGCCAGGGGTGCTCTCCTGTAATGAATTCCTATGGAGAGCTAAGTCCGAGCAGGGCTTCCCAGGCGGACAGAGTGCCAGACTGGATCCCTACATGCGCTGCCTGGGAACTTGTTCTTGAGTCTTAGGATGTACCCCGTCTCCTCAATCACAAGCTTGGGGAGATCACTGTTGATCCAGACTGGATGGGCGATTCTGAGACAGCCCAGAAAGTCAAAGCTGCTCAGATGCTGTTTGAGACCTGGTGTCTCCTCTCGGCGAGCTGCCACCATCACCCACCTTACACACTGTCTATGTCTGGGGGACATATCTGAACCTCATGCTTAATCTTCTCTCCTACACATTCTTGTGGCCTCCTTCCTCATCTTGAACATGTGTTGGGACTCTCCACATTTGCTTAATGAATGGACTTAGGAGAAAAATGGAGGTGAGACTCCATGTGCAAACCTTGGCTCCAAGAGTGTGATGTCTGCCCTAAGGGTATGCAAATAGTAGGCTCCACGAGTATTCCTTGATAAGGTCTACGTGCCAAGCCACGTTCTCTCCTGCCCGTAGTGGATGGGCAGTGGCACTCTTCTGGTGTGACCCCAGGCAGGTCTCGGTGGCTGGAGTCTGAGGAAGTGCTGTGTTGATCAATGCTCGCTTTTGCAGTAATCGCTTTCCCCATGGCTGACCTCAGTGCTCTGTGGAGCGACCTCCCTCTCTACTCCTTTGCTCCCCTTTCAAATGTTATCTATTTGTTCCCCTGGTTGTTTTTAGTCCAGTCCAGAAGCAGCATCCTTTGAATGGTGTAACGGTCAGTAGTGTGAGCAAGTTGGCTCTGCAGAGGCCCCTTGTAAGAGCTGCCACTGAGAACGCTTAGTTCTGACGCTCCAGTTCAGTTAAAGCTCCATTTGCTCCAGCTCAATTGCAGGAGGCTGTCCTCCTCGGCCATCTGGGTCAGGGCTCGCTCACCCTTATTACCTGAAGGTGGGGATGGTGCTACATGAGGGGAGAGGACAAAGGGGGGGGAGAGGAGGGATGGGGACTTCTGTTTCCACACTAGGAGCTCTGTCCAGGAGGCCGAGGAGTCACCCAGGCCTCATCCAGAAATCAAGGAAGTCATTGTGAGGCTCCCATTTGAGACTGACATATACCACATTTCTGAATTTTAACCGAGTAACTGGCTGAGCCACAGCTTGACACTTGGCTTTGTTCCTGGGTAGACCCTTACTACCCATGAAGATTGCTGACGCCCCTAAGGGACGCTGTATGTGACACAGCGTTTTACGAAAGGTTTGGACATCGCCATAGGAACCAGGTGAGTGTTGGATTTCGGAGAGCCTGTTGGTCAGATTATTATGGAAAAGCCTGACTTTCATAAATGGCCCTGCCATTTGGAAGAGGATTCTGACCTGTCTAGACACTGTCGAAGGCTTTTCAGTCAGCTCGTAAGTGGTGGTTTTAATGTACTGCCCATGTAGGCCCAGTGACACTCACTGCAGAGCCCAGAGCAGACGGACTGCCAGATCCGTTTACTGGCCAGGGTTTGAACTGTTCTCCAGAGAGCCTCGACTCACAGAATTGTGTTATGTCGGGAGTGCCTCCAGAGTGGGCTGTGCCGCCAAGAGGGAGGAGCGGGAAGGATGTGTTGTTCAGGTGGGCCTAGGCAGGCATGCACACCTGTGTGCCACTTGGGTAACGGGGATGAGTGACATTCACGGTGGATCAAACTGCTGATGTACGTATGTACTCTTTGGAATTTAAAGCTGAGATATTATAAATTGCACAAAATATTTATCACCCCCCACCCCCAAAAAACTTCACACCCATTATTGGTCACCCTCCATACCCTCTTCTTCCCTAGCAACCCCCTAGCAACCACTGGTTCACTTCTGTAGATTTGCCCACCCTGGATGTTTTGTACTGAGATTTGCTCTTTTAGCTCTTCGGTTTGACATGTTTTCAGGGTTTATCTGTATTGGGGAAAGTGTCAATGTCTCGTTCCTTTTTAGCGGGACTTCTCTTTCGGTCTTTTTCCGTGGATATTCTTCTTCTGGCTCTGGGGTCATACTTGGTATAGATGCAGGATGGAAAGTTCTGCTGGCCTTAGATTACCAGAGGAACTGGGCCACTCTCCCCCTCCTGTTCAGGCGGAGTCTCTGGAAAGTTACCCCAACTCGGGAACAGTTTTATTGGGAACAGTCGTGGATGGTCAGATCCCTGGGTTTGATTGTGTCGCTCTGTAAGAGGTGAGAGTCTCGGTGGGGTCTCCAGGAGGCGTATAGGAAGAAACAAAGCCACAAACCTATAGGTCACAGAAGAAGGAAAGCAAGTAGCCACGCGAAAGCCACTGTGCGAAGACATGCAAATAATAAGATCTGTAATCTACTGGACTGGATAGGAAAAAGTGATATCCAAGAGCAGGAGAGTTGACCAGACATGGCCGACCTATGGCCTGTGGGAACCTGTACCTCCAGATAGCTGTAAATGTGGACCAGAAAAAAAAAATATGAAACGTATTTAGAACATTCTGAGATCTTCGAGTGAGAGATTTTCGTTAACTCGATTACACAGTTCTCGAGTGGGAACTTGAAGATGATAGCGTGGGGCTGATGCAGCAAGAGTTTAGACACGGGGCAGGGGCAGTTTTCCAGATGTAAAGTGAATGAATGAATGAATGAACAAATGAAAGAAAGAAAAGGCTGGACACACCATGTTGTTGGGAGTAAAAACTGTCCCACCTGGTTTGAAGATCTTTGACAAAACCCTGAATTAGCAGCGACCCTTTCCCCCTTACGTATAATCAGAAAAACCATCATGGTATACAGAGGTTTATAGACAAATGGGCTTCTTCACAGTGGTACTTGCGACAGTGACCAATCATGAACGCACCGAGGACCGGTAAGAAGCACAGACCGACATGTGTTAGGGTAATAGCAACCATTAGAAAGCGCTTTCACACAATTTTAAAGAAACAACATAGCAGGCAAATGATGCATGCAGTGTGAAATGCATGTATTAGAACTCTACACAGCGATGGCTACAGCGGTGAATGTGTGTACAGTAAACAGGGAGGTTGGACCCACAAAGTCCAGTGATCACTCTAAGCCGTCATACTGAATGATTTTAGGCATTTCTACTTTATTCTGTTCTCCCCCAGGATTTTAAAAGTCATTTTATTTGTGTCAAAGTTTTAATGTCGATGCCGGGTAAGATCCAACAGGTCTCTCCATGCGTCTGTAGCAAGGCCGTGCCCCCTTTCTTGTGATCTCCACTGTCTGCTCCCAGCTGCCTGGTTCAGGAACAAACATTCTGTCTTCACTTCACACTCTGAATGCCCCAGCTCTCTCAAGACACTTCCCATGTGCGCTTTTCTGTTTGTGACTAGGTGGTCACAGGTGAGCCATGTAGGACGCCACACCCACTCCCTGCCTCCTGTGTTTATGCAGAGTTGGGGACTGTCTTCTCTAGCTTAGCATCCATAGCAGCCCCACTCTTTCCCCTCCAGCCTGCCCTTCGTGCAGCACCTAAGTCCAACATCCTGTCAGCCTCTCTGTGGGAGCTTCCCTCCTGAGCCTTCCAGCTGCTCCTGTTGGCCTAGTGCCTCTCCCGCTGGACACTAGAGAGTTTCCTGGTTCCAATCCCTTAGTTAAATCCCCATGTTCAGGATGTCATGGCTTCTCCTTCAGTTCCTCCTCACTCTGATGGAGGACATATTTTAGTCAGTTCCCTGAGTGAAGAAGGTTTATTACAGGCAAGTGTTCTTTGACATTAAATAGGTTTTTTGGTTGGTTTGGTTTTTTTTTTTTTTTTGGTGCCCTCCCCACCCCCCAAGACAGGGTTTCTCTGTATAGACCAGGCTGGCCTCGAATCAAGTGTTTGTCACCATCGCTAGACCTAACATCTTTTTTGTTTGTTTCTTTCAGACTTGGTTGACTTTTTCTTTCTTCCCCGGAATTTCAAAGGCATAGCTTTGTTCTCTTCTAGGTTCTGTTAGGTTCTTTGAATCTCAAGCTAACTGGGTCTTGACCTGTCTTCAGGAACTTGGTTCTGGAAACAGTCAGGACTTAGATTTCACCATCCTGGAAGGCAGCGGGCATCTGTGCTGGGTAGGGTCCGACTGGCCGCTGCATCCCACCGCAGTCTAGAGATCCGTACTCTGCTTCTGGGAAACGCTTTGGTCCATTTCTTTAATGTCCTCTCCTCTTCTTCTTTCACTTCTCTTACCAGGCTTCCTGGAACATCCTAATTTCCTTATATTTTATTTTCTCTGTTCATTTTGCTCTATTTTAGGGTTATTTCCTCAATTTTATTATTTACTGGTATGTCCCTATTTTGTTTTTTAAATATGATTCTATTTTTAATGTTGAACAGCCTTTCTTGCTTTCTGGATCCCCCCACCCCCTGGTTACTCAGCTAGAGGTCTTTGTTCTTTGAGACAGAGTCCCAGTATGTGGCCCTGGCTGGCCTGAACTCACTATGTAGATCACTCAGAGATCTACACGTCTCTGTCTCCTAAATGCTGAGATTAAAATTTTCATAGCACATCTGGTGGTTTGTCTTTTGATGAAATACTTTCTGTAATTCCTCTAAGGACGTTAATGATAGTTCCTTTGAGGTTTGATTAACTGCAGTATATTGATCTAGCTTATTATTTGTTCTTATTTTTTATTATGTCTAATTTACAAAGTGGATTTTATTATAGTATATGTATATTGGAAAAAATACAGTATGCTAGGTTTGGATAACATCCACAATTCTCTGTGTCTGAGTCTTAGACTATATGCCCTGCAGATCTAGGAGAATTATGCTGTGGAGTGACTGAGTTTGGTGACTATGGTATGTATGCCTGTCGGAGTGCTTGAGTCTAGTAAAGGAAACTTTTTTCTTCCATCAAGTCCCTGCTTGCTGTAGATATAGCTTAGTCCTTTGAGTGGACCTTGCTTTCTTGTGTTTTTGTTCTTTAGAAGTTTTTGTATAGCCTCTCATCTCAACCCCTAACACTCAAGAGGGCTAACTTGGAATTTCCAAAGTTCTACTAGTACTTAGCCCATGGGAGATGGGTATGTGAGGGGGTTAACTCAGGTCTCCTTGTAGGTCAGGACTTCTCAACAAGTACTGTTAGTATGGCTGAACTCTTGTTCTTCGCTGGGAGGAGGCTGTCTTGTACACTCTAGGATGTGTAAAGAACCATTACTGGTGTCTTCCCCGTATATGCTAACAGTATCCTCCTCCAGCTGTGGCGATCAAAATGATCCAGACATTGACATACGCTCTCTTGGGGCAACACCCCTTGTACTCAGTTGCAGTTGAAAACCATGATTATACCATGACCTGTCTAAACCTTTCCATTTTGGGATTCTATAAAGTTAATAGGTTTTTGTCTTTGCTCTAGAGTTAGGGCCATTGTCTTAGGGCTCCATTGCTGTGAAGAGACACCATGACCAAGGCAACTCTTATAACTGGGGCTGGCTTACAGTTTCAGAGGTTCAGCCCATTATTATCATGCCAGGAAGCATGGCAGCATCCAGGCAGACATGGTGCTGGAGAAGGAGCTGAGAGGTCTATGTCTTGATTCAAAGGCAGCCAGAGAGTGGCATCCTCAGGCAGCTAGGAAGAGGGTTTCTTCTATAGTGGATGAAGCCTGAGCACAGGAGGAGGTCTCCAAAGCCCATCCCCCACAGCAGCACGCTTCCTCACAGTACCACTCCCCGTGGGCCAAGCATGTTCAAACCACCACACCCACGTTTCCCAGAAAAGAATTATCCAACAGCTGTCTGAGTTGGGCTTATACAGAGTTGCCAGTATCCCAGGAGGCAGGTGGAAAAGTAGCTCGGAGGGCTCAATTTCAAGCATATACTCTCTACCTTTTGCAAAGTTAAAGAGTTTATTGTGGTAGAGAAGGGGACCAAAAATTAAACCCTCTTCACCTTTGTCCTATATCTGAAAGAACAGACTGCTCCAGCCTCATGCTTCCAGGCCCGGGCATGGTGATGCTGCAGACGGCTGCCCCCTCTGCTGCCCCCAACTCTGCGGCTGCCTCAGGAGTTGCAGCCCTGGGTCTGCTAAGCTGCTTCATTTGGCTCTTCTTGCCTCTAGATTCTAAAATGTTGTGACTGTTATCTCCTTTCTGATTGGGTTTTTCCATGTGACTTTATGCCTTAAAACAACAACAAAAAACAAAACGAAAACAAAAACACCCAAACCTTGGTGCGTCTTAGAGGACTCTGGAGAGGGAAGAGATAAATGTGCGTGTTCAGTCGGCGGGGATCTAGCTGAAGTCGTCCCCTTTATATTTAGAAACATAAATGTGTTCCAGCAGTGGCTCCCTTTCAGAGCCGCCTCAAGACACTGGGAAATGAATTTGTAAGACGCTCACTTGGCATTTGGGCTTTGGAGCAAAAGTTATTGGATGTCTCAGAGATGTTGTCCTTTGAGTCCTGGAACTGCAGCAAGGCCTTCTCCTTCCACATGGAGCCTGGCTTTCTGATGACCAGAGTCTGTGTCCACCAAGTCCAGCTCTGGGCCACTGGAATGCTAATGTATCCCATCTGTGACTAGACTCTCTGGGGTCTGTACAGACCATGACTTTCTAGCGGTCACTTTATCCATGCAATCCCAAATACTGTCTTTAGGGTGCAGCTGTCTTTGGTTGCTGTGGAGTCACCTTGATAAGATTTGGTTGCTTTCCTGTTCCCATCACCTTAGTCACCAGCACTACTGATGACTAGTAAACACAGATTTCCATTCATTCAAACATCAAAGTGCAGCCTGATTGCCAGTGACCTGCTGTGACCCCTTTACATTAACTATCACAGTGTGGTTGATCCTGGAAGGCTGGAGGGAGCACTTCTTGCTTTGGGTCAAGGAAGACTGTCCTAGTTAGGGTTACTATTGCTATGATAAAACACCATGACCAAGAGCAACTTGGGGAAGAAAGGATTTATTCGGCTAACATTTTTCCAGATCACTGCTCATCACTGAAGGAAGTCAGGACAGGAACCTCAAACAGGGCAGAAACCTGGAGGGAGGAGCTGATACAGAGGCCATGGAGGGGTGCTGATTACTGGCTTGCTCCCTGCGGCTTCCTCAGTCTGCTTTCTTATAGAACCCAGGACCACCAGCCCAGGGGCAGCCCCACCCACAGTGGGCTCTCTCTGTTTGTTTGTTTAATGGTGGATGGTGTGGTTGGTATCAGTGCTCAGTCAGTAAGATGCTTGCTGTGCTCGCATGAGGACCTGAGTTTGGATCTTTAGCACCAGTCCATAAGTGCCAAGTGGGACAGCACACATCTGTGAACCGTGTGCTCAGGAGGCAGGGAGGAGGCTTCCTGGGGCTTGGTGACTAACCAGTTTAGCCAACCCGGTGAGCTTCAGCTTTCAATTTCTGATCGGACGTGTCTCAAAAACTAAGGTAAAGAGCGATGGGAAGATTCACACACACACACACACACACACACACACACACGCACATGCACAGGCACACTCACACACACAGAGATACACACACACACGCGCACATGCACAGACACACACACATACACACACATGCATGCACACACAGAGATACACACAGA
Organism: Rattus norvegicus; assembly: GCF_021556685.1. Taxonomy (NCBI): domain Eukaryota; kingdom Metazoa; phylum Chordata; class Mammalia; order Rodentia; family Muridae; genus Rattus; species Rattus norvegicus. Next base: position 13,854,076 of record NC_141539.1, on the reverse strand, counting down.
CACACACGCACACACAGATACACGCACACATGCACAGACACACACACACATACACATGCATGCACACACAGAGATACACACACGCACATGCACACACAGACACACACACATGCACACGCACAATGCACATGCACAGACACACACACATACACACACGCATGTGCACATACCACATACACAGACACACAAACAGACACACACACACACACACACACAGATGATGAGGAGAGGGTCTGAAGAACACTGAATAAACAGTTACACGTGTGGTTTCTGAGGCAGCACTTGTGCCCAGCCCAGACCCTGCACTCTGCAGCCCGTGGTTCAGAGACTTCATGCCACCAGATCGCACCAGTTTCATTAGATGACCCATTCTCCAGGCAGCACATGACACAACTTCCATGATGGACCAAGGGGTCTAAAGGGACTCAGTGGTGGGTTCACAAGGCTGGGTGTGGGCCAGAACCAAAGGCTCCTATACAATTCGGCCAGGTCACAGGGTGTGGTCTAGCCTGGGAACCCTTTGCTTCTGGGACAGTGTCATCACTGAGCCACCTAGAGTTGGGCTGCTGTCTTCACTGCCCTGGAGGGAGAATGAGGGATGTCTTATCCAGACTGACCCTGCCTCTGAGGTTGTATAAGGATTAGTAGAACACTTGCTTGGCGTGCGTGAAGCTCTAGGTGTGGTAAACTTGTAATCCCAGCGCAGTGAGAGGTGGAGGCACGCAGGTCAGAAGTTCAATGTCGTCCTCAGCTACACAGCATATCTGAGGAGTGTGAGGACAGTCTGGCTACATGAGACTGTCTCCAAAAACCACACAAGAACAGATGTGAAGCCCCAGCACAGACAGGCACCAATATCCAGTCCAGTGCCTTGCTAATAGTGGCTGCACTTCTCTGCTGTAGAACTGTCATGTGAGCATTGTCACGTTGGTGCTTAGCTTGTGTTCAGTCAGTGGACTGGCTGAAGAGAGCTGTGTGCTGAGCACTCACATCTGGAGATGCAGAGGTCGGCCTCACAGTTGTGCACGTGTATGTGGAGATGCAGAGGTCGGCCTCACATTTGTGCACATGTATGTGGGGATGCAGAGGTCGGCCTCACATTTGTGCACGTGTATGTGGAGATGCAGAGGTCGGCCTCACATTTGTGTACATGTATGTGGGGATGCAGAGGTCGGTCTCGGTACCATTCCTGTGGTAACATGTCTTACTTTTTGAGACACGGACTCTCAGTGGCCTGGGTTTTATCAAGTAGGCTAGTTTGGCTGGCCATGAGAGAACTGCCAGTGTCCACCTCTCCAGTGCTGGCATTACCAGCAACACCACCACACCCAGCTTTTTAAAATGGATAGAACTCCGATTCCATACTTGTAAGTGAAGACTTCACTGACTGAGCTGTCTCCCTTGCCCCACTTCTGACGTATATTGATTTGGCAAAACATTTATGTGTTTTTCTCAAAGTCAGTTTCATCCACAGTTCTCACACGCACACACACGCACATGCACACACACGCACATGCACGTGCACACACACACACCTACCTATTCATAGCTCTGCATCAAATCTGGAACTGAATGGAGAGAAAACCCTGCCGGGAGGGATGTTACGGACTAGCAGCCGCCATGTGCTAAGTGCTTTTCACACCCCAGCTCCTACACCCCCCACCTCCATGCACACGCTGCTTGCTGTGAGGATCTCCAGTAGTCTAGAAAAAGGAAACAGGAAAGGGAGTCTAATAGAGACTGCACAGCTAGCAAGGCCAGCCAGGTTCGGGTCAGTCTCACCTAGGATGCATGGCTGGCAAAACTTGCTGTCTAGAAACTTCGTTTGGCCTGAAGTTCTGCCCAGCTGTGACGCTGGGCAAGTGATAAGCTCCCTCATCAGTAAGGGGAAGCAGCCCTGTCACTGGGGAGTAATGGTAAAGCCCAGTGAGATGGCTGGATGTCGTGTGAGAGCAAGATCCAGGTAGCCTTTCCAAGATCAGGGCTGCAGGGCTCCATGGAAATCCTCACAGAACAGCAAGGTTGGAGCTGAAGGAAGTATTCAGCATGGAGGTGGGACGGAGTGTCCTACTCATGCCAGGAGATAAGCCACGCCCCAGGGTGTGGACGTGTGTCTAGCGATTCTGAGGCCCCTGCCTCTGTCTCCTGAGGGCTCAGTCCACAGGCACTGTGAATGGCTTATGTGACATTGGTGGTCTACCCCAGGGCTTCTCAGAGGCTAAGCAAGCACTCTACCATCTGAGCTGCATCTCCAGTGCCTATCACAACCATGGTTATGCTACTGTGTTAAGGGCTAATATGAAGAAAAAGTCCTGCAGGTAGGCACAGCGTGTGTGACTGAGTTGTCACACATACAGAGTTGGACTTTCTCCAAAGACTTCCCGCGCCCTTTAGAATGGAATAGAGACACAGGCCAGGCACTGACCCACTGCTGAGCATGCCCTGGCCTGACTCCATGCATTGCAGATATGGGGAGGGTGGCGGAGGGGTGTCAAGGGAGCAGCAGCAGGGGCAAGAGCATTCTGGAGTGTGCAGGTATTCCTACTTTGTGACTGGACAGCTTAGGTCATGTGCTTACACAGGAACTTAGTTCCTCCCAAGTACAGCCCTTCTCTAGGCCAGCAGGAGATCAGGTTCCCCAGGGCCAAGTGTCTAATGGGAGGAGATGGACCTTGAACTGAGTCAGGGGCCTGGAAGGAAGGAGAGAACAAGGATGCTGGACAATTTCCTCCTCACCTTGGTGACATAAATGTCAGGTGGATGTCAAGGCTGTGGTAGGTGCAGTAGCAAGAACTAAGGTGCTGGGAGTATCTCAGTGTGTGGCTCCTGGGCTGTGAGGCCACTGCTGAGTGAACTTAGAGCGATCGTTCAGCAGAGAGATAGCCCTGCTCTCAGGGCCAATTTGATCTCTCCTTAAAGTGACAGTAGCAACCGAACAGAGTTAAAACGCTTTCTCCAGCTCTAGCTAGCACAGTGCAGGCTACCCATGACCAGGCAGCAGCTACTTCCTGGCTGCACCTCCCACCGGCAGATATAGCTGAGGAGAGACGCTGTTGTTACAGGGTCAGAACCAGAAGCAGCCCACTGGTGCTGTGGAAGCGCAGAGCATGGGGTGATGGATCTGAATCTGCATCCGCCTGAGATCTGTCAGATGAAATGATTTATAGACCAGGGCTTACAAAGTGAGGTGCTGCTGCCCGGGTGAGAAGTGCGGCGAGGGAAGGGGTCTGAGCGTCCCGAGCTGTCCATCCACCGGTTGGAGACCTGTGCTTTGATCCCTGTGTGCATTTGAGTTGCGACTGAGATTTCTGGATCTCTGACTTAGGAAGCTTGAGTACATAGCAGTTTCTTGTACTGAGGTGGCAGACTCCTGAGTTGCAGACTTGAGAAGTGAATTTAGTTCAGAGTTGTCAACCTGCGAGGTTCTGATGAGGCCAGAAGTCTGTCTGTAGCCACCTAGAAGATGTCTCAAGCTCAACATGGCCAACGCGGGCCTCTAGTTTCCCCCTAATGGTTTGCTCACTCAAGCGTTTCTCTGCTCTGTAAAATCAACCGGCCACCTTCCTAGAAGTGCTACCGAGAACCCTGTCTACCCTGGCTCCCAGCCTGAGCTCAGTGCCATCTTGAGGAGTGGGTTCTCCGGGAGGGCCAGCTGCTTCCACTTGATCTAGGGCACCATCTTTGTCCTGCAGCTTCCAGTAAAACAGTCTGTCTCGAGTTCCTGTTCACCTCCGGTTTTTAGAAAAGTCCAATTCTGTGATCCCTCTGCCTCCAGTGATTCACGCTGACACCCTGCCCAGCTCTCTGTGTCCTTGGCCTTTCTGGGAGCATCTGTGGCTATCAGGCCTCAGGGCTGCTCTCAGACCTCAGGCTCTCTGTTAGAATCCATCTTTCCGCTTAAACCCTTTCCTAGCTCCTGGGCCTTCCCTCCCCAGCACTGCGTCCAGCCTGTGCTCGCCACCGTTCTTGGGGCAGCTTCCCTCAACAACAAGCTTCATCAGACTCAGCCCCCTCCCTGCCTGCCCCCGTTTATATTTATGCTCAGGTGGAGTTGATAGCCATGCGAGCTCTCTAGGGTCGTAATTTGAAGTCAAGGTTGAACACTCTATGAGTATGAAGGATGGCTGTGGGAAAGCAATCCATTGCTAAGTTATTTATTTCAGTACTAAATTCCTAGGTTCCCAGGGTGAGAATATTCCTGAAATCATAATTTCATAATCAGGTACCTGTAATTACCATAAATGCAACGACAGTCACCGAAGTGACTGACACAATCATGTTTTTGTTGGCCATTTGGATGCTAAGAGCAACACTGCCGGCAGCCTGTGACCTTGGGCAATGGCAGATCACCGTGTGATGTTTCAGCGCTTTGAACAAAATTCCGTTTGCATTGAGATTACCTTCCTAGAAACTTTATTTAAATGGTGCTTTAAAAAATGAATCATTTATGCTTATATATTTAGTCATGGCAGGTCCTGGAGTTGTGTAATCACGAAGTTGTTTTTCTGAATGCTGATACTCAAGCAGTTGTATGGGATCCAGGAGAGCAATGTCAGAATACCTGTAGAGACCCCATTCTCACTTTGACAATCAAAAGCACCCCTGGGTTCCAGAGCATTCTCCAGACAGTCGCACTGCCTAGACGACAGTCCCTTGCTAAGCCCCTTGGTTTCTGCAGAAGAGCGAAAGGTGGGACCCGCACCTGCTTCTCATGCGTGTGTACACCACACTCAGCACTGTGCTGCCAGGCATATGTGGGAGTGCGTGATCCCAACAACATGAAATTCCTGCCAGCAAGTCAGGCAAGACATACACCAGGAGAGTGAGCTGGCATTTAGCTTTGTTCCTGGTGCTGGAGGCCAGCTGACCTCTGTTTTAGTAAAAGCATCTTGTAATTATAGCTCCTGACAGTGTAGAATTTCAGCTCTGAGACCTCCCCAACCAGGGGAGTCACCTCGCCCTGCACTGAAGAGAGAGCACTGGCCGCGAGGCTGTGGCTTATCTTTTTTTGGAAAGTCAGGCTGATCTGCAAGAAGAGCACAAAGCACTTTTCCAGCTCTCTTCTCTCAACATGTGTATGCTATATTTACTGTCCCTCTGCCAATAGGGAAATGAAGATTGCTGGACGGAGGGCCATATCTGGGTGAGCCTTGTGGGTTCAGTTTAGATAAAGCAGAACCCCAAGACTCGAGCTTTATCTAAAAATGTAAGTCTTTTCCTAGGGCTGTTCACAGAATGAAAGGCAGAGACACGAGGACCTGGTGGCTCGTTCAGACCCCTTCTTTTAGAGAGAGGAAGTACTGTTCCACAAGGGTCCTTGCTGGCTGTCATTCAGCCCCACCTCATCTTGAGCACTTACTGTCCTTCTGGCCTAACTGAACTGGTGCTATGATCAGTCAAGTGGGCACAAGAAGGTATCGATGGAAAAGCCCACAACTTGGGTCTACAGCTCCAAACTAATTGTTCAATTAATGGTAGAGACTGACCCGTTAACACACAAAGTATTCAAACACCACTCCCTCTCCCTCCACCCCCCTCGTTCATTTGTTTGTTTATAGTAATGGAGAATCTAACCCAGTACCAAATGTTGTTCATGCCAAGCAAGTGCTCTACCACTAATTAAGGTGAAAAAAATTGCTACTCTTGTTTGACAAAGTTCAATAGGAAACAGACTCAGAAGTGACAAATTGACTACACGACGGAAACGAAGTTTCAGATGCTATTTATTGCTAACACACACACACACACACACACACACACACACACACACACACACACACTTTAGAAGTCAGAATGCCAGCCTTTAAGTTCAATAATTCTTGCCTAGAGCTAATCAGACCCATGACCAAATACCGTTTCATAACTAAAATAAAGACTGAAAAGTGCAGGAAGAGAAAATAGTTTTGAAATAATAATATGAAACAATAGTTTCTTAGGGAGTTATAGCACCCTAACTATTATTTCTCCTCCCCAATTGCCTTGAGTCTACAGCAGACGGAGGTAGTAGAGAGTAAGTGGGTGAGCTCAGAAAACTCCTGGGTGATGGATGAGCTTTGAACCATATTGATCAATGTAGTCACCAAAGGGCTAAGGGGACTCAACCCAGGTTCTCTGGAAAAACCAAGGTGCTGTTATTGTTCACAGTGCTGGAGATCTCATCTAAGGCTACACACGTGCTCTAAGGGGGCCCTCTACCACCGCGCTACATACCCAGCCTACCCACTTAAAAAAACAACTTTTTTTAAAGGTCAAGTTTTATGTTTAGTGATGTGTGTACAGTAGGGGTCGGGTGGTGTGTACATATGAGTTCAGGTGTCCGTGGGACAGAGGCATCATACCCTCCTGGAGCCATTGTAAGCTGCCTGACACTTGCTCTGGTCCTCCGAAAGAGCAGTGTGTATCCGCAGCGCTGAGCCATCTCTCCAGCTCCCCCTAGAGTTTTACTCTGAGTCCATTTGTTTGTGGTAATAGAGAATCTAACCCAGTACTAAATGTTGTTCATGCCACGTAAGTGCTCTACCACTAATTAAGGTGAAAAAAAAATTGCTACTTTTGTTTGACAAAGTTCAATAGGAAACCAACTCAGAAGTGACAAATTGACTACATGACGGAAACAAAGTTTCAGATGCTATTGTTACTGCAGAGACAGAGCCTGCTCAGTGACTGCATGGCACCCTTTGAGGGCTGGGCTGTTTCCACAGGGCAGGGTGCCTATTTTGGGCTTCTCATCTGAAACAGATGTTTGAGAGGGATGGCTACTGCACGCACGACAGTTGCTTTCTGTGTATAGCAGAGCCACAGTTGTCGGGGCATTCGTGGTTGTTAGACAGCTTTTTCAGCTCCAAGAATAATCAGCAGCTGTTTTGGAGTTAGAAGGCTAGGGCTTGGCTGAAAGAATTCGTCCTCTGTGGCCCCACTTTCTCTCCTTCCAGACTGTCACAGACAGAAGCTTGTAGACTTTGGTAATGGGCTATATTCCGGATGACTGGAAAGTATAGTTTATCACATCGGCATTTTCTTACCTTTGAAGCATTTGTCACCGACAACCTCCCACTTCACAAACTAAGGGTCCCAGAGGTACGAGGCCTGACAAAGGCCACACCTCGTTTGTGTGTAGTCTGCTCCAGTTGTAAGGTCTGATTCACACCACTGACACATACAGCATTCTGCCTTGTAATGACATGTTCACACACAACTTGTCTGCCTTGCCATGCACTCTCTGAGAGCTATGGCTGTTTGACATTTGAGTGTCACCTCCCACCCGTGCAATCCACCTTGGGGCTCACCTTGTGTGTGTTTGTGCAGCAGCCTGTAGTTTCATCCCTTTGGGGCTGTGGCTTACTGGTTTTTCAAAGCCCTAATGAGTTGCAAGGTATGTGTATGTGTATGTGTGTGTGTGTGTGTGTGTGTGTGTGTGTGTGTGTGTGTACATACACACATATACATATATATATACATACATATATATACATATATATCACAGATGCTTATTCAAGTATGCTCGTTCAAGTAACATCATTGCCTGAATTTTAAACATACGTCTTTCATGAGAGAACCTGTGAACGTTTCTAACATAGTTTGTAAGTTGGGTTTCGAGTCGTGCGGTTTTTGCCTGTCCCTGTTTATAGAATGATCTCAGCACTTTGGGGCTATTGAATGGTGTTGCTTGGAGTAACCATTTATCTAATTACCCCATTGAGTCTCCTCTCTATCTGTCCTGTTGTTAGATATGATCTTCCTTTCCTATTTATGTCCTGACTGTCCAACTAGATTATAAACCCCAGAAGGTACAGTGAAGTCCTTTATGTGTGTATGTCTTAGGACATCTTCATGCAGTGTAATCTCAAGCATTTGCCGATGGCTTTGGAATAGCCAGGGTGATAGGAATGTTCACTGTCTGCGCAGCAGAAGCATGCTGTCCAGGATCGGTGCTGGGTGAGGGCTGTATTTTGGATGTATAGTTTAAACAGATATTCAAAGACCAGCCGTGTGGGAGGGCATACCTAGGGCTGTGTGCAGGGACAAGGATAATGCTGAGGAGGGGAGGCTGGGGGCCCTGCCGCCTGGGCCCGGTGTGCAGCAGGGGAGGCCCCGGGGCCCTGCTGGCTGGGACAGGGCACCTGCTTTAGTTCACTGTCACTCCTGAAGATCTTAGTTTTCTTTCTGAACACATTTCTTCTCTTGTCTGGGATTCTTGTCAGTGCTAAGTATATGATAATTTATCAGTTCTGGTTTTCAATAATGCAAATCCCACTCAATAAGCTATAAAAATGTGTGACTTTAAAAACGGAAACCTCTGTGAAATATAGGCACCTAGTAGGGAGCTAAATAATTCCCTTGGCAGCCCAGAAGTCCTGTTGATGAAATTCAGTATTTTGATGGTGGATAGTTGTCCTTTAATACACTTAGCTGTGCTCCTGAGAACATTCTAGTTAAATGTTTAAATACCTATTTTAAAAATCAAAACTAAAATATATAGTCGGTTTGCTAATTAGAAGGACACAGGAGACTCGGTTGAGAAAAGTTCTGACTTGGACACATGGTCGTTTAAAAGTAAGGGCTCGCACATGCGAGCCTCACGTCTCCGTATCTAGCCTGAGATGGGGCCCCGAAGCTGTCCTTACTCGCAGACCACCGGCTCACATTACATTGTCGTCTCGTAAACGTGGTGCGATGAGGAGAAGCAGTTTTACACGATGCTGGCTACAGTATGCATGAGGGCTAATTTATTTCTTAATTTGCTCTCTATTATTAGCCTTCTAATTACTCAGATTAGATGAAAGCAGGAGTGATCTCATTCTCAAAATAACTGCCAATTATTTAGCCCATGAGGCAGGCAGAAGCCGTTCGTTCCAGGTGGTCCGAGTTGAAGAAGCATCACTTACTCCAAGAAGTTCTGTGCAAGCATTTGGTTTTGATCAGTTTTTATAGCCCCAGCTCCTTGAGGGTAACTGTTCTAACACAAAATGCAATTCCTTCGAACCCTAGAAAGGATTGATCCGATTGTCCTCCTGTATGTCCACATGTCCCCACTGGGGAAATCAGGCCTGATTAAGCGTGGTCATGAGAGCCATCAGTACCTGGGTTAGTGTGACTAAGCACTTCTAGGGAATTCTGAATTCAACTGCTTTCTTTTCACAGCCCCTCAGAGAGAAGAGTGCATGGTTCTGTCCGTCCCCCCCCCATGACGTAATCGTGGCTAAAAGTGAATATGTAATTGGCATTCTTAAAAACTACAGATAGTTCTTTGAATGCTGGTTGCATTCCAAACTGTCAATTAGTTCAGTGATAACGAATCCTTGTCCTGTCAATCAGAAAAGCATTTGCCCCCACGACTCTGCTTTGGGTGTTGTGATGAGAGCGTAGGAAATTTTATTTCTCAGTAAAGAGACTTCTCTGTACCTGCTGGGAGATAAAGCCAGAGGCACGGGGATTTTAGGATCTTTTGGGAGCTTTTGAGGATTGCCAGGATTGGGAATCAAATCTGGATCCTCTGCAAAAGTAACAAGTACTTTTAACCCCTTGAGCCAACTCTCCAACCCCTGGACGTCATACTTTAAAATCGTGTTTCGCTGTGATGTCTCCATATATGTCTACAGTTATTTATATTTTGGTTATTTCTACCCTCCCAACTATAATCTTTACCCTCCTTTGTCCCTGGGTCTCTTACCCTTCCCTAGCTGCCCCACTACTTTCCACAAGTGAAAGAAAACACATTGTCTTTCTCAGGCTGGCTTATTTTGCTTAACATGGTAACTTCCAGTTCTATCCACCGTCCTGCAAAATGACACGATTTTGTTGACTGAAAGTCCATTGCACATGTCTATGTGTATGTATATACACACACATATGCACACACACACACACACACACACACACACACACACACACACACACACACACACAGGTGCCTTCTGCAGGGCACTTCGACTGGTTCTGTAACTTGTCTACTGTGGGTGACAGTCCTCAGGGACCGTGAGTGGAGTGGGCCCATCTCTTCGTGTGCTGACTGTGATTCTTTTGAGTGTGAACTCAGGCTCAGTCTAGCTGCCTCATGTGGTAGCTGTATTCTTAGAGGGTTTGTAGGGGTGATTTAGGACTTCCTGCTTTTTTGGGTGGCTGTACTAATTTAGGTTCCCATAAAGGCTCCCCCCCCCCAGCCCCTCTGTACCCTTGGCAGTGTGGCTCCGTTTGTTTCATGGATGATAGCCATGCTCACTGGGTCAGTAGGCTCTTGGTGCGTCTCACTTCCTGTCGCTGGCTGCAGAAGAAGGTATTTATTGGCCATACTGCTGGCTTCTTTTTAGATTAAGTGTATGATTAGATTGTTTGTTCTTGTTGTAGTTTTGAGGGTTTTGTCCCAGCTGGTCCAGGTGTATTGTGCTTCAAACCTACTCTACCTGTTTCCTCACAACCAACCACCCCCCTCTTTCATGTTTGACCGGACTGGGAACGGTGGCTAACTCAGTACACTGCCAGAGCAACACATTGGGCAGTGACCGCACTGCTACTGCCTACGGCCTGATTTCTAAACCCATGGCACAGAGTTAGTTAAATGCAAGTAGCGACTTCCACACTGAAAGAAAAGGCTTGGCCTGGAGAGAGGGCTCAGTGGTTAAGAGCAATAGATAGCTGTTCTTGCAGAGCACCCACATGCTGGCTCAAAACCATGTGTAAGGCCAGCCCCAGGGCACCGGACACCTTTTCTGGCTTGGTGGGCACCGGTATATACAGGCGAAACACACATGAACATGAAAAAAAGAAGGAAGGGAGGAAGGGAGGGAGGGAGAAACATAAAGATTGTGGAGATGACATTTTCCTATTGTCCTGTTTTATCAAAAATGGTCACTGCCTATGGCTATAGAGTTCCATGTCCACTGCTGGGCCAGTGACATGAATAAAGATGCTTAGAGCATATTGCCATTTGAAAGACTCACAGAGACAGAAGAGCAACATCCATAGACAAGATATGTGGTGATAAACACACAAGTCCCACTTTACACAGTCAGCCCTCCATGTCTGCAGATGTCATCACCAACTATGGATTGAAAATATTTAGGTTAAAATATACATCTCATGTGCAGGTCTTTATTCCTGGTATTGTTCCCTACCTGTCTTTCGCAGAGTTTCTAGTGCTGCAATGAAACACTGACCAAAGTTTATGTTGGGGAGGAAAGGGTTTATGCAGCTCTCACTTCCACATTCCTGCTCACCACTGAAGCCAGTCAGGGCAGGGACTCAGGAAGGACCGAAACCTGGAGGCAGGAGCTGATGCAGAGGCCATGGAGGGATGCTGCCTGCTGGCTTGCTCCTCATGGCTTGCTCCGCCTGCTTTCTTATAGAACCCAGAACCACCAACCCAGAGATGGTCCCATCAATCACTAAGAAAATGCCCTACAGCATGATCTTATGGAGGTATTTTCTCAATGGAGTCTCCCTCCCCTCCAGTGAGTCTAGCTTGGTGAAACTGACTTAAAACAAGCCAGGACACTGAAGGATAGAATAAGCTAGCTCTTTGTGTTTCATTAGGCACTATAAGCAATGTGTCAGTGGCTAGGATGTGCACGAGGTTGTATAAGTTACATATAAGTAACAGCCATTTTACAGAAGGGGCTTGGAGCATCTGCAGATGTTGGTGTCATGGGGATTTTGGAACTAATCACTCACAAGTAAGAGAAGAGTGGCTGGAATTGAAAGTTATAGTGAGAAAAGTATATGAAAGGAAAGTACTTCAGTAGGAAAATAATAGGCAGAAACTAAATGGGGATCTTTTAAAATCCTCTCTTAGCTCCATGTTTATACTGTTCTACTAGTGAAGTGGGTCATTTAAGAAGGTAGTCTGCACCAAAACCAGTTTCCATGAAACCAGATGAGTCCAGTCATGGCAGAAATGGATCCCTAGCTCCATTCTCTTGCTAGAATGTAAGTAGAATTTTGTGTCATCTAAAATAGTCCATGCAAAATGAGTTAGTCACTGCTTTTGTGGCAGAGACGGAAGCACCTATCAGGAAGAGAGCCAGGAAGCAGCAGTTTAACCCTTCCAATAGCCCGGCACATTGTGGTGTGGAGAGATTGCCAAGACGGACAGACCAGGTGGTCACAGAGCAGAAGGCACCGTTTGATCTCATGTATTGCTGTATGAATGTTTGCAGCTCTGGGAATACAAACTAAGCCACACCAAACAGACCATACTACACCAAACCAAACCAAAACCACACCACACCACACCAAAACTAAACCACACCACACCAAAACCAAACCAAACCAAACCACACCAAAACCAAACCAACCCAAACCACACCAAAACAAAAATCAAATCAAACCATACCAAACCAAACCACACCATACCAAACCACACCAAAACCAAACCAAACCACACCAAAACCAAATCCAACCCAAACCACACCAAACCAAAAGTCAACCCAAACCACACCAAACCCAACCCAACCCACACTAAACCTTACCAAAACAACCACCACCACCACCACCACCACCACCACCACCACCACCACCACCACCACCACCACAACCTAGCAAATACAGAAGAAAACATTTGGAAAAGGAAGTGGGAAGTAGTGTGATGTATACATTTCTGTCTTTAAGTGTGTGTGTGTGTGTGTGTGTGTGTGTGTGTGTGTGAGAGAGAGAGAGAGAGAGAGAGAGAGAGAGAGAACAAGAAAGTCACAAATAAAGGCTCTCAGTGAAAGTTCATTAAGCACTAAGTGCACTGCCCCACCCTCCAGCCCCCAGTTTGAAGCCCAGCAACTTTTCTCTGACTGTCCATCCATACGTCTGTCCATCCGTCTGTCCTTACAGGTTCTTTGCCTTCCATGCCTCTGTATGTGGACCATACAGTTTTAAGGATGAAGTCCATGAGACCACGTTGGTCAAGACCTGTACTACTGTGATACTTGGGGTATATTTCAGGGTGTGTTAGCACTGAGCTCACCTCGGTTCTTTGACCAACCTTGCAGCGAGAGCTATAGGAATCACAATGTACTGCTCCCTACCCCCGTGTGTGTGTTTCTTTGTATGTTCTGAGATGGATCTCACTGTGTAGCCTGGGCTGACTAGAATTCCCCATCTCCCTTAGGCTCCAGAATGCTGGAGTTATGGCAGTGTGCACCCCTCTGTTTTCTTTGTTTTTTATTTGATTTGTTGATTGTACTTTTTTTTTTTTTTGTTAACTAAGAAAAGAAGAAAACCAAACCCAAGTGAAATCATCTTACTTCACAGAGAGATAGATTCCAGGCTGTTCTTTTTTTTTTTTTTTGTCCAGAGCTGAGGACCGAACCCAGGGCCTTGCACTTGCTAGGCAAGTGTCTACCACTGAGCTAAATCCCCAACCCCTCTGGCTGTTCTTTTTGACCTTGTGATCTAATGTAGTTATCGCTATTAATCTGTAGACATGAAAGTATGAACAATGACTTTCCTTTTTTTTCCATAGGAAGACTATGATCGTCTGAGGCCTTTATCTTACCCCATGACTGACGTCTTCCTCATATGCTTCTCTGTGGTAAATCCAGCCTCATTTCAAAATGTAAAGGAGGAATGGGTACCAGAACTAAAGGAATATGCACCAAATGTCCCCTTCTTGTTAATAGGAACTCAGGTGTGTCTGCTTTGACTTTATTCATTTAAGAAGCTCTATAGTTTTAGTCTTGGGGGACTGCTCTCAAACAAGACCCTGTGATTACCAAATGATGTGCTAAGCAAGTTTCAAACCAGCAATCCCCCTCATATTTCTATTAAAATATTTTCCCCAAATTGTATTTGTATCTTTAAAATCTTATTTTATGTAATTTTTTTAATATGTGGAGATTAAATGGGACTGTATGATTGATTTTAAAATACATATTATAGGACATTATTTATCTTTCTTAATTAGATTGATCTCCGAGATGACCCCAAAACTTTAGCAAGACTGAATGACATGAAAGAAAAACCTGTCTGTGTGGAACAAGGACAGAAACTAGCAAAAGAGGTAACGGATCCCCACCAGGCTTAACGCAGATGGCTCAACAGACAACGCAGCGCTGTGCTTCACCTCCCAGCCCTCTCCCACTATCCCGTCATCTCCGCACTGAGGAAGGTCTATTTCCCTGGCTGACAAAACAAGAAAGAATGGGGCCCTTTAAAAGTAAAAAATGGCCCAGCTGGGCTTCCAGCACAGATGCTCGGCCACCTGTGCTAGGCTGACAGCTATGACTTTAGAGGCACCTGTAGGAGCTAGCGGAAGCAGAGGCTAGGGCTTCTTAATAATTTAATTTATTATTTAATTATTTAAACATTTCAGCTGTGCCAGGCTCTGCTTTCAGCCTAGACTCCTGCAGGTGCAGTGGAAGTGACATTAGGTGACAATTTAAATCTGTGGTTTAAGAGAAAATTATGGGTAGTTCTCTACAAAATACTTATGGATACATAAAATACCTTTTAATTTAATTGGCATTATTCTTTACCTAAAGCTAGATTCTTTCCCCTGCCTATGACTACAAGATTGTTGAGTTCTTCTAGTTCTTTTTTTTCTCCCTGTTCTGTTTGGCTTTAGTAGGATTTCTTTATAAGTACAATCTAACAAGGTCTTTTAAATGTACTATTGGGAGAGAGGAAGAATCAAGAGAACTTTCTGGAGGACAGCTTTTCCCAAAGGAAAGAGAAATGATTTTACCAACAAATCATTTCAGAAATTCCTTGCATTGAGTTTATAATCTTGGGGAGAGAGGGAATTTCTAAATACATAAAAGCAAAAGTTATAAATGCAGGTTATCTGAGAACATAAATACGTGCTATTACGCTGGCTGTCAGAAACAAATCAGATTACTGTGCAGGGCATTGATGTCTTTAGTATATAGGAACCCCTTGCATAACATGATTTAATCAGAAGAGGGCAGAGACCCCAGCGGAAGAGTGGGCTAAGAACATCCATCCAAAGTCACCAAGTGTGAGGAAGTCATCATGAGCTTCTACTCCAAGGAGAATGAGTAGAAACTGCATTCTAGCTGGGTACAGGGGCACATGCTTTTAATCCCATCACTTAGGGACAGAGGAGGGTGATCTCTGTGAGTTCAAGACCAGCTGCTCTACAGAGTAAGCTTGAGGACAAGTCAAAACAAGCAAACAAACAATAAATTATGTATTCTTACTTGAGGTCTGACATCACAGCAGAATAAGCTAAGTCCCTACCCTGCTCTTAGCAGACTGTGTGTGTGTGTGTGTGTGTGTGTGTGTGTGTGTGTGTGTGTTTTGTTTGTTTGTTTCTTTGAGGGAGAGATTACAACTCAAAAGGAGTGAGCATAGAGCTAGAACGCCAGAAGACGACAGGAAGGTAAAGTAAGGGACAGAGCAGCCGGGCAACCCTGGAAAACAGACAAGAAAACGACTAAGGTCTACACAGGGAAATCAGTGTTCTCTCCCATCTGGCTTACTGTGTCTTAGATATGGCAAGCATCTCCCACATCGGTCTTGGGGTTTGGATCCTTGGAGATTCATTGATGCTCAACCTTGACCATTGAGAAGGCACTCCTGAGTATCACTGTCCTCCTGTTTCCCTCTTCTCTTTGTCCCAGCATTTTACTAGTGTCTCTTCCATATCCTTTCTCTTGCCACAGAGCAGGACACCTTGGTCATTGCCATGTCCCCAGCACCTAAACAGTTGCTTAATGTGCAGTGATTCTCTAATATTTGATGAATGAGTTTTCCATAGAGAAACCTGGAAGGCCACACACTAGTATTTTGACACGTGTCCCTCTGGGTACTGTGAATGTGCACAGTGAGGCTCTTTTTATACAGCTATATTATAACCTCCCTTTTAATGCGTTGTTCCTGAGTTGTATAAACTTTTCTCTAACTTTGGCTCTTCTCCTTCCCAGATCGGCGCATGCTGCTATGTGGAATGCTCAGCTCTGACCCAGAAGGGTTTGAAGACTGTGTTTGACGAGGCTATCATAGCCATTTTAACTCCAAAGAAACACACAGTAAAAAAGAGAATAGGATCAAGATGTATAAACTGTTGTTTGATTACGTGAGAAACATCTTTAGTGGCCAAGGAAACTGTCATTTCTCCCAGAAAGCATTTGAAATGCTACAGCAATGTCCTGACCTCTTACAATGAAGCAGTTTAACTTGAGGGGGGAGGGAGCCTGTCCTCAGCATCCTACAGAGTTCATTGAGAATGTTTCATAAAGGTCTAAGCGGCAGCGAACAGCATCTGAAGCCACAATCTACTATAAATACTTTATTTCAACTAGAAGGTACAATCTCTCAGGGGTTTCATAGTTAAAAAGCTACAATCACATCATGTTGAAATGACATTTAGAAAACCACAGTGCTGTAAATGGACGGCTCGGCTTTGACCACGTACACTTCTGCACAGCCCTTATGGACTCTGCACAAAGAAATCACTTCTCTCCCTTCTCCTCTTAATTGTTCTTGTATGTAAGTTGCTTTCTATTCCAGTATATCCAGAGTGGCGAGATAACCAGGCCAGCCACGTAGCCAAAGGTCGCTCCGAGTGTACAGGAGATGGGCCACACCTAAGGAAAGAATTGAGATCTAAGCCAACCGATGCTTTATTACACTTGAGCACAAATGAAGTGTACTGCACACATTTCTATAGTGAAGCTTAGTGTGCTTCATAAAGAATGCCAAGTTTAATAGGTCATGACTGCATTGATCATAACACTAAAAGTGTCCACATTTTAGTTAATGTGCATTAAACAGTAACATGGCCTCTGGCAACTGTAGCTCTAGTTTGCTTTTATCTAAACTGCATGAAATACATGCAAAAGTAACATGTAAAAATGGGTCATTGTTTACCATAATCCTGAACTCAGTTTGGCTCTGAATTAGTTGGCCATTTTTCTAACTCCTACACTGGCTGTGTACATCAAATGAAATAAGTGAGCAAACCTTAGAAACGTTCAGTCGTGTGAGAGGAAAGACGTGGGATGCGAGCATGTCACGTGGAATTTGTGGTTATCTCTTCCATGGTAAGCTGATGGCCACTTGGAGCTGCAGATAGTGTGTCCACAGCAGAAGGTCTACACACCACAGCTTACGTACACACCTAGAGCGTGAGGCAAGAACACACTCCCCACGCTACATCTCACTAAGCCAGAAATAGAGGAGACTTTTTAATGCCACAGACAGGGTGTGTGTGTAAAGTCTTGCAGACACCTTCATGTCCTTTGTAAAGCTTATCTGGTGTACTGCAGCCTTTCTTACCCTTCTCTGGGGAATCGGCCATCCAAGTGTACTGGAGGGAAACCATCCTAATAACTGGCTGCTACCTCGTTGGCTTTCTTCTTCCGTCTGCTATGGATCTGCCTTATTCTAAATGCCATGCAACAGACAGTAGTGTAGGCAAAGCTTCCGTGAACCACCTCATGCAGTCTGGGGAAGCGCAAGCGAATCCACACATTGGCACCAGCCTCCCTTAGGTTCAAAGTTGCTGTTGCTTAAACTACGACATCTGTCTTTAGCAAGCTTCTGTTATCTTCCATGGTTTGTGCTTAAGCTTTGTCTAGTGCACAGATTGGGTAATGGAACACTAAACATTTATACTTGAAAATGACAGCCTTAAATGTTCATACCAGTCACAAATCTAGATGTACTGTCTTGCATGTGAGCTTTGTAGGAGTTTTTAAAATATGAGCACCACACTCCCCACGCGGTAGCAGACCGTCTACTGACAAGAGCTCTCTTGGAAGTGGACGCAGGATGTCCTCAGGCAGTGGCGGTTCACATTAGGTATATCATGGCCTTATTTATGTATGCTCAAATGGGACTTCTGTAATTTTCCCATTTAGTTTCGGTCTGTTTTTAGATAGAATTGAAAGAAATTGTATAGTCGGCTAACGTACTAGCTAAGTTGTCAAACCTATGATATGAAGGAATCAAGACAGTAAAGTATTATTCATTTCCAAGTTGCCTTTGGAGATTTGATGGTTTGTTTTTTTCTTCAAATCTACATCTGTGAAACCCTTGACACTCGGTGTGTTAGCAATGAGATAAAGTCAAGGACTTGCCTGCTTCAAGAGAAAAGGATTAAGAATCTAAACGTGCAGTGGTGTCACCTCAGTCTCCTCATGTGTGGCCGTGGGGGGACGACCGTGTGTCCTAGTCATTCTTGAGCGCTTATCACTCTCTCCTAGTTGACAGCAGTCCGTTGGGCTTCAGCTTCTCCAGATGGTAAGAATCATGTACACAGACTGTTTGAACTCTAAGCAGACGATTGTATCATCTGAACCTGAGGTGCCTTAGGTACTCTACTTACCTTGATGGGGTTTGGAGTTTCCCATTGCTTGTTAAGAGCTCTTTGTGTTTGTTATTTAATATTTCTTTTTGCAAAATCTTCTCTGCCACTTTAAGCAGAAAACCAAAGATTTGTTTTCTATTCATGAACAGATTATAGAGAGACTGCCTTATTTTCAGACGCATGTCTTCATTAATGGCTTAGGTTGCCACAGAAATTCAGACTAATCTCTGGAATAACTCTTTCAAACTAGTGAAATATCTGGGAAAGAAAATTCTTCTCAATGTTTTATTAATATGAACTGTGTTAGTAAGAACACTGCTTCAAATAAGGTCATGTGTGAAAGAACATACAACAAATTATAGTTGGTTAGTGTTTGCATAGAAAATCTGTTCTAAAGCCCTTTAAAATGTTGAGGGGAATCCTGCACTCTAACAGCCTCTCTTTGCTAACGTATGCCCTTCCTGTCCTTGCAGGTACATTGTAGCTCACTCGTGATGAATTATCATATTTCAATACACAGAGCTTGAGTTCATACTACTTGTTATCTTAGTTATTTTACATACTGCTTCCGTTTGACTTTTAATGATTGGTTTTAAATACCAAATTAAATGCTGGTTTGTTGGTTGTTGTTTTTAAATGATTGTTACTTCAATAGCATCCCCTCCTGACATATGGAGTCATAATAAAATGAGATGCATAGTTTACTGTTTTATGTAAAGCACTGAACTTCTTACCTTAGGAGTTTTTATTTAATCCCCTCTCCTCTGCTGTGTGACGGCTCACCCTGGCAACCTGTAAGCTCTTGCGTCCCCTAAGAAGGTCAGGGTGTGGGGGAAAAAACAATCCTAATGGGTCCCAGCCACATTCTTATTTGCACCAAGTTCTGTTTTAATCACTCTGTGACTTCAGTGTGGTTCTCTGTTCTCAAACACACACACACACACACGCACACGCACACGCACACGCACACGCACGCACACACTCACTCACACACACACCCTTTTGACATTTGCCATACTTCACCTCCAAAGACTGGAAAATAAAGCAAATGTTGTTTTCAGTGTTTTCCTCCTGCCAGGGGGTAAGGCTTGGAGCACTCAGCAATTCAGTCACATAAGACTTAGCCATCCCTGCCAGCAAAGTAAACTTCGAATGATTCCCTAGTGATGCCCCAGGCTTTGTGGGTACCAGGGTGCTGCTGTGAGTCCCCTGCAGTACAACTCGCAAGTCCTTAACTGTTGACAGTTCTCTCTTCCTCCCGGCTTTCTCATGATTACTGTAAAATGTTTAAACCACACCACAGCACAGAATTCATCCTGACTTATCCAGTCAGCCTAGTTTAATTATATTTTAATAATGGGATCTTAAGTTTTCCACTTAAAGATTTCCTTGTTTCACAGATACTATTTTTATTTTCTTCATGCCACAATATTTTAAAAAATCTGTAGCACCTATTAGCTAGTTCAGCTGCAGAAATATAAATATTTCTCTAAATTATCTGAAATAGCTACATATAATTATTGTTTTATGTAAGGAAAATAGGAAATTGAAAACAGAGACATTCATATTAAGAAAGCCATTCCCAGGGTTTGTCACCAAAGTGACAATCATTTTATCTAGTTTCCTTAGCTTCAAATGTTTCTTTAAATGACTCAATGGAAGAACCATCTCATGTGCATAACAGTGTAACAACCAAGTAAATAAACTTACAGGCACCAAAGGAAACCGTTTAAAGGATGAGCGGCTCCATCAGGTGAAAAGCCAGCATCCTCGGTATGCATCATGCACACACCTCTCATGCCCGAAATCAGGAGGCAAGGAAGACACGGATGGGGAATTTGAAGCCATGCCGTTGTTTTAGGGTCACTGTGCTTTAATGGAAGCACAGAATGCAAAAGTGACTTGGGGAAGGAAGAAAGGAAAAAGAAAGAAAGGCTTACACTTGCACATCACTGCCATCTAAGGTCGTCTGAGTAAGAACTCACACGGCTAGCAAGCGCAAGGCCCTGGGTTCGATCCCCAGCTCCGTAAAAAAGAAAAAGAAAAAAAAAAAAAAAAAAGAACTCACACGGGGCAGGAACCTGGAGGCAGGAGCTGATGCGGAGGCCATGGAGGGGTATTTCTTACTGGTTTGCTCAGCTTGCTTTCTTATAGAATTAGGGACCACCAGCCCAGGGGTGGCACTGCGCAGTGGGCAGGGCCTCTCACATGGATCCCTAATTAAGAAAATGCCCTCCCGGCCTGTCTAAAGGGTGATCTAAAGGAAGTGTTTTCTCAACTGAGGCGCCCTCCTCGCAGATAAAATCAGTTAGCACAGCCACAAAGCAAGACATTACCTCACAAACCCCACTCGGCTGCATTCCTGTGACCTTGTACTTCAGAGGCTGGCAGGGTAACAACAAGGGAGGACCACCATGAGTCTGAGGCCAGCCTGGGCTACAGGGCAAGATACTATTTCAAAACACAAGACACTAAAAGGGAAAACAAAACTTCAACTCAATCTCTGCCTCCCTTCTCCCCAACTGGCAAAAAAAAAAAAAAAAAAAAAAGCCTTGCATTTAGGGCTCCATTACGGTCCTTCTCATAATCAGGTGCCTGTGGATTCACTTATCACGTGACCAAGAAAGGCCAGTGTTCTCAAAGTAATAAAAATTAATAAAGATTTTATATTACCTAGCATAGAATTGGAACAAATGAAACCTGTAGTAAAGTTTTTTTTTTTAAGAAATAAAATATTTTCATAAGCCAAAAAGCACTTTTAGATGTATAAACTGAATGTGTGGTTGTTTTTTTCCCCCATCAAATAAAAATTGTCTGAAAGACACAGTATGGTCTGGGGCAGATGGATGACAGTTAAGCGCACGGTGCTCTTCCAGAGAACCTGAGTATGATTCCCAGCACATGGTGGCTCACAACCATCTGTGACTTCAGTCCTGATCCTCTGTGGGTGGACGTGCTGCATGCATGTTATATGTAGACATACATGCAGACAAAACATGTAGAATAAGTACTTTAACAAAGAGAGTTTAAAAGAATGCAACAATACAAAAGTGTGTGTCCACTTTGACTTGGGAGGAAACTCTCCTTTGCTCAGCACAGCTATGCAGGTTCACCAGTTCTCCACTGTGCTCTAAAGGTAAAACAGTGAGGAAGAGCACAGGCTCTGGTATTACACAGACTGGAGTTGAATCTTGGCTTGAAGAGGTCTGTGGTAAGCCATCCAGCCAGTCTGTGCTAAGTTACAAACCCTGTTACCTGCAGGCATTCACACATGGCAATAATAAACACAAATGTAAAACATCATGATGCCTTTTCCCAGTTTTACTAGGATAGAAAAATCAGTATTTATGAAACACTCATTTTTAAAAATTACAGATACCACAAATTCTTAAATAATTTGAAATTAGAAGTCATAGGACTATAACTGAATGTTACTGCAAAATGCCAGAGTAGAGAGTAAAACAGGTCACGGGTCTGTCTCATTCTGAATGAAGACTTGTGTGAATTTAGGTTAATTGGTATTTCCCTTACCAAAGGGATTGTACTGTGTTAAACTAAAATGTTAGCGTACCATTTACATGTTTCAAGACTGGGGAAAACTAGTATTTAACAGAAGATGGTTTTGGATTAAAGATCTGCTCACATCAGCTAATTCTGCTGACAGGACTATGGCAGGACTTTCCTGAGAGACTTACTGGCCCGGCTCACTTATGTGTGTGCATGTGTGTGTTCAGAAGTATTTATTGTTCCTTTGACAGGAGTCCTGGCCAGGAGTTCACTGCTCCACAAGTAATAGGTCCCTAAGTATGTGTCCCTTGCAGGAGAGAGGTCAGAGTAAATGCAGGTCAGTGTCCATTACTATTAGCAAACGGGAGCCAGAGGAACAGGTGTTTGTCACTTGTGTGTGTGTTCTACAGCGGACTACAGCTAGGAGAACCCAGGCTGCTGCACTTATGTTAGGAGAACCCAGGCTGCTGCATTTCTGTTAGGAGAACCCAGGCTGCTGCATTTCTGTTAGGAGAACCCAGGCTGCAGCATTTCTGTTAGGACACAGACTGCTGCACTTATGTTAGGACACAGACTGCTGCACTTATGTTAGGAGGACCCAGACTGCAGCATTTCTGTTAGGAGAACCTAGCAAAGCACTCAAGACCAAACTGAGAGGAATTGTGAGCGACCACCTGAAGGCGGCAGCTTTGTCACATGGGTTCTAACAGTCAGGCAGCTGAAAATTTGTTCAGCACAATAAACAAACCACTGAGAAGAGCCTATGAGAAACAGGACTGACAGCCTGGGCTCACCTTCCTTTGTATCTGAAAAGAGAGGAACTCCCCCTCTGCAGATCACCCCTTTCTCCTCTTTACTCTGAGGGTACCCACATCCGGAGGCACCCACACACCTGTAACTCCAGCTCAGGGTCTCACCACCACTTCTGGACTCCATGGGCACACAAGAGATATGTGCACAGATACCCACACACACACAAACAAGGACGCCTTAGTAACAAGTAGAAATCAGAAAATGATAGAACATGGCACCTGTCATCTTTCTATGGCCGCAGGCTACATACATGTGTGAGTACACAGAAAAGAAAGGCATGCATTTTTTTCAGACAAAGACACTATAAATTAGCTTTAACAATGCTCCTACAAATATATTAAGATTTTGGTCTAAAAATACAGACATCACCAGAGTGATCATGACATTTAAAAGAAGCAATGTGGGAAAGGAAAGCAATTTAATATTTAAGCTATTCTAAAGAGAACAAAAGCTCTGGCTTAAAAAAAAGAAATAAACACAGTGTTTCGGTCTCCTGCAGAGAAGAGAATCGCGGTGTAGGTGGGGTTCTTGTTTAAATCCCAAATCTTCTTCTTGCCAATTAAATACCAGTGAGCACGACGTGTCTCCCCTCTCCCACACTTGGCCTTTGTGGTGGGTACTAACGGGAATAACGACGTGTCTCCCCTCTCCCACACTTGGCCTTTGTGGTGGGTACTAACGGGAGTAACGACGTGTCTCCCCTCTCCCACACTTGGCCTTTGTGGTGGGTACTAATAGGAGTAAGATAGAGCTCGCTCTGCTGTCATCATCACATTACCTCTGGCATAGAATCAGACCCACACCTGGTATACAGAGACCTACAAATGATACTATGATCTATTATTATGTTCTATTATTATCTGAAATGTCAGGCAGAATTCAACATGATATGAAATTCAAGTAACTCAAACTGGTTTAACAAAATATAAAAGGAAAGAAACTCACATAGGAGTGCTAGCAGACAGAACAAGACACAGAGGAGGAGAACTCAGCATAAACAATGAAGCCTGCATCTGCTGTGCAGGAAATTCTGTCAGCTTCTTCAGGGGGTCACAGCATGTAGTAGGTGCCTTCTACCCTGCTTTCTGTGACCAACTTTTGCTGTTTTCTACACAGCACAGAGGTCTTCCTTCATGTGCACAGACCTATCACCATCTATCACTAACTACTAAAATCACTGAACACTCACTCATGTAGGTTGAAAATAAGTTCATGGACATTAACTTTCAGTGAGCTTTCTCTCTCTGTCAGTTGAGGAAGAATCCATCTGAAAACTGAAATTTGTCATTATGGAACAGTTGATGCCAGGCCACAGGAATATCACACAAAATCAAATTTGAGTTCAGAGCAGAGAAAATGGCATTCAAACATGTGTTCATGTATGTGTATTTCTAAAGAAACCAGATGTTCCCATCTCTAAAACACAACAAGCATCACCCAGAGACCTTGCTGAAACATGATTTACAGTCCTCAAAAGTGCACCTGGCTGCAGGGAACGAAGAACTAAAAGCCCCTTTTGCCAGCATGCTATACTGACAGGAGAGTTTAGACAGTACTATCTTCTCATGGAGTTCTGCTCTAGCAAATTCTCCACGTTTATGAAATGCCTGCCGTCTGACCTGACAGACTCTGTCCATATGATTAACCGTGAGGCCTTGCTCTGTGTAGGCTGAAGCACTGGAAATAGCCGAAGCCCCACAGAACCTTGTTTGCTGAAAATGAAGTGAAACCACCTCACTTATTAGAAAACAACCAAAAACCACTGGTAAGAAGCTGAATAAAATCTGAGAAATGTCAGTTTTATTCTTCCCCCATCAGTACATATTAGACTTTAAAAGGATCATAGAGAATAAGCCAGCCATTAATTTAAAATACCCCAAAAAACAACAACAAGATTAAACAGCCGGTGTATTCCATCTAAATGAAATCTTTGAAATATTTTAGCCACCTGTAATAACTTGGAATCAGCTTAATCTTTTAGGAGGTCTAGAACTCAGGAGCTACTGGCTCAGGGTAAGTAAGATGCTTGTCACAGAGTGCTAAATGAGGTCTGGTCCCCAGAGCTCTCAGAAAGCTACACAGTTGACCAGCCGAGGACGTGGGAGCGCAGACAGAGGTCCTGGAAGTTAAGAGAGCAGGCTTGACTGGTGTGTGTGTATATCGAGGCCTCGTCAGTGGACTTCTACATGTGCAGTAGCACATGCGCTTATACACACTCTCAAAGACAAAGTTAGGTGTCAGGCATTTTGGCCCATGACTGCAATCCCAGGACCTGGGATGTGCTGAAAGTAGGATCAAGTGTTTTGAGGCCAGCCTTGGCTACATACAGAATTCCAGGCAAGCCTGGGCTACAAAGTGAGCCTGCGTCAAAGCTATACCTTCTCCAAATGTCATAGGTCAAGGGAAAACTACAATATTTTTAAAATCTGATATTAATTTGAATCTAGTTCACTCTTTATTGTAAATACTGAAGGAGAAAAATTAGTAAAAAGCCTAAATGATCTAAAAATGGACAACTGAACTGTAATTCATGTCTTCTAAGCAAACTTAAACACATGCTTTAGTCAGTATGTCTGCTTGTCACAATTCAGTTTCTACTTCTGTTATCTTGCAGGGAAGTTCTAAACATGTAAGATCAAATTTTTATATCATAAAATAGGCAATCTATATACAAACTGACATTTTACCAACACATTAAAGCTTATTCTATATTTAGATTTAATTATACTAACTGAAAGTCCTGAGTCTCAAAGTCTGAAACAGTTCCTGTGCCCTTTTCAATAATTTTGCCCCCCAACTTAAGCAGTGATGCTCTTCAGTGAATGAGCGAAGCATGGGTGACGGCACAGAGATGCCAGCAAGACAACCAAGTGGGGTAGGGCTTTGCCCAAGCACTAAATCCTCAACAAGGACATGACAGCCACCACGGTCCCCACGCCTCCCGAGACCTGCACATGACAATCAGAACAGGGCACACAGCAGATTTACTGAGGGCCATGGGAGACACAATGCTAAGTGAGGGCACAAAAATGCACCTAAAACCAGGCAGTCTGCTCTCCTGAAAACTCAGGTCCTGTCAGTGAGCGACACAGGAAAGATTTAGCTCCACCCACTGTTGCCTAGAATTCAGGATTTCAGCAAACGCTTAAGAAGGACAAGTGTAAAATTGATGCTATACCTGTGAGAACCGAAAACAACCTAACATTCCAGTTCTGTAACTCTTCACTAATACACACTAACACCGTGATATAGAGCTGAAAGGAAAACACATTAAAAACATGTACATGATGAACAGCTCAGGTGCAGAAAGAGCTGCAAAAACTCACCATCAGAATACAAACGATGGCATTCTCCCAGTGGGTGAAAAAAAGCGAATGTTAACTTTCTGTAATAACTATTAACACAGCTTAAAGTTAAAAGGCAAATAAATCTTCTCTTTGAAACAAGAAAAACATTCTCTCCATATTGGAAAAAAAGTACGCCATTTTTTTTTTTTTTTTTTTGTTGTTTGGTTCTTTTTTTTCGGAGCTGGGGACCGAACCCAGGGCCTTGCGCTTCCTAGGCAAGTGCTCTACCACTGAGCTAAATCCCCAACCCCTAAGTACGCCATTTTTAATAGCACAGTTCTTACTAGAGAAATTATCAGGAAAAGTCATGATACTGCAGATTAAGGACGTCATCAGTGCACTGTAGCAACATACTGGCGACAAGCTAAACAACCCAGAGTGAAGTTTACTACACTATAAATAACTATACAGCAGAGAAGCACAGTCTAAAACAACTGGAAATTAGTGAGACAGGATTTTGGGGACAAAAAAAGGCAAATGTGTTTGTGTGCCAAGTTGACACAAAGTATGGAGTGTCCTGGCTAGTACTGTCAACTAGACACAGCGTCATCTGAGAAGAAGGCCTCAACTGAGGGACTTCCCAGTGCAGACTGGCCTGTGGGCATGTCAGTGGTGGCTACCTTTATTGTTAATCAATGCAGAAGGACCCATCCACCATGGGTGGCACACATACCATGAACTCATTCCATAAAGCATGAATCTAGAAACAAGCAAGCCAAATGGTGTTTGATCCTTCAAGGTTTTGCTTCAAGTTCTTGCCTTGAGTTTCCCCTTGACCTTCCTCGATGATGAAATATAATCTCGAGTGTGAGCCAAATAAAGCTTACCCTCCCCCTAAGTTGCTTTTGGTCACAACAAAGTTGTTTATCACAACAACAGAAAATGCCAGCACATGGTGACACATACCTGTAATCCCCAATCCTAGGGAAGGAAAGTATGAGGATCAGGAATTCAAAGCCACACTCAAATATAAAATGTATTTAAGGCCAGCCTGGGCTACATAAGATCCTGTCTCAAAACAACCATATTTTAAAAACGGAGATAACGATGCTGGGTGGTGAGTATAATCCTACTAATCATGAAGCATGTGTAAGGGGATCCTTAGTTTCAAGCCAGTGTGGATGACACAATAAGCTCAAGGTCATTGTGAGCTAAGCGAGGAGGTCTTGCCTCAAAGCACCAAAGGTAGGAGTTTGGCTCAGTGGTAGTGTACTGTAGGTTTCCTCTCAAACACCTACCTTTATTTTAAAACGATGCTGGGGCGGGCAGGACAGCTCAGTGGGTAAAGGCGCCTGTTGCTAAACCCAATAACCTGCTTGCTGGGTTGTAGAACATACTCGGTGGAAGGCAAGAACCTAGTCTGACATCCACTCTCGTACTCTAGCATGCACATACCCACATGCACGCCCACGCCCACAGACATGCCCACACCAAGACACGCCCACAGGCATGCCCAGGCCCACAGACACGCCACACCCACAGACACGCCACACCCACAGACACACCCACAGACACACCCACAGGCACGCCCACGCCCACAGGCATGCACATACATAAAATAATGTGGAATGCTTTTTTAAAAAATTACTTTGCTATATGCTTTTTAATATATTTCAAGGGAGTATTTAATGTGGCATCAATCTAGTTAATAATATATAATCTAAGATCAGAAGTGTAATAGCTGGAAAGAAAAGATGAAGAAAATAGCGCCCTGTGTGTATTGGCAAAATAAACTGTTACACGTGTAAGGCAGGGACTAGCGTGTGACTGCTCTGCAAGATGAGGTCCTGAGTTTGGGTCACCGCACCCATGTGAAAAGCCATAGTGATGACACATTTGTCATCTCAGTACAAGAAGGTGAAGGCAGGAGGATCCCAGAGCTGCCATGGCCAGACAGCCTAGCCATTGCATAATCTCTAGGCTCAGGGAGAGACTGTGTCAAAAAATAAGGTAAGCCACAGAAGACACTGGATGTCAACCTCTGACCTTCACACAATAAATGCATAAGTACGCACACGCACGCACACACAGTCTGAAGAAGAAGCCTTCACCTATGCATACAGAAAACACAGCTGGATGGTAGGTAGACCCCAGCCAACATGGATGCCTGTGGCTGGGCAGTCCCCTAGACTGCTCTGCCTTCCCTCCTTTCACAAACAATGAAATACCTGGCATCACACGGCAGCTTTCTTCAGCTTTCCTACTGCTGGGCCAACATGCATTTGTTAAAGTCTCTGAAACCAACCTGCCATGGTCTTTCCCAATCCAGTGGAATAGGAAATGCTCCAAGCCATGCTCCTATGAAACTAGAAACTGTAGTAATCTGAAGACTGTTCTCCCAAACAGATGTAACTCTGTAAGACACAATACATATGTCATTGGCAGATTAGGTCATAACAGCTAGAACAAACTGATGCTACACAAATATTTTCATCCAGTTAACATAATCAACTCAAAATGACGTAGAACCATGAAGATGCAAATGTCTTTCCATTGGACAGGCACTGTGAGAGGCAAACAATACACGGCAACAAACACATCCTCTTACCACAGCTCCTGAGACCTTCCCCCACAGGTCACTGCCATTTCAAGTTATATGCCTTTCCAGAAAGGGTCTATGCAGGTTCAGTTATGCACACAGATTTATCTTACATATAACTGCATAAATGAAATGTGTGTATGTACTTTCCCAATTAAGACTTAAATGCATCATGTTATAAGCCCAATGGAGATTTGTTTTCTGCAAGAGCAGCTATGATAACCCATGTATGGATGGAGAATGGTTTTCTCAACTCGTCTTCTCCATGCTACCTTTCATTCACCCAACTAGACAAATTAGGGCCAGAGAACAAGAACTTCCAAAGCCCTCCTGACAGTGGACATGGTAGCTCTCAGGGAAGGCTGGTGCTAAAGCAGTGACTTCAACGTCACCGTGTACTATTGTGGCTGGTCTTGGCTACTTTGTGGGGTCTTCTCCTTCTCACATTGTATCCTCCCCAATCCTGTTTCACCCCAACACAAGGTAGGAGAGGAACAAGGATAGAGGAGAGAGGAATTAGGAAAATCACTGAATCTCATTTCTTTCCTTTTATTTCTTCTCTGACCACAACTACTACAAACTGCGGCCAACCTCTGAACGACCATCAACCACTCACCCCACCTCTTGGGGTCCTGGCATTTATGTGCCCTCTGAAAAGTTCCCAGAATTCCAAACGTCACACAACTGTAGAGACTATCTGCAGATTGGACAACCATGCCTCGGCTAGAGCATGAGGTAAATCATAGCCGCTGCGGACAGTCTGAAGCGGCCCGTACCCCCACACCTGGGATTAAACAAAAGCACATGCTTACAATGTTTCTGTGTTTTTTTTTAAGACGCCAAAATTCCAGAATTCAGTAACCGTCTCATATGTGAATGCTTCAGTCAGAATAGTGTTTAGTAAGGGCCCACAACAATACAGAGTGCAGCCACAGACTCACTAGCTCACAATGCGGGGTGGGGTGAAGTAAGTCAGTGAAAGGCAGCATCTTCTGGCTGGCACAGCAGAAGAACAGTTATTTGCAGTGAATTACAGACATCCAAGTGAAAGTCAGGTACTACAGCCCTGTCCACTGACATCCCACTTCTAAGGGATTCTTGTTTCTTGTAAAACTCTGGGCTTGGGGGAAGTAGACAATCACCGTCTATCCATATTTGTATTATTTATTGAACATTACTGCTCTGCACTTAAGGTAATGTCTGTAAATGCTAGACAGTTTCAACTAGCAGTCAGCAGGAATAGGAAAAACTATTCCTACACTGAAGAGGAAATAAACTGACTTAAACAGAGACTGTCCAGAGACCGTAACAGATTCTCAAAGGTCAATCTTCACTAGGTCTGTGGGGACCGATGACAGCGCTGGAAAGACGTGTCTGAATACAGAAGAGGAAGTCATCGTTGAGGGAGTAAGAGGTGTGAGACTGTAAGCTAGAAAATGCACTACACATGAGAGGCCAGCTGCAAGATGGGAAGAGGCTGAGAAGCAAGTTTGCAAAAACAACTCAAAGCCACCTGTAATTCCGGCACTGAGGCTGTGAGTCAGGAGGAATACTGCAAGTTCAAGCCTAGCTTGGATCACATAGCAAGCTCTAGTCCAATCTGGGATACAGGAAAAAAAAATCCAGCTTTATTGAGTATAGCAAAACCAAAACCAAAACCAAACCAAAACCACAACAAACCCCTAGGACATGCTGTTCGGGCCACGTAACTTACATAAGGTTATAACACAGTGGTTTTCAGGACAGTTTTTACATGACCATCACCAGCCATGTTTACAATATTTTAATCACTATAAAAAGAAAGTATTCACCTATCAGCTGTAAGTCTCCATTCCTCATTCTCACAGCCCTAAGCCACCAAGTTATTTTATGTCTATGCATTTGCCTGCTCTAAGTTGTTCATTTAAGTGGGCTCAGGTGACATCAATTCTCTTACTGATTTTTTTCCCCTTAGAATACTCTTTCCAAGAGTCATCTGTGGTGTTGCATGTGCCAACACTTCAGTCACACCCTATCAGGGGGTCACACGCCCTTGTATATACTGCAGACTTCATTCCTCCATACAATAGTTGATGAACATGAGTTGTTACTGCCCTTTGGTATTAGATATACTGCTACTAGGAACATTTATGTACAAGTCTCTGTAGGGACATGTGTTCTCACCTCTCTTGGGACTGTACCTGAAATAGTTGGGTCACCTGCTCTTTAATCATTTGAGGAACTGACAATTTTCTTTTTTTTTTAAGATTTATTCATTTATTATATATAAGTACACTGCAGATGTCTTCAGATACACCAGAAGAGGGCATCAGATCTCTTTACAGATGGGTGTGAGCCACCATGTGGTTGCTGGGAATTGAACTCAGGACCTCTGGAAGAGTAGTCAGGTGCTCTTAACCGCTGAGCCATCTCTCCAGCCCGACAATTTTCTAAAGCAGCCCAAACAGTTGATGTGTGAAGGTTCCAACTTGTCTACATCTTCCTAATAATCTGTGGGTGACAGTCACTCTAGCCTGAAATTCTAGTGTGAAATGGTGTCTCAGTGCAGCAGACTTATGGTTAAGACTGTGCTAAAGTCATGCTATGGAACCACTGAAGGACCTGAATCAAGCTAATGATGTGATCAGAGCCACTGGTGGCTAGAAACAATTCCCTTCAGCTTTTTTCATTATTCTAGCACATCTGTAACTGACTTCTGCTTATTAAGATAAATAGTGCAAATATCACAGAGGTTGATTTCAGTTTTGATTGTTTGGCATATTCATGAGTGTTTGTGATCCTACATACAAGAAATGCTAAAAAAAAAAACAAAAAACAAAAAACAAGACCTATAAAACTATAAAGGTTCCTGTAGCCTGTATTTTTAAGTAAATATATTTGTCAAAAATAACATCTTTCAAATCAGATTAAAGTCTCCTCCCCTGATTTCTATACCCTATAGAGATGCTTCATTTTATATATATATATATATATATATATATATATATATATATGTATATATATATATACACACACACATACATATACGTACATATATATGTGTGTATATATGCATATGTATTCCAACATACGTGTTTGTGTGTATATACATTTCATGTATTATATTTCGAGATTTCATTTCTTTCTGCATTTCATAACTGTTGGAGAAGAGCTCCTTTTGGGAAGCTTGGGGATAAAGGAGCCCTGAAGCAGCTGGCAACTCCAGCATGAGGGTTAGCTGACACAGCTGAGGCTATTAGGGTGTAATTCTATTTTCTCCACTCCTCTTCTTCCATGGTTCAAGTTGTGTCACTTTTACAGTATCTTCTCCTCCATATCCCTAATTCATTCTAGTATTTTCTTGACGTCATGAGCCACTTTCATATAAACGCTGAATAACTCTTTCAATCAGGAGAAGCATCTTTGACTTTTCTTTGCCCTAGGAGCACATTACTGAGTCTCCTGTCTCCGTCTGTCATGTTCTCCACTTACTTTATGCCTCCAGCTCCTTTCACATCCCTCATTCAATCTGATTAGCTCAAACTTTACCTTCCTGTTAAATTTTGATTTTCTAGTTTGCTTTATACTTCTTGATATTCCTTTTGTTGTTTTGTTTTGTTTTTTTGAGGCAGGGTCTTTCTACCTAGCCCCGTCTGTCAGGAAGCCACTACGCTCACAAGGCTAGCCTTGAACTCAAGAGCTCTGCCTGCCTCTCCCTCTGAGTGCAGAATTAAACTTGGGCACCATTCAGCCACTTCTGGATATTTCTAATGTATATTTTATAAATGTGGTTTAGGTTCTAATTTTGTGGCATTGATTCTGCAATCTGGTCTTCTTCATTTTGGCTGATTTTCTCATCTTTGCTCTTTTTATTAAATAAATCTGCATGATAACATGCTTTATGGTAAACTGTGAGATTTGCTTGGTTTGGTCCAGGGCTGTTTTCTCCAGATCCCGTTACTCATCTGCCTGTGCACGTGTCTCTCCGTCCTCTGCCTCCCCATCTTCCCTTCTTGGTTGCTGTACCTCGTCTGTCTCTCTAGCTCACCCTTGCCATGGCAAGCTGCGTTGGCTACTGTCTGCTCAGATGTAACAAATAAGCTCACTTTGGTGCTGTCTCCACGTCTTAACTGGCTCCATCTTTCCTGTTTCCTTGGATGTTCCTGTAGGCTTTACTGGATGTTCCTGTAGGTTTTTATCATGAGTCAGAAGGAAAGAACGGAGAAGGACAAGGCAGACGCTCGCTGTGACTCTATAGTAATACTCAGCTGAGATGCAGTAAGTGTGGATCCATGATTCAAACGTTAAATAATCCTGGCCAGGGTTTATACATCCTTTCAGAAACCAGATGGACCTAGTATAGCGCCGTCTGTGCCCGTGGCAGAGGACCAGTAGAAAGCAGTCATGAAATTCATAAAAAGCAAGGAGACCTGACAATAGTCAGGGAACGGCTGTTGTGTTGGTAAGAAAACTAGCTGTGCACACATTCTCTGGATTAGAATCTTAATCTGACTGTGTCAATGAGCTGCCCTCGATCCCTGAGTTCTAGTCCAGGAATTTAGTTCACAGAAACTCTTGTCTAAGTTTTGCTGAAACAAAGATGTACTTCACATTACTTACAATTGTTAAAAACAAACAAACAAACAGCCCCTTGCTCAAGTTTGATGAAACAAAGATGAACATCACCTTACTTACAACTGTGAAAATGTGATAACATTCAATAGTAAATTAATCACAGAGTATTAATGATATGATGATTTGACTAACTTGATCATAGTGACTGCTTCTCCTTCTCAGTAATCAGGGCATAAGGAAAGAGAGCTACTGCCTTCTCTCATCTCTAACAAGGACAAGGACCAGAGAATCCCTAATAGGCAGTCACGTGCTATCTGTATGCAGAAGCACCCACTGTCTATACTGCAGCATAGCATGTTCCTTCACGGTAAAAACAACACAGCCTGAGGTCTCATCTCACTTAAAGATAGGATAGTTGTGCTGTGCAAATGTGCTATGCAAAAAGTGGTACATCGTACACATACGCACAGAGAACAATATTCATACCATCAGTGGAGCAAAGTACACTATAAGGCAGTGACTACAACCACTGCTTTCCTTTCAAAATGCACATTACATATGAAGAAACAAAACTGAGTACATAAACTGTAATTAGTGCCTCTTTATAATATCACAGTAGTAGGCTATCCGACCTATGTTTAATTACTTGAGGTTTTAACATGATTTAAAATTTAAATTTATAATTTATAAATTTATAATTTAAATTTATAATTTATAATTTAATTTATAATTTATAATTTAAAATTATATACTTTTACTACAAACTTTACCCATTTTACTACTTACTTACATACATGCACTCTCTTGTAAAAAAGAGTGGAGAGAAAAGCTGAGGCAGGCAAGTTCCTCCTAACTAATTCTTTCAGGACCGACATTGGCTTGTTGTCACTTCACAGGGTTACATGCTAAACTCTCTCAAGTGTGCGATCACTGCTAACGCTGTCATAACCATAGAATATCTGTACATAAACCATAGGGCTGAGAACAGACTAAATGGCCTATTATTCTATGAAGAAACGTTTAAGGTAATTCAGGAAAGGCTATAGATCACTCTTCATGACAAAGGCCTAAGTACCATCCATGTTATTTGACTTCTCTGACATTCCTTTCATCAAATGTCAACTCTAACATGCCCCTTTGAGTGCCTTCAGTATGTCAATGTGTTAGCCACTTGAACGCAATTAATAGTAAGCACATGTGGTTTAGACAGGTTCTCATCACAAAGTTTAAAGATTTTGAAGGAAGAGGGGTGCAACTCCTCCTGGTGGCTAAGTATGGGTTTTCCCCAGTAAATAAACATTAAATCCATTGCTTCTTTGCTACTAATTTTTTTCAACCACATTCGGACTAAATGTGTAGTAGAATTTATTTTATGTGCCTGGCCCTTTAAAGGACCCTATGCCCTTCAGTGTCAGTTGCCTCTTGGAATTCTGGGACAGGAGAGGCTATGAGAAGCCAGTAGAGGTTGAGACTGGGAGTAGGAATCAGGGGGTAGCAGAGAGGTGGTACAAAGAGACAGAAGAGTAGGGTCAGAGAGCAGAGGGAGACGAGAAGACAGCTGAGGCAGCTGAGACAGGAGAGGCTGGGCTGAGCCAGAGAAGACATTGCTAGAAGATATAGAATCCACAGATAAAGTGTTGGATATAAAGAAAAAATAAAAGCCACATACGGTGCCTACTTTTATAAGCATAAATTTTCAGCCATTTACTTTCCTTTCCTCTTAATGTCTGTGGTGGTTTTCTCAATATAAAATCTATATCAGTGTAGAGATGACAAAGCCAGACTTGGTTGTCTCATGTACAGAATAGGCATTCCTGAGAGCTTCCACCTTGACAAGACCATCCTATCCAGGAACGTTTTTTAGCTCAGGTGACCAAATAGCACAAAGGAACTGACAAACCAAAGCGTAAACTTGAGTACAAAGCATAGGTCTGTGATAGGTAACTGCTACGCTTCTCTATAAGAAAGTCCACAGGCTAGACAGATGGTGCAGCTGTGACGAGCACTGACTGCTCTTCCAGAGGACCTGAGTTCAATTCCCAGCACCCACACGGTGGTTCGTGACCATCTATAAAGGGATCTGAGGTCCTCTTCTGGCCTGCAGGTGTACTTGCAGACAGAACGTGCACACACACACACACACACACACACACACACACACACACACACACACTCCACAAGTGAAAGAAGCACACTTTGTGATAATTAACAAGGCAACAAGCTGAATGAAATTTACAAATGGAGCACATCCAATATTATGCATAGCAATAAGAAGAAACCAAATTACTTTCTGTCTTCAGTTTCTCCACAAAACGTTCTCTTGAAGTTGGTTTCATTTACTTTTCTGGAATAACTTTAAGGGTAACTGTTAAAATAATGAAATTAAGTGTCTAAACTTCAAAAGCATCAGAATTGATCCTTTTTTCTCAGGACAAAATTCTCAGTCTTCAAGCTCAAAAGTTTAGTTTTCAGTCTATACATGATTGTCATCTGCTCAACACTGAATATACATGAATGCAAATAAATGCATTAAACCCAGGGGAGGGAGAGGCTCAGTGGCTAAGAATGCCTGATGCTCTGTCAGAGGACCCAGGTTTGACTCCCAGCACCCTCATGCCAGCTCACAGCTGTCTACAACTCCAGTCCCGGGGACCTGACTACCTCTTCTGGCCTCTAGGTACCAGGAATACATGTGGTACACAGACATATATGAAAGCAAAACACTTATAAACATAAAGTGAATAAAAGTAAATCAAACCGTGGTTATTTCAATTAAAATAGTACAGACTGCTTATACTGATTTGAGGTGGGGTAGGATATGATGTCAGTTCAAAGTAGACCTGCTCCCCCTCCACATCCCAGGTTCATTTCATGGCTTGTAACTACACTAACGAATGTGGAGCCATAATGCCTTCTGCTCCACTCGTGACCTGGGCCATGCACACATCAACTGAATTAACTGGCAGAGCCTTACGCTTCTCTGAGTTATCCATGCACTGCGCTTGCTGGTCTGTTCCAAACCAAATACAACGACTGAGACAAACCGTGCGGGGTGGCAATACGGTACACAGATGCTGCCAGTCTTCTTAACCTACCTGACAAGCACTTGCTCTTTGACTTTACTGTCTTCCTCAGTCTGGCAACACCCCTGAAGAGCACACATGCATTTTAGTTTGATCATATGAGATCCATGAGAACCCATGGAGCCAAGCAGCTTGTCTGAGATGACGACTACGTAACGAAGGCACAAACCCACTTTCCAACCCTGGACCACTAGCATCTTACCGCTGAATCCAAGTCCCAGCCCCGTTGCTCACTGACTGTGAAACACGAGGAAAGGATTCATCGTCCTTCAGGATATTCAGCATCTTCATAAAGAATGTTTGATTTTACTTCATTATGATTTCATGGCATCCCACAGGCTGGTAAATGGCAAGGTTTGTATTACAAACTGACTTTTTTAACCACAGTCCTTAGCAGCTTGCCGATTACCTTCAATTGATTGCACATTGGAAACTTTGGGAGGGTAGCTCTTACAGTCTAGTGACTTTTGGTGGCATCTGAGAAACCTAGCAGCCTCTATTACAGCTCTAACTTCAGTAACCAAGAACCAACTCAATATCAGTACCTAGTGGTTCTCATTGTGGGCAAAGCTCAAGTTTCACAAGCTAAGAAGCTCCAGTGGAAAGTGTCCTGCATGTCTGCCAGCTAGTCAGAGATAACCGGTATTCCTCAAGCTCCTGTCGTCTTCGGAAGTCAGTGCGACCGACTGTTCCTTCCACCTTCCAACTCTGAACACAAATGTTGCATCCTATACACAGGCTTTAACCTAGCGGGTTTTGGCTTTAACCTTGGCGGGTTTTGGCTTTAACCTTGGCGGGTTTTGTTTGGTTGTTTGGTTGGCTCTACGAAGACAGAACTAGATTCATGGTCACTTGGGGACAGCAACAAGGATGTAAGAGTGTACTTGTATTTGAAGTACTAAAGATATTCTAAAATTGACTCTGGTGATGGGTATGTATATCTGTGGCTATACTAAAAGCCATTCTGTCAAACTTTCCAGTAGTTGACATTTATGGAGTGTGAATCATATCTCAATAGTTTTTAGAAAATGGTGTCTCCCATGAACTGGGAAGATGGCTCAGCAGGTATGCTGGCTAGTTTGTTTGTTTGTTTGTTTGTTTTTACAACTTGACACAACCTTACATCATGAGAAGGAAGAATCTCAGATGAGAAAATGCCTAACTAACAAAGCAGGTAAAGACATCTGCTGCCAAACCTGCCAACCAGAGTTTCGTCTCTGAGACCAAGTTCCAAACTTGCTCTCTAACCTCCACACGTGCCCTATGGCACAACAGCACCCACACGGACATGGACACTTGTGCATACACACACAAATAAACTAGTAATCTATCGCTCTGTGTCCCAATTGTATGCTTACTCCCTGCATTATAAGCTATGTCCATGCACATGTGGTGTTAGTTCTTAGCATTGCAGCACCATCTCTCACTGCTCCATAATAACTGACAAGGAACACATTTCAAGGCTTTTCCTGGAAAAAATGCTATTTAATGGAATGTCTATGTGGTTGAAGCCTTTTAATGTAAAACTGTGCTGCCATTTATTAAGTTCCTGGTTCTCTTCTGTGTCATTAATGAAGTCTCCGAGCAGACGTCTCGAACTCTGTCCTTTCCTATACAAAAATCTCTCTGCTCTTTGCGACTGACTTTTTGCAAAGTACAGTAGGTTTTAGAACACATAGGTCAAGGGACAGAACAGCCATCTGTAAAACCAGATGACAATGTATCCAGCAAATATATAACTTAGGACACAAAACTCAGAGTTGACTAAATCACCAACCTAAACAAACTGTCAAAGTTTCAGCAGTTTCTATATTTAAAATTTTCAAATTAAATAAAAGAATTCCATTGGAGATACCATGGTTATAATGTGTGTGTGTTTTTATGTGTGTGTGTGTGTGTATGTGTGCGTGCATGCATGTGTGTGTGTGTGTGTGTGTGTGTGTGTTTATGTGTGTGGTGGTGGTGGTGAGATTCAGTTGTTATGCTTTTGTTTGTAGAAACTTTATGATTAGCCAGCACTTCCAGAAAAATAAATATATAAACACAGCAAGACCAAAGCTACACACACATACATAAAATAATACTCATTACCAAAGAAAAATGTAATTTATAGAGATAGGCTATGCAGAACCCACCCTGTGCACTCCTTGTGCAGGTGAACTTCAAATGACACAATACCAAGCTTGCTTCAGTTTTATGCTCCCTTAACACCCTGTAGACAGTATCTCTCCCTTTTTAGGTTTCATCAAATCTTCTATTTCTGACCCAACTCATGACAGATCAGTCAGTCCCCTTACAGCCCCTTTCTCTGCTGCTTCCTTCCCTATCCTCCAACACTTTTAGTGGCTTAATGCCGGACTCATGTCACTCTTAGCCCTTGATCAGACGAGGTCCTCTGAGTATTCTGGAACCCACACAGAGTGAGGTAAGGGGGAACACAGAGTAAATGCTCACAAAGTCACCAACAGGGCAAACCCGTGAGAACTAATGCAGCTGGTTTTCTTAGTTAAAATTAACCATTTTTAGTATGTATCATTCCAGGGGCTTTAAGGAAGCTAAATGTTAATCTTAGCTATGCTGAAAATCTATATGGTAGCTTTAGAATGGAGATCTGGGAACACTTGCTCTTTCGTATCTTACCATGGGAAAGACCAAAGAAGAGACCATTAGTGTAAACACTCGTAGATTACTATGAAGTGCTAGAAATCCTTGTAGTGCTGTACCTGGCCAATGTGGAGGAAGGAGCTGCGGCTGTCACTGTCTGGGATCCTCTCTTTCCCGCCTCTCACTGTCTGGGATCCTCTCTTTCCTGCCTCTCACTGTCTGGGGTCCTCTCTTTCCTGCCTCTCACTGTCTGGGGTCCTCTCTTTCCTGCCTCTCACTGTCTGGGGTCCTCTCTTTCCTGCCTCTGTTCCCTAACCTCACCGGCTCTTTCTGCCATCCCTGAGAGCCAGCACTGCCTACAAACACTCAGAGGATGAGTTTATGGGCACGAACAGAAAATATTTCCCTACTTCCTTTAAATTACTAACATCACTAAAGTGTAAACTTTAAACTTACCCATTTCTACTGAAAACTCTCAGCCAGGCTTTGAGATTTGGTCCTAACAAACACAGACAAGGTACTGTGGTAAAAGTAGACAAAACAACTGCAAATAAAAAGGTTTCCAGCACCAACCTAGGAGGAAAGAACACTGTTAACTCTCAAAAGTATTAGTGGTGATACACACATGCACAGCACAGCCGTGTCTGCAGCGCACGCACCCTCCAATACCTGCTTCACACGTCGCCTCGAAACACTAAATAAGGACTCGACTACTCTACAAGCCAAATTACCTGGTTCTCATCATAGATTTCAAAATGTTAAAAATCTGAAGATTTATACTAAGGTCTCTTGCAAAAACAAAAAAAGACATCTCAATTTTAGATAATTAGCTTGCTTTCTCATCACTTTCCAGAACTCTCAAAGTTGAACTGCCTTTTTTCTCACATGAAGAGACTAAAGATCAGCAAGTTTCACCTCAAGAGTTTACGACTGAAGTCTAGCAATTTGGATGTTGGTAAAATCTTGAACACATTGTCCATTCATTGATTCTTTTATGATGGATTAGATAGAAACCATCTTCCATGACAAGGCTTCCCTGCTTTGCTTAAACAGAACAATCTGCTAGTTTAATGTGTATATACAACTCTGTGTGCGTGTGCGTGCGTGTGTGTGTGTGTGTGTGTGTGCATGTGCGTGTGTAAAACCACTCCTTTCACCATCATCATTAATCACTGCCAAACTTAAATGTCTCATCTAAGAAATATTTATGAATTAGCTTCCACTAGTTTGAAATTGGCTGAGTTTTAAAAACTATAAAACTTTAATATAAACATTAGTATTTAAAAGGAATCTATGTACCTTACAAAAATAACCTCAGCTACTCTAGAATCATATTTATGAATCATTGAAATGCTATTTATAACCAACTTACACCCATTGCAATAGTGAGTTGCCTGCAGAAATCAAGGTATATCTAGCGTGTAGGCCTTGGCCAATGATAGCATCAATGCCTCCCAAATCATAAGCCAATCCTAAATACACTTTTGTAGATGACCACATTGTGTTATAACGCCCAAAAAGCTGGACATCTAGAGGTCCTTAATGTACATTTATTACTATAGCATACAGTAATGGTGCTAACGTACATTTATTACTACAATATATAATAATGGTGCTAACGTACATTTATTACTACAGTATACAGTAATGGTGCTAACGTACATTTATTACTACAGTATACAGTAATGGTGCTAACCTGCCCTACAGTATACAGTAATGGTGCTAACGTACATTTATTACTACAGTATATAGTAATGGTGCTAACCTGCCCTGCTCATATGTAGAATTGGGCATCAGAAACTAAACAGCTGAAATGTGACAAGGTTTAATTGTCTTGATGTTTTTAAAACAACAGGACAATGACAACTGTCTCCTACCTTGACACATTAATCAAGCCTGCTATGGTCCCATTCTAGCTGCTAAAGTTAGCATATCATTTAGGACTCACACGGTAAACACAAAGTAAGCATTCAAGACTCACTCCATCAGTGGTGCTCCATACAGAACAAAGATTATATGAAGGAAAAAACAAGACGCGAGAAAGTAGAGCCAGCATCTGACAACTCGGGCTACCTGAAAGAGAAAGGAAGAATCTCAAGACTCCAGACGATACCTAAGACCCATACACTCTGCCGGTTTACACACAAATATAACTTGTTGCCATGGTGTCTGAAACAGCTGGACGTCCTTTGTCGGATAACCTCGAATTGGATCTCATGTTTCATCACAGACACAGCCCTCAAAACAGACTTCAAAGATGGGGCCAGCGAGTGAGCTCAGCAGGGAAAGGCTCTGGCCACCAAGCCTGACCACCAATTCAATCCCTGGGGCCCACAGGATGAAGTGAAGGCCTACCCTCTGACCTCGCCACCGAGAGCTGTGTTGTGTGTACACGGTTTAAAATGTGCTCTTTGTGTTTTGTAATTATAGCATCTGAAGTTCCAGACCATGTTCTAGGCATGGGCCCTATTAGTAGATGTTCAAGTGTTTCATGTTTTTTTAATAGTTTATTCTGCAACATGAATACGATTTGGGAAATTACTTAGTGTTTTGCTTTTTTGATGGAATTTACCCAGTTTTGCTTTAAAATGAAAAAAAAAAGCATAGCATTCATTATTTTTTGTAATTCATATCTCTTTATATAATAAGGTCACTGTGGTTTTTGTATCTCAAAACTCAGTTATCAATATTTCTTAAGTATTAATAATATCTCAGTCATACCACATAACAGAAATAAATTTTTACTTTTATGCTGGTATGGTGAGTAGCATATATTTGTGTGATAGTTGTCTTTAGAGGAATAGAATGAATATTTTGTGTCTGTGTATGTGCACATGTGTGTTCAAAATGTTCTAAAAGGGAATTAATCATAGTATTGAGTATTCAGTAAGGATTTTAATTTAACATAATTGTTAAGTGTCATAGCACAATGAGCATTCCAGAAAAAATTAATTCTAATATCTGAAAACATTTAACTGTTTACACAATGCCTCATGTGAAATAACAGTTGCTATGACTTAATTTGCAATTAATCTAGAAAAATCACTTATTTAAGGATTCAAAAATATGGGCGTGGCCTTGACCCCTCGCCGAGGGAGCTATTGACAGTTGATAGCTACTAAGGCAGACAAAGTCAGTTTTCCTTGGGAGTATGGTCCCTGGTAGGCTGACCAAGCTCCAGTGGATGGCCCTGCACCCACTCACAGATATAGGGTTCTAAACATTCTATCAACAACAACAAAGGTTATGAGGTTGGCCAGGTACCCCCAAGAATAGAGTAGGGGATGAATGCATGTTATCGAAACACACTGTGTGCAAGCATGAAATTATCAAATAGAAAAATATATTTTAAAAAGTACAGGCCTAGGGGACAGTTCAGTCAGTAAACAAGGACCTGAATGGATTCCTGGAACCCACAGTAAAATGTCAGGTATGGGCAAGCTAGTCATCCCAGCACTGGGGAGAGAGGATGTCTGGGGCTCATTGGCGAGCCAATCTAGCCTAACTAGTGAGCTCCAGGCCACTGAATGTCCTGTACGGAGCAGGTGGACACTGTTTCTAAAGATAACACTGGAAGTTGTCCTCTAGCCTCCAAATGCATTTGCATATAGCATAACCCCTCCCAACACACACACACCTAAAAATATACAAAAATAAATGAAAATAAACTGTAGTGTCTTGTACGCTACCTTCAGTGATGACATAAAACCATGCTTACTCAGGTCGCTTGCATTGTGATGCACTGAAGGAGTCATAATTCCACAATTAATGCACAACAAGGATCTATCAAACACTGCAGGAAAGTGTCAGGCTACTAATGCTTTGGGAGGTGGGGGTGGGGGGACTTGGTTCCCTTTACACTGTAAATAACTCAATGAGGACACAGCAACACTTCACTCTCACAATAACCGCCATCTAAAAACCAGTTATGCAGAGCTGACCCTTACCTTATGTGACAATGAACTTCTTTTAGAGGACACATTCGGTTTCACTACCAAGTATAACAAGAGATTGGCACCAGTCACAAAAGCAGAGCAAGTGCCCAACCAGACCAAGTGAGTTTCCAATATTGAGAAGTTGTCCAAGAAAAAGGATGGGATAAAAATGCTTAGGAAAACTGAAAATATGCACAAAAGATTGGTATATAGAAGTCTCTTGATGTCAGTATCTTTCATGGTGTCTTCTTGGGTAACTATCTAGTAGAAAACAAAGAAAAAAACATGTCATAATGATTTTTTCCATGTCTCAAACACTTCATCACTCGAAATACATAAATCATGGACTAATAAGTTTCTATGGACAATTATTTGTTT
The DNA here is from genome assembly GCF_021556685.1 of Rattus norvegicus. NCBI lineage: Eukaryota > Metazoa > Chordata > Mammalia > Rodentia > Muridae > Rattus > Rattus norvegicus. The sequence continues at coordinate 13,811,060 of NC_141539.1, read as the reverse complement.
CAAAACACAGAAAATGCATATGCAAATTTTAACTTCCTTTAAATTTTTCTAATATGATACAAATCTTTCAGAGCCTCAGAAAAATTCGGTAAAAAATTAGATATTTGTGACTGGTTTCTGCAAAGGGGGCATGTAGCAGACACAAGCAACAATTTTACTTTTTTTGGCCAAAATCAGGAAGTCCTGCAGTCCCCAAATGACAACCAAGTATACACTTAGGTATGCAAATGGTGCAGAACCAGAGTAAGATGGTCATTATGATAAACTAGGGGCCCACTGTCTGTTACAGATGCTAAATCCTACTAAAAGCAGAACGTAAGTGGGAGGAGAAGCAAAGGTTTACAGTCCCTAAATACATGTGTTTGACCTAAAGAACATTTTTTATGTTATATTGACTAAAATTAATTAAGAACTTTAGCAATTGTTACAATGTAGTAAAAATCCGGCCCAAAAAGGAACATCCACACAAAAGGAGGAGCAATTAACAGGGAACGTAAAAGTGCAAGTCTGGGCGTTGTCCTATTTGCCCTCATTTAATTCACACTATCGTTTTCAAAGGCAAATATGGTACTGATTAAGCAAACCGGCTAAACAAGTTAGCAGAAGCGGCCAAGGTTACACACACTAAAGCCATTTCAAGTATCGCCTCTTTAACATGAAGATACCCTCCGGGGTCCGGACAAGAACGGATAACAATGAAAAGACTTCGGAAAAGTTTCTCAGATTCTCCCCTCCACTGAGGGATCGGGCAGGTAGGGGGATCAGAAATCCATCCTCTAAGTAGAGCTCGTCTCTGGGCCACCTGCAAATCCCTATCTAACACGGCGAGCCGTGCCCAAACGCAAAGGCCGGTTGAATGGAGCCCTTCCTCGGACACCGGCGGGCGAGTTTCCCTAGCACGCCACACCTGGGAAGCCGCAATTCGGAGTCGCGATCCCACGAGAGCCCGGTGGGAAGGCATGGCTGCTCCCGAACCCTCCTGAGCAGCCTTTGCCCGGGCGCTGACCGCGGCTCAACCCCACCCAGGTGACTCTGTCCCAACCCCGGACAGCGCGAGTGTGGGCAACTGAGGGGCATCATCAGAGAGAGCCCGGGCGGCCGACCCGGTAACCTGAGAGACGGTGACAGAGGGTCGGTCCCGCCAACAGACGCCGGGATCTCAGAGGGTCCGTCGCGCCATGCATCCTCTGGCCCGCCGGAAGCGTGGCGCCTTGGAAGCCACGGCAGCAGTCCGCAGAGCGACCTGCACCTGCCCCAGGAGAACTTAGGAAGCATCCCTCCCGCTTACCTAACTCTCCCGCCCGCCGAAGGGAAGGGGACACCACCGCCTCCCACCCTCAGGTGCGACAGGCTGCCATGGCCCCTCGCGCAGGCGCAGACCAGAAGGCGGGGGACTCACAAGCGGATAGCCAATCGTTGAAGAGAAGAGGCGGACCGATAAAGGAAGCCCCGCCCATGAGCCCGCGTTTATCCCTCCCGCGACTTTCTCCATCCTGGATAGGCCGGAGCGGGAGGGCTGAGTACGGAAGCGAACTGACGTAACCGGAAGAAGAAGTCTTCTCAGCTGTGTTGTTGATGTATTTTGGCAGCTGCTCCTGCTTTGCGGGTTGAGGGGGACAGGACGACCCGTGGAAGGATGGTGTGTGAAAAGTGTAAGTTAAGGCGCTGCTTCTGTGGGAGGTGGAGGCTGGATGAACCCGACGAAATTCTCTTGGGATTTCGGCCTTTGTTTTTTCTCACCGGTCTGTAGTATAACCTTTGTCTTCCTTCCTTGCCCCACGGTCCTTGCCTATCCCGGGACCCTATAGCCCTATGCTTTGTGTTCAGAATGGTCTCAGTTCTGCACATCTATGCTTGTTTCTGTCACCGTCCTCGCGCCCTCCTTGGATCTCTTTAATTATAACTTCTTGACAGGATCCCAGAGACTTAAAAATCTTTCTGGTAGCATCTAGAGTTGCCAGGTGTAACAAATATAAATCCCAGGCTCTCAGTTACATTATAAGATTATAGGCAATGATTAATTTCTAGTATTATTAATATATCCCGCATAATATTTAAATCTTGGCTTTTGTTTGCTGTTCCTTACTACAAAACATGCCGCATTTAATACAGATTTTACTTTAAAAATTAATTCAGTGGTCATCTGAAATTAAGTTTAATTGAATATCTTATACCATCCCGTCAGTTCATTAATACAGCATTAGGTCAGGTGAAGGAGAGAGTCTCATCACCACCAAAGAAATCTATGTAGTCATCCCTGGCTTTTAGAAAGGTCTTTTTAACTCTTTAAGTTACCATTCAGTAATTCCAATGAAACCCCTGAGATTTGTTGAAAATACTTATTGTTTTGTTTTTTCGTTTTCTGTTTTTTGTTTTTTACTGCAAAAGCTGTTGATTTGTTTAAAACAGCTTTCTTTTCTTGATCTCTTTCTTGGGCTAGACAGCCTTCTCTGACAAGATTCCAACTTGGATCTCAGTTAATGGCTAATATATACAACCACAGTACATAGAACTCTGGACACAGACACCACCTAGTAGCTGTGGCATCAGACTCAGCCACCATTCTTTTTTTTTCCAGTAAATTCTATTTCTTTATTATTTTTGAGATAATATAATTGCAACATTTCTTTCTTCCATTTCCTCCCTCTAAACTCTCCCATATATCCATCAAATTCCTGACCTCTTTTTTCACTAATTGTATTGAATGCATACATGTATATAGTTGTTTTATAAATGCAGCCTGCTCAGTTCATATATTGTTACTTGGATGTATGTTTCCGGGCTGACCATTAGCACTGGACAACCAATTGGTATGCCCTTCCCTCGGGAAGACCACTCCTAGCTACCTTCATCAGCTCCATTCTCAAACAGCTTTTTATTCTTTTTGAAAGTGGGGAAAGTGTTTAATTAAATGTGGCCTAAATGTAGATATGACCCTGTCCTTTGTGCTGTGCAGTAAAAGGCCATTTCTTTCTATTATAGTTACTCCTCTGCTCTTCTGAAAAATCTAATGTTTTACTATTTGTAACCTCCTAGTCTGTGTGCTCATTACACTCACCCTGTATGTAAACTGAACTCCTGCTCATACAGAAGCTGTACTGTCAGGCAGCCACCTCAGTTCTGCCTTTCCTTCTGTCATAAGTTGCTCAAAAAGTTCTTTGTCTCCAAATTTTTAGAGTTCTCTTCCATTTACTGGGTTCCAGGGTGTTTGTCTTGGTCTGCTTTGTTTCTCTTGATCCATTAGATCTTTGGGAAATGGTTGACCTCAGCTAGCACATCCATACCACTGAGTATCCAGTTCACCTCTCCACCTGACCTTTTCCCTACTTAAACTCTAAGAAGTAACTGTCCATTTGGATCTTGACGTCCGAGGCCCTCTACAGACAAACACCTAAGCTATCCTTCCAACCTCCTTTCTCCCACCTCACACTGAGCTCGCCAGAGTACTCTGTGCACTGTGGTACCCCTGAGCTTCCCATGCCTGACCTGGGGATGTGTCCTTTATTTACTGTTTGACTTCATCTCCTCATCTACTTTCCCAACACTTAAGCTCCATCTCCTTAGTTCACAGCTCAGGCTTCCAGCTTATGGTTCTACTGAAGGCTTCTTCACTTTTCAGAAAGGCTCCAGTCAGAACAAGAAAAGGTTATAAGCACATGCTCTAGGTTTCTGTGCAGTCCCGCCTGCTTCGTTTCCTCCCAGCTATCAGCCTACAAGCTCTTAAGGAGCTCGTGAACTTGGGTCTAAGCCCCTGAATCTAGACTCATGGCTTTGTTTTCCTCAGTACCTCCCACAGTGCTTTGTACAGACTAGGTGATTAGAGAAAGTGGGAGAAATGAATACGTTTGTCAGAATTGTTTAAAGTATAATCAGTGGAACCTGTTGGTAGGGCATCTTGTTGTCCTGGAAGTTTTATTTAGAACCAGTATCTGTTGCCCACAGTTGCTATCATTCATTCATTGATTTCTACCCTGGTGTTAGTAGGTTCCTACTGTAGTCTCACTTTTCATGTCATTATGTACTTCAGGCATAATACAGTATATTTATTATTTTAAATTATTATTGTAACGTTAGCAGAGAAATGCGTTTTGTTATTTTATTTCCACACAGTGTGTGTATTAGATGACAGTTGTACTCTTTTGCTATTTTGCTACAACAGGTGAAAAGAAACTCGGCAGGGTTATCACTCCAGACACATGGAAGGACGGGGCCCGGAACACCACAGGTACTGCTTGCCAGTAGGAAACAGGAGCTGGATCAAGTGCTTGTGGACACAGCTCTAGGGCTTCACTGTTTGCAGAGTGCAGTGTTAGATGATGACTCTCTCGTCCATTAAACACAAAGAGGACCGGATTCCCCTGTGAATTCATATCTTTTTCATCATCTGAGTTTCATGAATGGATTCCTCATATAGAGAGTCAAGAAGGAGTCAAATTATTATTTCAGTGTATTTTATTTGATTCAGCTTAATAAAGTCTGTATTTAAATTTCCTTCCGACATCTTAAGTTTTACATTCTCGAACAAATTTAAACTGCTTTCACGTTTTTTATTAAACCCATACACCAAGGCCTGGTGGGGTGATACATGCCTTTAATCCCAGCACTCGATTCCTTTAATCCCAGCACTTAGCAGGCAGATCTCTTGAGTTCAAAGCCAGCCTGGTCTACAAAATGAGTTCCAGGACAGCCAGGGGCTACACAGAGAAACCCTATCTACAAAATATAACCAAACAAACCACCCCACACAGCGAAGTCTGTCTTCAGTAGTGGGGACCCAGCGTTTCTCTGTATTCAGTCTCTGACACCAAAGTAGACAGATGTCACACATACAAAGCGAGGGTATGCGTTGTCAGAGTTACCCTAAGACTGAGTAATGAGGCAGTTACACTTTATACCAAGTTCATCAGAAACTGGGCTATGATGTGCACATTTATTGATAGAAAGTCAGGGTGAGTTTGGGTATTGCACATTACATGCTAAATGCACAAAAGTGAATGGCCCACCATGTATGCACTTTTCCTTTTTAACATATAGAAAGTGGTGGAAGGAAGCTGAACGAAAACAAAGCTCTGACTTCGAAGAAAGCAAGGTAAGCGAGGGCATCCCTGGGGCAGTCGTGAAGTTCATGTTTTAAGTGGCGAGTCTAGCGGAGTGAACTTTTGCCTGATCCTGTTGTGGTCATGTTTGCATACAGTGATGGACTGTTTGCTGTAGGCCCCTTCTCCACCTTATCCGACATGTGTAGATACTGCTTTCTACTATTCTAACAGAAGACTTGATTTTACTTTATCTCTGGGAATGAGGACAAAATCTCCCCAATTCTGACACATTGCTTCGTTATATTAAATTTAAACTTTAACAAAACCCTTCCCACTGCTACCCCAGTTCCTTGTTTCCTTTACCACAGTGAAGGGTTGTTAGCCAGAATGGGCATACAGAAAGATCATGTGATTCCTTTGCTTAAAGCCTTCTGATGGCTTTCCTTTTCCAGTAGAGCAGAATCTGAGCTCTCTACTACAAGTCTTCCATGATATGGTGGCTTCCTCTTCTGAGACTCCACTGTCACCTAAGGCCAGTGTTTGGTGCTCCGAGGTTCCTCCTGACTTCTTGTCACTTGAAACATGACTGAGCTCTGATCTCAGAGAAGGGTCCTTAACCAGCATTTCTCTCCTCTCCTCCAGCTTTTAGCTGGGATTTTCTCTGTAACAGTTTGGTGAGGGCAGGGAATCCGTAGTGTTCATGTTTGGTATTTAGAACAGTATTGGATATAGAAAGCACTCTGTAGATAATCTGCTGAGTGAGTAAGTAGCCATTGAGTGTCAGTACAGTAGGAATTAAAAGAAATAAAAGTGAAGCTTTTACCTTATAAAGTGGCTGGCACATAGCATCAGACTGTATATTGTTGCAAGACAATGCTTGCTAAGACCGGGTTTACTAGTTATTTATCTGAATCGTGCAACTTCATATACATCCCATTCCTTTTTTCTGATATTTCTGAATTGTAGCTATTATTTTTGAGTACTCTAGCTTGTTTTAGAAAGTATACTACTGTATTACATTAAATTTTCAGTTCCATTATTTATAAGGAGCAAGAAACTCTGTGCGGCTGGGGAAATGGCTCAGTGGTTAAGAGCACGCACTGCTTTTCCCGAGGGTTCTGTTTGGACATTGAGAGGCTCACAAACGGCCTGTGACTCCAAATTCAGGGGATCCACACTGTCTCCTGGCCTCAGCAGCACACATCCCCACACAAACACAATAGAAACATAATTTTAAAAATAATAGAATCTTTAGAAAAAGAACAAAAAGCTGCCACTTGATGGTAAAGGTTCATTTGAAGGTTAAAATGTCATTTTAGAACAATAAAAATATGGTTTCTGAAAAGGATTCTAAACATCCAAATCTAAACAAATTTTACTTAACTCTTGTGGGAGTAAAGTGATTCAGTTTAGAAAAGTTAACCTCTAAAAATTTATCTGCTACCTAGCCATTGTAGTACCTGTGGGGAGCTGAGCAGGAAGATAGCAAAGGTCACGATAGTCTGGGTTATAGAGCCAGAATCTGTCTTAAAAGTCAAATGAGCAAACAAGTGAAAGGTGTCTGTTTGTTTAATAATGAGATAATAAGGCTGCAGAGATGGCTCAGTGGTTAGAGCACTGGCTGCTCTTCCAGAGGACCTAGGTTCAATTCCCAGCACCTATATGGTGGCTCACAGCCATCCCTAACTCCAGTCCCAGAAGATCCAGTGCCCTTTTCTGGCTCCCACAGGCACAGCCCACTTGACACATAGACATATATGCAGGGAAGACACATGTACACATAAAATTAAAATACACAGATAAAGGTAAAAAAGTTAAAAGAATCTCATATGCCGTAGTCCAAACAAGACACCAGGACGATAATGTCACATGAAGAAAATGTAAAGAGCTATTCTGGAGGAAGGCAAATAGTCAGTTTTAGGAGAATTATTTCTTATAAAGTTATTTGCCCTCTATTTCCTGTAAGATACCAATGTTCATATAGTAGAAATCCCTTTATCCAAAGGGACCAAGTGGAGTCAGTAGAAAAACCTTGTTAAAGTGAGTAGTCATTAGGAAATGCGCCTGTCTCATTAAAGTGAACTGTACATGTGGACATTGAGATTAACCCTTTATGGTCGGGTCTGCTGATGAGAGTTTATATTACTTCTCACAGAAACCATCACCAGAATATATTATATACCTTCAGAGTGGAGCAAAAACTAAGCCGGGTGTGATGGCATGTGCCTGTAACCCCAGTGCTTAGGTGCTGGTGGCAAAAGCATCAGGAGGTCAAGGTTCACCAAGGGAGGGGGGCAGGGAAGGGGAATGGTCCTGGAGAGATGACATGAGTTTGCTTCTTAAAGCCACGTGTAACCCCATCTACAAAGAACCCAAACCCTCTGGCTTCCATAGCTACCTGCACACATATGACATACATATGTACATAGAGAACATATGGAATCCACCCTCCCGTTTTTAGTAATTGGCTTACCCATATCTAATCCCAGTACTGGAGAGGCAGAGGCAGGTGAATCTCAGTGAGTTAGAAGCCAGCCTGGTCTACAGAGTAAGTACCAGGACAGCCAGAGCCATACAGAGAAAGCCTGTCTCTCTCTCTCTCTCTCTCTCTCTCTCTCTCTCTCTCTCTCTCTCTCTCTCACACACACACACACACACACACACACGCACACACACACACAAGTTTCTATTGTGGTATGAATATCTTTTTTTTTAACTCTCTAGGTTTGATCCATATGGAAAAAATAAGTTCTCCACTTGCAGAATTTGTAAAAGTTCTGTACACCAGCCAGGTTCTCATTACTGTCAAGGCTGTGCCTACAAGAAAGGTATGTTTCTTTAACTCGATTTTTCGACTTAAATCTATCTCATTTGGTGTTGGTTTAAGTAATTGAAAGGAGTAACCTTTCTAGAGTTGTTAATCAAATACCCTTTTTTACTAAGATAAAATAGAATTTAAAATTGTAGTCAAAAGGATATCCTTTTTTCTCTCTTATGACGTTTTGAAGTTCTTAAAGATTCTCCATCTGTCCTTCTCTCTGTGTCTGAGTGTGTGGTCATGTGTGCAGCTCACTTATGCATTAGGCATGTGTGCCCGAAGCCAAGAGAAGGCGTCTCTCTCTATTACCACCTTGTGAGGCGGGGTCTCTCCCTGACCCTGAGGCTCCTGTTTCTCAGTTGGGGTAGAAGCCAGCAAACCCCAAGGATCCTCCTGTCTGCACCCTACTTGGATTTGAAATTATGGGGATTTGTGAGCAGATGTGAATGTTGAACTCCAGACTCTAGTTTCCATGATGACAGAGCAAGTGCGCTTGACCAGTGAGCGAGCCGGGCAGCCCCGCTGAGCTTTAGTTTAACATAAATAAAGCAACTGGCTGCTGCTCACATGCTTTCTTTTGTTTCAGGCATCTGTGCGATGTGTGGCAAAAAGGTTTTGGATACTAAAAACTACAAGCAGACTTCCGTCTAGGCTGTTGAAGATTCCAACTCTACGGTTGTATTTGTGCTTCAGCTTTTCAAGCGTAACACGGATGTCCATCTCACAAAATGACCTGTTTGAGGATGAATGATTCAGTCTGAAGCAGGGACGTTGATCAGTATTGATCTGTCTGCTCTCATGAAGTTGTGAATGAAGTTTCTGCCTTAGGTGGTTATTTTCCTTGTGAGCATTTTACTGAACTAGATAAGTGACAAAATTAATGAACGAGGTTTCCCAACTTGTGTACGCACTGTCTACTCGACATTATCTAATTAATGAGTACGCACTGTCTACTCGACATTATCTGTATAATTAATGAGTAAGGTGTTCCCTACTTCTGTACGCACTGTCTACTAGACATTATCCATATAATTCCTATCTGACCCACGCGTTTTATTTATAGATATTGCAAATGTGAAATCACTGATTCTTTGCTCTGAACTTGACATCCAGACTTGAGATTTCTCACTTTCTCACAAACATTGCAGTTCTTAGAACAAACAGGGCCTTAGTTACTGCATTTTCATGAGCTATAATGTCTGAGACCATTTTTGCAGAGTGGTTCCTTGGTGACCAGTCCTGCCACAAGTCTAAGATAAGTTGCATTTTTATTTAAAGTTGCTGTTGCTGCTAAAGTGAGTTTCTTTTACGTGTGACTGAGTGCCATGGGGCCCGATGTCCAGGCAGACACTGAAGTTCAGAGACGTGCGTTCTGTCAGCATTATCTTAAATTCAAATGAGAATACATTTATTCTGTTTGGGAATGTTCTTTGAAGAAGGAAACATAGCTTTCCTTAACACCTCCCAACCCCCGCTGCCACTTCCTCAGAAATAAAGCAGGCCTCTGGCCTCTGACATTGCTGCAGCCTGCCAGGGGGCTGCTGTGAATGAAGGTTTTTCTTGTTGCCTTCTTTGGGTTGGGCCTTCCACCTTTAAAACCCTCAGCCTACCCAGAGACCAAAAGCATATTCTCTGTTTTTATCTGCAGGATCTTAAATGCATATCACTGTGTAATGTGAGACCTACTATAAACAATGAAAAAATAGACATTGATTATGGTTTTAAAATTACTTTGAAGAAAAATTCTTAATTTTATCCACTAGATTTTTTTTCAATGTTTTTCTAGGGTGCTTTGTTAATTTGTTAATTTTTATCAGAAAAATTACAGAAATAATACAAAATACAAATAACATCTCAGCCGGGCAGTGGTGGCACACACTTTTAATCCCAGGAGGCAGAGGCAGAAGGATCTCTTGAGTTCAAGGTCAGCCTGGTCTACAGAGTGAGTTCCAGGACAGCCAGAGCTACATAGAGCAACCTTGTCTGGAAAGACAAAATACAAAAACAAATAGTATGGCTCAGTATAAAATACCTCCTATGTTTTAACTTGGGATTTTTCGGGGGTTGGGTTTTAGTTTTTTGAGGCAGGGTCCCTCTACATAGCCCTGACTGTCTGTAGACCAAGCTGACTTCTCGAAGTGTTAAGATCTTAACGCAGAGAAGTCATAAAGGACCCAGCTGTGCTGTACCCTTAAGCAGTTCCTTACCGTGCAGCACAGGATGGTCTGTTTTGATCTGGGCTCCGTTACTGTGGTCCTCCCACCCGCCCTTAGCCCTGCAGTGAGTCGTTTGTCCAGATGTCCCTGGTTCAAGTTGTAAGATTTCTGGGCAAACACTTAACATGTATGATTACCATGTATCAGCCTGTGCACACGGGGCGGAACTTCCCTCCCAGGTGACTTAGTGAATGAAGCTGAGTGCTTTTAAAATTCAGCCACTATTTACTGGATTTCTGCTTTATTACTCCAAATGTCTGTACACAGAGTAGAGTTGAGCAGTTTCAGAGCAGTGACGTTAGCCAGTAGTGATGAGGTTGGAAGCTGAGCTAAGATACCGGGAGGAAATGGAAAATAAAGATGCAGGTTCAATGGCCCAGTGAGGTGGCTGGACTGACTGAGTGAGAGGAGAGGCTGCTGTCACTGGGGGCCTTTTCAACGTGGTAGTAGTAGGCCTTTCCACCAGGGGGCAATGATGCTCTTCCTGGTTTTAATTTGCAACCATCCTAAAATATTTGCAGTTAAAGCAACCCAAAAGATCAAATGTGTACACTTAAGTCCCAGATGACATTGTGATAAGATAGTCAGAGAGGGTCTTCATGAAACATTTACAATGTGGAAATAAGGGTGCTGGAGAGGGCCCGAGCACATGAAGCCGTGGCTCTGATTCCCAGAATTGTGTCACTAGGTGTACTGACCAGCACTTGGGAAGTAGGGGCAGGAGGATTAGAGGCTACAGGTGTCCCTGGCCTATATAACAAGTTTAAGGCCATGAATTATATATATAAAACTTAGCTTAGGAGCTAAGCTCTAGAATGTTTAACATTCCTTAACTACACGAGACTATCTTTTTTAAAGCAGGGATGGGCAGGGGTGGGGAGGTTCCTGGTTAAGAGTGTGTACAGCTCTTACCCAGGACGTGGTTTGGTTCCCGGCATCTCCATGGTGGCTCACAGCCTGGCCTCTGGCCTCCATGGTCTCCTGCACACATGTGCAGGCACCCACACACAAATAAATCTGTAACACTGGAAAATAGGTTAAAATGTTGTTTAAGGGCAGTCTTCAGAACAAAGATGGGAAATGTTAGAAAATGAATCCAGTATGTTTTGTGACCAATGTTGACTTATTCTAGGAATTCAAGTTGGCTGACATGTTTTAAACCCATTAAAGGTACCCACATTAGAAAATGAAAGACAGGGGTTGGGGATTTAGCTCAGTGGTAGAGCGCTTGCCTAGCAAGCGCAAGGCTCTGGGTTCAGTCCTCAGCTCCGAAAAAAAAGAAAAAAAAAAATGAAAGACAAGCTGCTACACACACACACACACACACACACACACACACACACACACACACACACGTGATTCCAGCCCCTATGAAATAAACTGGGTCCCCTGCCAATGCCCATGGCCCCAGGACTGAGAAGGGCAAAGACAGGAGGGTTGGTCACTGCTGCTGGTGTTCTTTCAACCTAGCAAAGACTTGAGCCCCAGGTTTAGGAACAGACACTGCCTCAGAGGAACTCGGAAATGGTGGAAGGTGTGTGATGCCCTCTTCTGGCCTCTGCTTACACACACAGGTGAGTGCACTCACACATGCACACATATAGATAATGACATACTCTAAAATCAGTTACAGTGAAAATTGCTATAAAGTTAGAATGGAAAGGAATTCCTTAGCCTTCTAAGGTCACAGAAGGCCCACAACAAGTGTCACAGTTAAGTTTTAAAAAGTTAAACGCGTTTCTTGAAAGGGATGTGCCAGGCTTTGACCTCATGAGGAATCGTGTTTGCTTAAGCCTCCGCTTTTGACACTTTTTTTTAAAAGCTCTGCTAGGAAGAACGTAGAGGAACCCTTACTGTAAGGATAGTTTAGCTCCAGTATGAAGGTGTGGTCCTTCCAGGGCTCCATCTGAGGGCTGGTAGTCAGCGAGGGCTTACTGTTATCCTGCTTCAGTCTCTAGAATGACAGGGTTGTACACATCAATCACCACGTCCCATTCCCATGCCCTGGGCGAAGTCTGGGAACTAACTCCTCAGCTCCCAGCCCACTCCTCTTTTTCCACAGCCTGTGGGCTGGCTCACTAGATAAGGTCATCCTCGGATGTGACAAAGATACATGAAGATGTGTTGCTGCCTTTCTAGGACTCTGCCCTTTATCTTTGAACAGCCCACATGGCCTTAACTCTAGCCTTGGTCCTCACCCAGTAAGGTGAATAGGATCTGCTCCTGTATGGCCCGAGTCCCTCTCAGGGGTCACAATCCTGTGCTGCCCATTCCCCAATATCCAAAACCAGTTTTCACAATTTTGTCCCGTTTTTAAGAATTGATTAGAGCAGGAAGGTAAATATGGCCCCTGGCATTTTGTCATAGTCACCCGTGTCCATTACACATGGACTAAGATGTCTGTTTTGATAAAGTTCCCCATCCCAGTAAACCCGTGGTAGGCTGAAGATATTACAAACACACCCAGCAACTGGAATCCCAGCTTACAGCATAGCTCACAGGAGCATCAGTGGTCAGCCCCACCCTCCCGCCTCCTCCCTCCACATGCTCTGCCAGCATCATGAAAAAGCTCCGTACTGCCTCTCACCAGCCTGGGGAAGCTCAGCATTCTGAATCCAAGTGCACTTCTGAATGTACACCGCTCCCTCAACATTCTAAATTCAGAAGATCCGAAGCCAAGCTGTCGTAAGAGGACTGTGTGGCCCAGGCTTAATTCAGCCTTAGCCTCCCAAATGCTGGGATGAACAAGGCATGCACCCCCATGTCTGGCTGGTCTTGTACAGTTTCTTAAAGTTCTTTGCCCTACAGACTCTGCCTCTTTAAGTTACTTTTCTCATTTCTGCCTTCCCCACACCCCCTCACCCCCAGTTTCTAAGGACCCCAGTTTCTCCCGACCTTTCTGGCCATCTGTGCCCACGCAGACCCAACAGCGGAGACTGTCAGACTGTTCTGCACCTCAGCTTACCGTGATTAGCAGGCCAGCCTCTCCAACAGTATCACTGGATGATACCGTTGACTGTAACAAGCACTTCTCACTTCTCTGGAGGTTAGTGTGGAGACAAAGAGCCTCAGTGGTCAGTGTTCAGGCACTGGCTCCTCCTGCCCTGGGTCCAGTGCCCACCTCGAGCTGTGTGTGGTGAAAATCCGTGTCCCCATCTCTGGAGCTGGCACCTCGAGGTTTTGGCCATAGTGTGGGAGAGCAATACTCCTCCACCAGTAGTATGCATAGAGGTTGTGCTTCAGGGCCAGGAAGTCACGTGACTCGTTTGTCCGTCATTCAGCCAGTGTGCTTTAAGTCAGCTTTCCAGTGCACTTCCAGAGGTGTCATAAGGTTGTGAGCCAGTTGGCATTAAAGTGTATGCCAAACTTGTCCCCATATGTACTTAATGTCATTGAAGTTTAGTTTTTCCAGAAGTGACAGGTCTATTACCACTTGTTCCTCCACCCACTCAAAGTTGCATCCTTTGATACCTCCCTTCACTATCTTTGGGGATCACACCATTTCCCCCAAAATATTGGTAATATAGTTTTAGAGGGGAAAGTTAAGGATCAAAATTAGATGTTTTATTTGTTGACATTTCCGAGAAACTTCAACTCCATATATTCTTACAGTTTTATCACCTTCCTAATGTTCACAGGCACTCATATACCTGTCTGTCTGTCTGTCTGTCTGTCTGTCTATCTATCTATCTATCATCTATCTATCTATTTAGTTTGTGGTACCTGGGATTGAACCAAGGCCTTCACAAATGTTAGGCAAGTTCTCTAATTAGATTTTTGACCTACAAATTCAGTCCTCTTAACAGGAGAAGTGGTGAGGACAGAGGCAAAATCAGAGAATGAACAGAAAGACAGGGACAGACAGAGGTAGGGGGTTCATGGGGATGTGAGAGGTTAACCTGGTGAAGTTCTACAGTTGCATGTGTGAGAGAATGTGCTTGTTATAGTTATTCCTTTTCCCTAAGTGTTTTACACTTCAAATGAACAGTTCACCCTGATCCCAGCACCAAGTCTGCCTTTCCATCAGGCATCTGGCTTCTAACAAAAGCATCCAGGCTTCTTCATCCAATATTTATAAATATTACAGGACACTGTCTATTGGCCAGTGACTAATACACTTTCACAAAAGTCTGCTGCGAACCTTCAAAGAGATCCTAATTTTCCCAAAGAATTTATAATCTTTCTGCATTGATGTACTCGTTCAGAATCAGGCATGAGGGTATCACAAACCACTGGCATGTTAACTATTCTGACAGACATTGTACTGGAACAAAGTCACAGACGTTTACTGGCTGCTTTCTTGTAAGAGGACAGGATCACAAAGCCTAAAACATTTACTACTTGTTCCTTAAAATAAGTTTGTTGTTGCAAGCTTTATCCTAGTTAGAAATGATCAATACGGGGCTGAGGATTTAGCTCAGTGGTAGAGCGCTTACCTAGGAAGCGCAAGGCCCTGGGTTCGGTCCCCAGCTCCGGAAAAAAAAAAAAAAAAAGAGTAGAAATGATCAATACATTTGAGAAGCTGAGTTGACAGAAAGGGTTAATGGTTGCCCAGCATTGGCTTAACATTCTCCCAGACTATCCCTGATATTTTTTAATTCCTTATGAATTACTGTTAGGACCAGAAGCCTCTCAGACCTCTCTGAAGATTATCTTACTGGCATGAGTTAAAGCACTTATCATACACTGATGAACTAAACCACCAGTAACTTGATCCACATGACCGTCAGCAGCGAGCGCAAATGCACTCACTCTGGTTATTTACTCAAGGATTATACTTTCTTGCTCCGTTCACTCAGAATGTAATTATTTCCTGTGTGATCTAGACTTTATGGGCTTTCTCCAAATTCAGCCCTCTGATTCGCTTCCATGATGTGAAGCTGGCCTTGGGGTGACGGTGGGGTTCCCCAGGCAGGCAGGTCTCCTTCCTTTTCACAGCTGCAGAAAACAGCTCTTTCTCCCATCCAGGGGGCCAGAGAGACGCCCGCCGACAACTCAGGCAGTTCCTATTTTATAAAATGAATTCTAACTCGGTTTCTCTGCAGATTATTTGCAACCAACCTGTGTTTTAAGGAGTTTGCCCCACACTCAGACAAGTGTTCAGCTAAGGCAGCCCACTTGGACAACTTTACCCAAAGGTTTAATGATACAATTACACTGCTCAGAAAAGGTCTGCTCCAGCGCTCCAGTGCCTCATACATGCTTACCGACTCCTTGCCTGAGATACAGACCCTGTAAGGAAGGCACTGCTTCCTCCCCACCCCCGAGGAACAAGGGAGAGGAGAACCTGTGCGTTTTGCATTTAGAAGAACCCTCCATGGCTCTTGATTCCCTCAGCACATGGTGATAATCGGGGTGGGGTGTGCTGGAGTCTTCTTGCCTAGGCATGAAGCAGCTCCCTCTTTTGTTCATGGCCACCAACTCTGAAACATCAATCCCACCACAGCTTGGGGTGAGTCAGAGCATCTCTCGGTTCCTCTCCTACTAAAGAAGCAGTCTACCCGCAGCTGGCCCTGAGCCTCTCAACTCTCTCTCAAGTTTCCACCTGTTCAACCTTCTTTGCCCACACAGAAAGCTTTCTTTGACACCCGAAGATCTTGCCATGTATCCTGTCTCTCCGTGCCCTACAGCCCGCATCCGCCCCCCATATTAAGATTACTCCATTTTAATTTACGAAAGGTCTTCCACCCCTGCAACTGAACTAAGACTCAGACACCCAAATATAGCACATTTGTCGTTCAACAGGCCCCTAAAGTCACCAGGATGAAGACAGACCTAGCCATTCCCACTTCATAGCTCCAACAGAAAGTCAGTGGCTTTTAATGAAGTTCCAAATGAATTAATGGCTTAAGATAGTTTGTTTCTTGTTAGGGTAGAAATGACTTAAATCAGAGGCAGCCGAGTTTCCAAGAGTCTGAGGGTTAGGGGAGTTTCCAGAGAGGGAGGGAGGGAGGCACAAGACGGAGGGAGGCGTAAGTCCACGAGACCTTAAATAGAAAGTCTCAAGGGGCAGCCACTGCAGAGTAACTGCTGTTTCTTCCCCCAATTTCCTGCCAAGACTTCGGCTGAGGATCTGCCACCAACAGCTTCTATCATTCACCAGTCCTGAGAAAATTTTCATATTTTACTGTTGTGGCCAAAAGCCCAGGCACTGAGTTCTGAACGCCTACTCCCCTTTATTAAAAAAAAAAAAAAAAAAAAAAAAAAAGGCAAGATTTTGAAGACAATGTATCTGATGCTGGGGGAAGGGGTCCTATTTTAGTTATTATCAAATATGTTCACTTTTTGATTAGTATCTAATTTCATCTGAGGCTGCTTGGCTGAGGTGCCGCCACCCCTGGATCCAGAAACCTCTGCTGATCTGTATATGTGGCACGGTGACAGACGTCCCTTTCATCATGTTCCTCCCTGGCTGTTGTTCTCCCCGGGTAGCCTAGTTTGTTCTCTGAGCCCAGAGAAGACATAACAGCAAGAAACAGAGAAACAAACAAACAAAAGTCTTCCTTGCTGTGGTTTTAGAAGCTTGCTGGGGATGGGAAAAAACGAAGTAGCGACATAGACACAGTATTTGGAAGAAAAGAGGAGCGTAGAATTGGGACAGTACTCTGGGAAGAGAGGATTAGATTTGTGGTAGGGAGTTCTGCCCTGTTACCCACCTCACCTGGGAAGATAAGCAGTCAACTGTGTTGGTAGGACTTGGGAACTGAGAGGACACGTTCCTTGTGACCTTAGTAGAGTCACCCCCGGAAAGTAGGAGAACCTCAGGAAAGAAATAATGTGCTCGTGTGTGTGTGTGTGTGTGTGTGTGTGTGTGTGTGTCTATGAACATGAGGAGACACACACACACAAATTTTCCTCTCCGTTACTGTGATTTAACACTGACCAAAACCGACTTGCAGGTTATAGTTCATCACTGAGATAAACCATGGAGGAAAATGTTACTTACTGGCTTACTCCCATGACTTGCTCAGCTTGCTTTCTTATAAAACCCACCTGCCTATGGGTGACCCCACCTTGAATACCTGGACCCTCCCACATCAAACACCATTAATCAAGAAAATGCTCACAGACATGCCCACAGGTCAATCTGATGGAGGCAATTCCTAGAGCGTCCCTCTTCCCAGGTGACTAATTTGTGTCGAGTTTACAAAAAGGTAACCAGAACAATATTCAACAGAAATATCTGCAGGAATCACAGGGATTCTAGTCCATGGACTCCAACAGACACACTGTCCTGCCACACGGCACACCATCTGTCTTTGTTAGGGTTTACTGTTGTGAACAGACTCCATGACCAAAGCAACTCTTATAAGAGACAACATTTAATTGGTGCTGGCTTACAGGTTCAGAGGGTTAGTCCATTACGATCAATGGGGAAACATGGCAGCATACAGGCAGGCATAGTACTGGAGAAGGAACTGAGAATTCTACATCTTCATCCAAAGGAAGCCAGGAGCAGACTGATGTCCAGGCAGCTAGGAGGAAGGTCTCTCAAAGCTCACGTCCACAGTGACACACTTCCTCCAACAAGGCCACATCTTCCTTCTCATGGTTCCACTTCCTGGGCCAAGCATGTTCAAAGCCCTACATCACCTTTTTGCCATCTGTAGCTGTGCAGCTTTTCAAACCCCATTGACACTTTAGCATATCCTGGGGCCAAGAGAATGACAGAGATGTGGAAGGCAGCCCTGAACCATGAAGAATGCCCCAATACACCATGGCATGGAAAGATGTGCTTAAGGATCAGGTTCCTTAGGCCTCTCACTCATGGAAGTCCTCACAGCTCATAACTACTCCCTTTCTCTAGACAAGGTCCCAAGGAAAAGGGAGGTTCTCTGTGATTCCACTCTGACAATGCAAAGCTAAGCAGGTCTGAAACTAAGTAGCTATGTTTCTGGTGGTGAACTGGCCTGCTTAGGCTTGAACATCATCTGACAGTAAAGACAAACTAGGTTCATTCCTATTTGTGATTAAACCTCTCATTCCTCAAGAATTGGGCCCAATTCCCACCAGTAACCTTAACTACAAATGGTTCTGAACTGCCTATTCCAGGAAACAACCACCATGTCTTTGTTTTAAAAAGTCGTTATGACCACCGTGCAAAGCTAACTTTGTTCTAAAAGGTTCTTATGACTACCTTGTTCTGACCGCCTTGTTATGTTCTCTGCCTGTAGTACCACCTATTTGCCCGCTATATTCACCATTTGGAAACTCCCTACCCCTGAGCTATAAAAACCTTCTCTTCCACACATCCAATGCTGATCTCTTGAACCCTGTCATGGGAGGCAGCCCTATACAGCCCATGCACACAAATAAAAAAAGATATATATATGCTTGCTTTAATTAATTCGGCCATGATGATTTGGGTTGGCGGTGTTTTATCTCAAATCTTTTGGATTAACATTGTCTAGGGGGCTTGATTGGACTCGTTTTCTCTGCCAAAGAATGTAAGAGACAGGAATGGTCTCAAGTAAGACAGGTAGCAGGTGAGAAACTATTGAACAAGCAAACACGACAGACAGAATCAGCTTTTATTAGGGAAGAGGAAACGCACATAGAAAAAGGACTGCCAACAAAGCAGAGGCATGACTCAGGAAGCCTAAGCCAGCTTCTCCTTGAGGGTTTGTTTTAAGTCCTTTTAGGGTCTTTTCTCCCTAGTTTAGGCGGTCAGTTTGAAGAAAGACAAGATGGCGGTTGGCCCACAACTGTAATTTAACATATCCTGAATGGACCTTGAACTTGTTGGGCCAGTCCAGCAGCAGGGTGCTTGACTGTAGGAAGAAAGATCCAAAAGGTCTTTGTTTTAAACTGAGAGATTTGTTTCAGGGTCAGGAGGAAGAAGCAGCCATCTTGGAAGTTCACAGTTTTCCCTACCTAATCATGGCTCTCCTTACTGTCTGTCTGCCTCTCAGGGAGTCTAATGTTTAGTTCTCCAGTTATATTTGTCATAAAAATGTGTTAACGAAGAATTATACCCATCGTTCACAGCTTATATGCAGATATGACATTTCCCATGGAGAAACAGTCCTCAACTGACCGATTAAGGGTGCTGGCATTCTGGAAGCCAGGGGTAAATGAACTCTCTGGACCTGTGGGATGCAAAGAGCATCAGCAACTGGGGAAAGGCTCCTCTTAAGAGTAAGGTGCCCCTGCCATGGCCCTCAGAATCAAGATGTAATATGAAAAAGTGAGACAGCAATCAAGTCCACCCGAAGTAACCTGTTCCCTCAAGAAGGACCCTGCTTTTAGGATCAGCTGCTTAAAAACACAGCCAAGACATAGTAACATTGCAAATTAATTAATTTTAATTTACTCATGGTGGGCATTGTAATACGCATGCACATTTGAAAACTAATTCATACAAATGAGCACACATCTCACTCTCTCTGCAGAGAGAACACACGGGGTCTGCAGGCTCAATGCCCTTAATGCCACAGCTCCCAGAGGCCCAGGTTCCGAAAGGTGAGACCTGCTTGATGGAATAGTTTTACATAGCTGGTCTTGCATTTAAAATCCAGTGTGCATGCTCATGGCGTCCATCAGAAAGCACTCCGTCTGCTTCGCACACTCACAGAAGTGAAACTCAGCCTCGTAACACATCAGCCTTTCGTGTTTGCAAAGTCTTCATGCCGGCTGAATCACAGCTTGCTTTTCACTCCTCCTAACACCTTGCAACATCACAAAATATTTGCTGGAGTTTGCGAAGGGCGGCTGCAGAATTAGTAAACCAAAGCGAG